>NC_138950.1:30727342-31047342 GCF_965226115.1 Aulonocara stuartgranti | reverse complement strand
ACCAACAGTGGCACTGTTGGTATGAAAGGTACTGTGCTGCCATGGTTCAAACCATATATTTCTAACAGACTCTTACTTGTGCATATAAATTGTGAGCTTTCTTTACACATGAAAGTCAGAACTCCACAGGATTCTGTGTAGGGACCAATGCTTTTTACATTTTTACATTATACATGCTTCCTTAGGTGATATTATTAGAAAACACTGCATACATACTCACTGCTATGTAAATGATACCCAGTGATATTTATCTATGAAGCCAGTTGACACAAATCAGTTACTCATGAAGACCTGAAAGTCCTGTAATTTTCTTCTTCTAAATTCAGACAAAACTGAGGTTATCATATCTGACCCTAAAAATATGACCTCTAACCAATTTGGGATTACCTTGGCCTACACAATGAGAAATCTGATATGTCCTGTATTATTCACATTAAACAAACTGTGCATGGGACTGCTTTCTTTTATCTGCAAATGATCTTTAAAATGAGAAACATCCTGTCTCAAAGTGATCCTAGTTGATTCAGATAATGAGAGAAACCACATATTTCCCACATAAGCTTCTCCTCACTGGCTTTCTGTTAAAACCACAATTCAGTTTAAAATCCTCACATGCAAAGCATGAAATGCTTAGGCTCCATCATATCTTAAAGGCCTCATAATATCCCAACAAAGCACTTTGCTCCCAGACTGCTGGCTTATTTCTGTTTCCTAGAGTTTCTAAAAGTAGAATAGGAGGCAGCCTAGGAGAAGCCTTCAGCTTCTAGGAGCCTTTGTCTGTGGAACAGCTCCAAGTTTCGATTTTGGGAGACAGACTCCCTCTCTACTCTTTTAAGTTTAGGCTTAAAACTTTCCTTTTTAATAAAGCAAATAGAAAGGGCTGGATGAGGTGACTGAACACTCCTTTGGTTAAACTGTTATAGGCTCAGACTGCTGCAGGACCTCATGTGATGCACTGAGAACTTTTCCTCCACTCACCTCTTATCAGTCCCTGCACCACTGCAATATATCATTAAATTTTTATCTTCTCTCTCCTTTGGCTGTGTTTTTTCCCCATCTTCCTACTCTTCCCTTTCTTTTTCCTCTTTCTTCTTTTCTCTTCCCTCTCACTCCCCAACAGATTGTAGCAAAAAGCCCCCCTTTCTGAGCCTGGTTCTGCTGGATGTTTCTTCCTGTTAAAAGGAGATTTTTTCCTTCCCACTATAACCAAGGTTGTTTTATTGTTGGAGTTTTTCCAGAATACTGTAGAGTCCTTACCTTACGGTATAAAGTGTCTTGGGGAGACTGTTGTTGTAATTTGGCATTATATAATAAACCTGGATTGAATTGAATAATTACACACACAGAGACAGAAATTGTCACTTTTGTAAAATTGAATTTAAAATCCTTCTCAGAGTCAGTGCAACAAATCCATTAGATCACATTAGGTAAAGTACATCAATCAGAGATTGTCCGATGTTTTCTCTGTATTTCTTTCACATAATGCACAACCAAAGAGAAACTCAAAAAGCAGAGGCACTATTTAAATAATGTTAAGCACCTCACAAAGTTAAGAGTTTTAAATTAGTATTTAATATGTGCAAGATTCAGGTCAGCTGCCCTCCTGACCTCTTAATAGAAACATAGCAAAATTGCTATAAAAATTAGTTAATGTATTCATATTCTGCTGCTACAAATTAAGAAATGGCCAAAATATACGGGCTATGGACTGATAACTTGTTAGATCCAGTGCAGAGCAAGTTAAATTAATTGCAAAGGGAAATACCTTTTGAGCAAGAATAGCTTCGAAATTGATGGACCGTGATTTACAGAGTTTGATTAAGTTACAGCACAGTTTGAGTTTTGAATCATTAGATCTGACTGTGCATAAAAAAACACAATATTTTCACACAACTCTTAGGAAGATTGTTCATACATGTACCTGCGATGATGATGAAGTCCAAATCAAACATGTATGTGACATACAGTCTATGCATGGCATATTTCCATACGAAATTTAGCCATAAACTATTAGCTAAGCACAGATTCATGCTGTCATCTCAGTGTAACAAAGCTTCCTTTGTTACACTGAGATGAGACTGTCATGTCTTGTCAAATCCTGCCAGTCTCCAGTTTCTAAAGCTGTTGTGTGAAATGTCTACCGTGCTCTCTCTAAACTCATAGCAGCTTAAGGCAAAAAATATCCAACACACACACTGTGAAGTACACCTTCAAACTCTGCATATTACAGCTATTTTAGATATGCCTTCAGCTGTGGTCAGGTGCACTCAGGAGTCATTTCCCCCTCAGATTTTTCTGTGGGGGCTTTAGTGAATTCCTATTTACTCTACAGCTCCTTAGAAACTAAAAATAAACATCTTCCCCAAACCTCAATTGCCTTAAGGATCTCACACCGGGTTTCCTGTGTATGTACCAAGTCAGAGAGGATGACTGTGTGTGAGCCGAGGGGTTTCTGTTTGTTTACCAGACTCTCTTAAGTGCTACCAGCCCACGCTAAGGTGTCTCCTTGAAGAACAACAGAGTGGCACCGTAGGCCTTCTCTGTTCTGCGATTCCATCTCTGTGTGATAAGTCTCTCGCCATCTTCTTCTCTTGGTTTCCATCCTTTCCAGCTCATTCATAAAACATGGCGCATGTCCTCGCTCACCCGTCTCAACCAGATGGATGCGGATGCAAAATTCACGCATTTTACATTTGAGCCGGTGACTTGGAGCAAATAGGTGCGCGGTTGTCCCTCCCCGCCTCTTTCCTCCGTATTACCAAAGGTGTTCCACGCTTCAGTGTGTGCGGTAAAACAAGTGCATGGCAAAGTGGAAGTTGAGGCAAAGTACGCTTTTATTTGTTTTACCGCGGAGCTTGGGATGCGTTTGATTGGTTAAAAACATAGTTTTCAACATGACGCTTTGCCTCTGGCCTAAATTTCCCAGTAACCCAAGCAGAATGAACGATTTCATGTTTATGCATCATGCAGGCATGGAGGGTGCCGAAGGCATTATGAATTTTCAAGGGTCACACTGACATCCCAGAGGAAGTAATGTGGCTCCTGTATGTAAGTGGGCTTTCGAGTGCTTAAAAGAGCACCCTTTACAGTAATTATGTTAGCAGTACATTTCCATCACACACAGTGGGTTTGAAGAAATGTACTTCTTGGCGTATCACTGTTTGACAAATATCCACGTGGACATAAAAGGTAAAGGGGTTAGAGGAGAACAGCAGGCAACAGAGCTGCTTTTGTTGCAGGAAATGGGTCAAGTGTCTCGCCTTGGGCAAGTTATGAAAGGTGGACTCTGACAGTGACCCTCTGGGTCCGCCTACCAGGCTGTCACAGTGACTTTAACAATTTCTTATTTTTTACGATTTTACTGCAAAGAAAAAAAACATTTCCAACATCACACATCCAAACGTTTCACACGGCTTAGCTTTGAATTCGAGTCTAAACACTTCATAACCGTTTAATACTTTCCTGCATGAGCTATGAAGGCAAAGCTTCCAATCCATTTTACAACACGCCTTCGGTTGACGATAAAAGGAACATGACAAAACATTAGGGAAAACACGTTTCTCACCACAAGCCGCGGCGTCTTCTCTTCGTACTGCCTGATGTGAAGATGAAGACGCATAAAAACACAGCACCATTAATGTCAAAATAATTGCCCATGCTAACTTTCATGTAGCGTTATCAGTCAAGTAGCAGCGAATAATTAATTCCATCTGTCCGCTATCGAAACTGGTTTACATATTTGATATGCGCGTTTCAGGAGTGGAGCTGAGGCCCAGGAGAGAGTCGGCCTCGACAAGCCCCGGCTCCACATGGTTGCATTTAATTAGGAGGGATGCTGGAGAGGATGTGGGGGTGGCTCTTATGTTAACTGATTTCCCTCTTTAATCAGTGTTAATCTCCAGTCATTTTCACAGCATAATGCCGGCTCATTCATGAAGTCAAATTAATAAGTGAGGAATACAGTGCTGGCTGGCTTGGCCCGACTTCGTATGATGCTGGAGTCCTATCTCTTCCCGACTCTCTTTTCTCAGTTATTTTATCTGCAACTTTGGATGGGGAGTGTGTGTGAGAGACGGAGTGTGTGTGAGTGTGAAAGCGAGAGAATTTGTTGCTTTCACTGGTACTGGAAATTGCATCGTTGGAGTATAATCATGTGTACCTGATGTCCTGTCTTGAGAGACTATCATAGCAGGCTCTGTTGATGGGATTTATCAGCGTTTGAAATTAAGATTGAATTTTGTGCTGGACAGACAAAATGCAAGAACAAAGTCTTTTTCTACATATTTTTGTTAAAGAATTAGTCAAACTACTGTCATCACAGGAAGCGATGATTTCATTTCATTATAGTTTCATTGCACCTTCCCTTTCAGTCCTGCAGAGGCATGAAAGGCTGAAGTTTCTCCAATAAAACTGCAGTTGGTCTGAGTACCTTTCCGCCTATAACAGAAGAATAGTGCCTTCAGTCTTGAGATCTTGTATAATAAAATAAATAAAACTACTGTTGCTTAAGTTCAGGGAGCAAACAAAGACCTTAGAGGAAAGTAATGTGGCCAAGAGACTGAGAGGCTCTCAGCTGGAACCAGATTTGCAGATTTGGATGTAGGAGGGAGAGACAAATGGCTGTGGAAATGTGTGGAAATCATGTGTGAAAGAGGGAGACAGAGACGGAGAAAGTAGAGGTGGCCATCTGCAGAATTGTTACAGGGAGCTCTGCCAGGTTAAATGAGGCAGAAGGTGGGGACATTTGGTGGCGGATCTTAGGTAACAGTGTGTGGGTGGGGTGGGGGTGCGGTGAGGAAATGCGTATATCTACACACACACACACACACACACACACACACACACACACACACACACACACACACACAAACTCATTCATGAGTACTACCTAATTTTCTGTGGACGGTAACCTTTCAGCCCCATAATGCAACGCTCACTTTCAGTCCTCGCACCTGAACGCTTTTTTGCTAGCCTCTAAGAGTCTGCTTTCTACATACTGTAAGATAACAGCGTGCAAGATGGTCTCATTTTATCATTTCCAACTCCCCATTTTATTCCTATGCTCTACTGGACCACCTTTGCATGAGTTACAAAGTAAAATAATGACCATTTAGGTTTTATGTTTTTGCCAGGCACTTATACCATAATTGCCTCTGTCTGCTATTCCTGCAGTCATATGTTTATGAACTTTAGTATCTTTTTATTGCCGTATCTTCGATACACAGTTAAAACCATGCAAATATGCACATATTCTCCTTTTCAACTCACAAATCACAATAGTGTTATAGCTTGCAGTATAAAATGTGCAAAATGGGAGACGACAATAAACGAAACTGATGGTTTGAACTCCATCTATTCCAGTCTGCATGTCGAAATACCCTTGGGCAAGATACTACTTTATATTACAATAAGAGATTAGAGTATAAAGTCTAGGCTAGGAGCAGCTTCACATACAGTTTGTACAACCATGACTGCATATTTTTCTTTGTCCTTCTTTTAATGATGGCACATTAAGGTTGCAAATATCAAACATCAGTTATTGTCTTGCTGTCTGTCTGCACCTTTGGTCCAGAGCACTATTTGTCAAACATTAGTGTAGAAACTGCATGATACATGATAGTGATATTTTTTTTTAATTGCTGGGGTATTAATTTGTCGATTAGTTTTCAACAAAATTACATAATAAAATTTACATGCAATTAAATTACAGTCAACCTTCTCTGCATGACTATTGTTTAGTATAAGGGCCTAAAGGGAAAAACAAATAAACTTTCTTCTTCTTGAATGGATTTTGTTTAGTAACCTTGCTGCTGTTAAAGTAGCTGTAAGTAATGCCTAATGAGGCCAATACATCCAAAATAAGCAATTTAACAACACAAATCTGGTACAGCTTGCAAAAAAGGAAATAAAATGTAACCTTGAGTTTTGCCTAAGCAGTGAAGTAACTATTAATAGGCAAACCTTTAGGTTTTCTTTTTCTTAATACTAATCTAAGTTTGGTGCCAACTTAAAGTCAGAACTGAGCATATGTGAGGGTGAATCTGTGGCTTCTTTGCTGCTGACTCAAAGAAGCCACCGAGAACAACACCACAGACTCTCTCTGATCTCACATGGCACACTCTGAATGAATGAATAAGCATGTAATGCAATATCCACGCACAGCATGCGCCTGTGTGTGTCAGCCTGTGTATGTAGTGTGTTTGCTGAAGGTCAGTTATGCTTACCCAACCTCTTAAATCCCCCTGGCACTTCTCACCAATAAACACCATTACACACACACAGACCAGTACATATCTCTCTCTCCTTATTGCCAAGACTGTGTCTATGTTGAGGCTGACAACACAACAGGCCTTAATCCCTCTACCTGTGACTTTTTACAAACAGGATTAGTCCCAGTTTTTCCCACTAAATTCCTCCTGAAATACCAGCGAATCCAGGGCTGCTGGCTGATCTACAGGCCGTGGCCGTAACCCTCTGTTTCACGTCTCAAAAGCGCTCCTGCTCTTATCTAAATGAACAGCTCTGCTCTCGATGTGAAACGTCGCCTCAACCGCTCATGCCCTCTTCAGCACGCTACCAAGCGGACAGAGAAGCAGAGCTGCTCACACCGTTCAGTGTCCATCCCTGCGACGCAGATAAACGAGCAAAACCAGTCCTTTTCCAGATACACCGAAACACACCAACACACTCCCGGACACTGACGCACAAAATCATCTACAATGCAGCAACGAGCGCCTACCACAGAATGACAACCAGTATACGTCAGCTTGACTTGTTGAACATCAATTTTGGGAGATAGCAAGAGAGAGGGAACACCAACAATGATTTACTTATGAGGCTGAGCAAGTTATATATCTTAACACTGTGAAGAAGCACATTTGCAATTTATGAGCAGAGTATTCAGTATAGCCAGACTTACAAATGCAATCAGGAGTTTGAGGGCTGCGCGTCATGCCATTGTGGGAGAGACAAATGTCTACAGCGCCGCTGTGCTGGGCTGACATCTTTTCTCATCGTCTCTTTTTTAAATAAATGACTCTGCACTTATTTATTTAAATATATATTTTGGGGTATATAATTACTCATGGTGATAATAACAGAAAACTAATGGCCCTTATACAACCACTCATCACATTTATGATTAGACGCTTGCGCTAGGTAAGACGTCATTGATGCTGGCACAATAAGAGTGTGTTACTTAAAGCTTTCTTGACTGCTGCACTGCTGCAATTCAGAGCAACACTGAAGTGGGAAAAATGACTCAATCTGTATAATGTTAAAGCAAACCACTGCGAAAAGGTTAAAGTGATGCAACAAAAGATCAATATGGAACATTATAACCAACTTTTCCTCACAATTATTAAATCTACAAATGCAGAGAGTCTAAGGCCACATGGCCCGAGGGTCAGAACTGACCCATGGATCACCTCAATCCATCCTCCAGTGTCCACAAACAAGATCTTACTAAGTATATAAATAAATACATGAATCAGTAAAAGCTCGTCAAAGTCAGTGGAGGTTAATTCAGTCAAGAAGACATGAGCCTATTGAGAGAAATAGGAGTCAGGAAATGAAAGGAAGTGTGCTAGGAGACTGAAATTTCAAAATAAAAGTTCAGAGATCAGCCAACAGTAAACAGAAAAATAAAAGAATTTCATTAAATATAAATATGTGGTGGCCAGTAAAACTCACCCAAGTAAATAGTATATGTAGGAAAACCTATATAAATACAAAATGCGTTGAGGAGCGACCGTGGCTCAGGGGGTTGGGAAGCGTATCTGTAACCGGAAGGTCGCCGGCTCGATTCCCGGGCTCTCTGTCCTTGTCGTTGTGTCCTTGGGCAAGACACTTTACCTACCGCCTACTAGTGATGGCCAGAGGGGCTGATCGCGCGATATGGCAGCCTTGCTTCTGTCAGTCTGCCCCAGGGCAGCTGTGGCTACAACCTTAGCTTGCCTCCACCAGTGTGTGAATGAATAGTGGCATTGTAAAGCCCTTTGGGTGCCTTGAAAAGCGCTATATAAATCCAATCCATTATTATTATTATCAAATCATAAATATTAGCTTAGCTATTACTCACTCAGTGATACTCTGTGTACACAGGTCAGAACAGCAAAGGAGTTCATCCAGATAAATGAGTGTACAGTCAATATACAATATACACACACAGAGAATGCATGTGTGATGTGGAAAATTTCTTGAGAGCAGATGTCTTTCCTAACGTGACATCCCAGCGTCTTACAAATGTAGTTATGGTTGTGAGTGTGCCACTTAAGTAGGTTTGTTGTATTTTGGTTTTATGCTGTTTTATTACTAATAAACTGACAGTATTATAGTATTTAATTGCCACAGTATATATTTAGTTGCCTTAACCTGCGCAAAAAGTTGTAAATGAATTTCATGGCAATCCATTCAGTAACCTTGAGACACTCACTGTCAACCAGACTGCAGTGACACTCTCATTTGTTGCTGCAAATTTTGTCACAACCTCATAAAACTTTTACATAAGTGGCCTCAACCGTAGTACACGGTGACATGTCACTATAAATATTATAAAAAGAAGATGACAGAACGACTGCTCTCTCACATCAGTAACAAAATCTGCTACGTCATCGATTCACTACTTTATCCATTTTTCCCTTCCTTTCACTCCATTGATTTTTTTGTCTTGTTATTTCTACATTCCTAATCCTTATTTCTACTCTTTTCCACAAACTCTGTTTCATCCTTGTAGACTAACCAGTTTCATTGCAGGTCCACTAACTTCTCAGACATTTATAATTGTCAAAGAACAAAGAGAAGACTCCTATATTTTGCTGCTGTCATGCATATTTCCTAACATTAAAAAGGAAGCGACAAGACTTCCAACACAACTTGCTAGGAGAGAAGAAATTACAGCAGCAGAAGTGGTGAGAGACAGCTTCTAATCTTTTCCACTTTCCCCAAGTTTTGTACTCCGACTATTGGTTTTGGGAGATAAACACTTTCGCTGCTTTTAAGAATCCCTCAGTCACATCTGAGAGTGAGTTGGGGGAAGTATTTGGATGGATGCTGCATGACACTTCAAGCTTGTAGCTGTCCACTGGGTTTATTAGGTCTGCCCCTTAGAAGAGAGATTAGAGAGGAGTGCAACTGAAGTGATAGTGTGTGACACATCAAGCAACAAACCCTTGACTGGGTTTTTCTTAAAACTGTCCATTGGTCTAAAGGAGACATCAGCAATATGAAGTGTATATAGTATGTGCCCATGTGTCAGTGTATGTGTATGCGAGTGCTTTTCTGTCTTTGTGAGGGTGAAGAAGGCATGACAGCAGGCAGCACTGATTACACTGCCTTCAAGAGCTAAAATTGCTCCGTGATTCACAGGCTGTGACAGCAATCTCTTTTTCAAACTCAGAGACTTGTTTTCGGCACCATATGAATATTCAATGAGATCCAGGGGTGCACGCACTGATTATGCAAATGCAGGTTCACATTCGGTCTTTGGCTTTATCTTCGCGTCAATGGTGCAAACTTTGATTTGAATTATGGATCATAACTAGTAAATGATCCTGGAGGCCTCCTTTTATTATATAAAAGGAATAAAAAGGAGACATCTTTTCTTACCTGTAGTGCATGGCACATGGTTCATTCAGGTGGATGATGGAGACACATGACATCCCCAGGAGATCATAGAAAGAAAGAAAAAGACAAATAAAGGCTTTGTTAGCCAGAATAATTTTATGTTGGTGACAGTTCTACACAAACACATACACCTTAGTTGGTATACATGTGACAGAGAAAGCTCAAATCATACTGCACTGTCTTACGTAACTTTTACCTGTACAATGAATGTGCTTAGAATAGCAGGATACAAACGGCAAGTCAAACTAAATCCAAGAGGAAGCTATGAAGTCTTGTGTTTCTTAACAATAGAAGATATTTCAAGAACGAGATTGATTATAGGACCTGACCAGCTAATATTTTTGACCAATAATATTCCCCGATTTGCTACTAATAGCAAATATTTGAAAAAATAGATTTTTTTTTTTCATTTTCATTGTTAAGCTGCTAAATGAAAATTAACAACGCAAGGAGGAGATGGTAGAAACACCCTTCAGCCATGCATACTGATGAATATTACACAGTTTATCCACCAGAGGGCACTCTGTAGCTTTCTGGAGAGGGTGAACAAACTAACCAGCAGATCCGAGCTTAGTCAGGCAGATCGTAATTGACATCTTGTGACAAAAAAACAAGTTTATTTTTACTTGCTACTCTTAGTAAGTAAATAAATGACTTTTATAATTGTTAGGGAAATTTTTTATGTGGCTGAAAGAAACATCGGCCAATATCAGATTTTTAAATCACATCAAATATTGACATTCAGTCTTAAAAATCCCGTATTGCTCAGGCTATAAATTATTATATAGAATAAAAAAAATACAAATAAATTTTCTTAAGGAATTCCCAAAGAAGTCCCATCACAGCAGAAAAAGTATCTGCACTGTTACGCCCCTAGCCTAGGCGTGTAGAGACACACATAAGATTTGAGGAGAGAGAAGCAAGTACCCGCCCTGGTTCCCAAACTAAACATCCAAAACCGGTTATGAGTAAAAAAGGTGATTTTATTTAGTGTCAGGAAGCATAGCTCAGGCCCAGGCCAAAATAATAAACAAAACCAACTATGTCCCGCCAGAGAAAACTAACTAAACCCTAAGAAAGAAACAAAACAAACAAATGACAATACTATCCCTCGCTTCCTAGCCCAGAAAAAGGAGAAAAACAGTTCAAAAGAAAAGGCGGCTCAACCCCTTCAGCTTCAGCCTATGCACGCATAAAGCACTGAATTTATACACACCAGTAGCGGCTCTCACAGAGCACGCTTACACATACACAAAGTAACACAAAAAATTGGAAACCAGGGCCAGTTCTGCTGTCTAAACTGCTCGCTCGCTTCTCTCTCTCCTGTCAGAGCGGCTTTTTGAACCCAGTCACGTGCTCCATGGTCCAATCAGGAGCTCACTACTCTTCATTAGGGGAAGAACCTGCAGAGAGTCTTAAGACACAGTAAAGAGACACAGAAACACAGCAGCTCACACGGACTTCTTATGGCCACAGGCCGTAACAGCACCACCTCCACCACCATCAGCATCACAGCCACTATTCCCCAAGACTATAATCATTATCAGTCCTCAAATCCTAAAGCCTCTTGTGGCAGAAATCAGCCCGGTGTACAAAACTTATTTTAGATTAAGCTGGGCGAAGTACTGTGTGTACTTTAAAGCCTTATCCAAGAATTCTAAGGTGCTTTCTCCCTTTTCAAGACTGACAAAGGTTATGTATGAATAAAACCGCCTGTGTGGGTTGTATTTCTGTGAGGACACACACGCACGACCACAGTGGCATTCTCTAATAAACTAGTTGTGTCAGTAGTGCGTGTAAAGCTTTCCCTGCTCGCTGGCACTTCCTCCCTGAACTACGCATAGAGTAACATGAGAAGTTATTTCACACCTTTTGCTGTAAAGTCATTTTTAAAGCTTCGAGAAATTTAGCTAGGAAGAAAGTTGAAGCAATTCCCAATGCCTGAACTATATCTGACAAGCTACCTCATGATGAACAACCTGCCAGATGGAGACGGCTCCATTTCCTGTTCAGGTTGGATCCCAAATCCCTGTCTAGTCTGTTCTCTCAAAGGGTGTAACCTTTCAACTTCCCCCACTTCTCATTGCAGCTCCCCCGTGGGGGTCTTACAAAGGAATGGGGGATGGTTATAAATGGCAGCGCCGTTTCTCTGCTCCTGGTGGTGATTTCGTGTTTCAATGAGGAAAGGTCTGTGACAGATCTCTACCGTTCCAGCGACAGGTGCTGAGTTATGGAGGGGGCCAAGCCTGCACTGTGAAGGTAAAATGGCAGAGTATTGATTGGAAAGACAGAAGACTTAAGAGCCTGAGAAGGCGTGTCCTTGTGCAAGGTCGCATACCCTTTGTTCAGCCATTATGAACAAGTGGATGTCAACACATGTGCTGTATACATGTTGACAAGTGTGAATATACTAGGATTTGAAGGCTGTATACACACACACATACAGCATTATAAGGAATTACTGGTGACCACCCTGGGCTTTTTTCTACTAATAACATTCTCTTAACAATAACCTAATAAAATGGCAAGATGAGATTCTCCGTGACGACCTGTAATCTGTTTGGTTCCCCTGGGTTATACGTATAATAAGAAAACGGCTGTGAGTCCACAGTTTCAATTGATTGTTGATTTGATCATAAAGCGTGTGCAGTTGCCTCTCAGACATGAATTCATTCTGCGTTAGTAACAGCACGGCTTTGCAAAATTAATGATGTGAATTCAGCCAGCAAAGGTAACAATGAAAGCCGGCTATAATTAAAAGTGACCCACTTTAATAAAAGGCCGGCTGGTCACGTACGTTAAGCATCCTTTTCCCCCTCAATGCACGACCTCGATGCGCGGTTGACTCCTTCGGTAAGCTGACGTGGCTCGACGTAAGCTAGCTGGCCTGTGTGTTTTAGTGAGGCAGTTAAAAATCAGGCCATGATAATATTATTCAGGCAGACTATACAATCATAAAAGAATAATAAATGCATTGCGATGGGAAAAGTGCTTTTCAGAAAACAGGGTCTCAGCCCCACGAGTGAGCCGTGAAAAGGTTACGTCCTCTGACATATTGAATGGGGAAGGTTAATGAGCAGGCCAGAGAGAAGCTGTGACACATAGCTGGCATTTAATTAACTGTGCGTTCATATTGAGAGTTATGGACATCTAAAAGGTCCATTGCTGTGATATAGGCAGGCAGGTTTTGATCTTGAGTTTAAAGGCAAAAATCTGAACTGCCTGTTTAGGGCTGAAAAACGTATGATACGTTTAATGGAGTCACACAAAGGTACATGACTGGATATGAACAAAAGAAAAACAAAGCAAAACTTGTTGAAAATGACACAATTTTCCCTTTTATCATTGTTCACGGATTGTTTCTGTTCAGTGTCCCTGGAGATAGTGAACAATTTTAAAATTGAAGGTCAATCTTTCAAAAGTTTGACCTCTGTTTTCATCTTTGTCTGGTCAGGGAGATTGATTCTATTTCTTCTACTTCTTCGCTCCCAACAGTGTAGATTTCAATTATATTTTTTCCAATACTGAAATAACTGAAACCACCTTTTGATCAGGAAACAAAAGAAGCAACAACTGTGGTCTCATTGTCTTTTCAGCTTCAAAATAATAAAGCTGATATCAACCTCTTTCTCACCAAAACGATATTAAACCCCGATTCTTTTGTCCCCATGATAGAACAGAGAAAACCCGACTCATAGTGGTCAAAACATTTTATATTTCTTTTTATTCAATCATCTTCCGGAAGAGAGAGACCCCTGCACAGCCCAAACGCCAGTTGCAGGATCTCTAACATTCGAATCTCAACATGTGTCTTATATGGTGTTATTTCGGTACTTTACACGTCTCACAGTTTCGATACCAACATTCCTTATATGGCAAAGTTCCTCTTTTCTGTGTCTTATTAATTAATATGCCTGTGCACTAAAACTTCCTGTGCAGCTTGCAAGAACCTCCCCTTTCTAAGGTCTGTTGCCAGGGCAACCTGTCTAAACTTAGTCTCACTCTGTCTTTTCCCCATATTCTGCAAAAACATGCAGTTTCTGGTCAGCCTGTGACCTAGTCAAGTCTGGGCCTCTCATAAAACAATCTAACGAGCAGATACGCATTAAAAAATATCTCTCTATTTCTTAACAACAACTTAACTGAAGTTTTTGATTTCTTTCAGCTCTGGTTATGACATATATAAGCAAGGTGAGACTCAGCAGGGAACAAATGTCTTTCCATTTAAAACCATTTCTAAGATATGCTTCAGCTGCTTATGTCTTCTTATATCGGCCTCCTAACATTCATCTCAGTGTCACAGCATTTCAGTCGAGTCCTGGGGATTGAAAAGACTTTTCTTTTTACCATTTGCTGGTGCTCTCAGATGGTTTTCTCACAGAAACACAACCTTTCTTTGTATGAAATGGATTGCGGTACAGGCAGAAATGAGTCCAGAGTGAAACAGTGTTGGAGAGAAGCTGCTTTTGTTTGAGGTTCAGGGGCCATTAAGCTGTTGCACGTTGGGATTTCAGAAATGCACTTTCAGCAAAATAATCTCAGTGACTGAGCAGAAATAGACATTTCAATCTTTTTTTCCTTTTCCCCCAAGATACAGTGGGGCAAAAAAGTATTTAGTCAGCCACCGATTGTGCAAGTTCCCCCACTTAAAATGATGACAGAGGTCAGTAATTTGCACCAGAGGTACACTTCAACTGTGAGAGACAGAATGTGAAAAAAAAAATCCATGAATTCACATGGTAGGATTTGTAAAGAATTTATTGGTAAATTAGGGTGGAAAATAAGTATTTGGTCACCTCAAACAAGGAAAATCTCTGGCTCTCACAGACCTGTAACGTCTTCTGTAAGAAGCTTTTCTGTCCCCCACTCGTTACCTGTATGGATGGCACCTGTTTGAACTCATCATCTGTATAAAAGACACCTGTCCACAGCCTCAAACAGTCAGACTCCAAACTCCGCCATGGCCAAGACCAAAGAGCTTTCGAAGGACACCAGGAAAAGTATTGTAGACCTGCACCAGACTGGGAAGAGTGAATCTACAATAGGCAAGCAGCTTGGTGTGAAAAAATCAACTGTGGGAGCAATCATCAGAAAATGGAAGACATACAAGACCACTGATAATCTCCCTCGATCTGGGGCTCCACGCAAGATCTCATCCCGTGGGGTCAAAATGATCATGAGAACGGTGAGCAAAGATCCCAGAACCACACGGGGGGACCTGGTGAATGACCTGCAGAGAGCTGGGACCAAAGTAATAAAGGTCACCATCAGTAACACACTACAACGGCAGGGAATCAAATCCCGCAGTGCCAGACGTGTTCCGCTGCTGAAGCCAGTGCATGTCCAGGCCCGTCTGAAGTTTGCCAGAGAGCACATGGATGATACAGCAGAGGATTGGGAGAATGTCATGTGGTCAGATGAAACCAAAGTAGAACTTTTTGGTATAAACTCAACTCGTCGTGTTTGGAGGAAGAAGAATACTGAGTTGCATCCCAAGAACACCATACCTACTGTGAAGCATGGGGGTGGAAATATCATGCTATGGGGCTGTTTTTCTGCCAAGGGGACAGGACGACTGATCCGTGTTAAGGACAGAATGAATGGGGCCATGTATCGTGAGATTTTGAGCCAAAACCTCCTTCCATCAGTGAGAACTTTGAAGATGAAACGAGGCTGGGTCTTCCAACATGACAATGATCCAAAACACACCGCCCGGGCAACAAAGGAGTGGCTCCGTAAGAAGCATTTGAAAGTCCTGGAGTGGCCTAGCCAGTCTCCAGACCTCAACCCCATAGAAAATCTGTGGCGGGAGTTGAAAGTCCGTGTTGCTCGGCGACAGCCCCAAAACATCACTGCTCTCGAGAAGATCTGCATGGAGGAATGGGCCAAAATACCAGCTACTGTGTGTGCAAACCTGGTAAAGACCTATAGTAAACGTTTGACCTCTGTTATTGCCAACAAAGGTTATGTTACAAAGTATTGAGTTGTATTTTTGTTATTGACCAAATACTTATTTTCCACCCTGATTTACGAATAAATTCTTTACAAATCCTACCATGTGGATTCATGGATATTTTTTTCACATTCTGTCTCTCACAGTTGAAGTGTACCTGTGGTGCAAATTACTGACCTCTGTCATCATTTTAGGTGGGGGAACTTGCACAATCGGTGGCTGACTAAATACTTTTTTGCCCCACTGTAGCTTTAGTTTGCATTCAAAAAACAAATTGCAACGTCTCAGCTAAACAACACATGGTCCTGCTACAATAGCCGATCTACAGTACTTCATCAGGAACTGTCCTAAAGCTTTGTTTGTGCCTTTGAACGCCGTGTTTGATTTCTATCAGCGAATGTCCCTCTCGGGCGGGAGTCGGATGACAATTGGTGTTTGCGTTCCGTCTACAGTATGTGTGTTTGATTTTGCCATTGATTGTTTGTGGCATTTTGTTCAACGGTCCGAAGGGGAGGACAAGTGTTCGAATTGCACATTTCATTCAACATGAAACGATGACGAAGAGTGATCTGCGGCCGGTGCCGGCACAAAAGCACACAAACCACACTATCCCAATCAATCTGTCTGACATCCTCTGCTAGGCATTATTGGAGAGAGGGGGAAAAAAAGCGAAGAGAAAATCAATAGGCCAGTGGCCACCCTGAAAGAGCTGCTGCTACACCGACACATGCCGTTTCCACATGTGCGCCACTCTTCTTAAACATAAAGGTGGGAAGAAACAGGAGGGAATACAAAGGAGGTTGGAAAGCCAGGGAAAGGCCTGTCTTGCCACTACAAGTCACAACAAACGTCTTTTGCAATGTTTTAGTGCTTCATTCACATGTGTGATTGCATGTTTTTCAAATTGCTGGAAATATGACTCAAAAATAGAAATGAGCCTTTCTCCACTCAACTGAGCTTGAATAGGAGGTGTGAAGTTAGCAATTACTGTACGCGGGCTTCTTAAGGCCAAACGCCCACTTGTAGATGTTTTGTCTGAAGCCATGTCCTATTTGCTGAGGGTATTTTCTACACCAGTGCCAGAACAGTGGGCACAGGAAGAGCATTTTATGGCAGCCCAATTTAAGATGCAGTCTGCTTGCAGATACAGAATGCTTGAAAAATATTTAAACAACTTTAAATACATTTGCTTTTTGTACAGATTACAATAACCAGCTGATTTCTAACATATCTGTACCCTAAGGCAGTAAAAAGAAATAAAAAACCCCAAAACAAAACAAACTGACATTCTACAGTATCTTTGTCTAAAAAAGGCAATATTAAAACTGAATACAGGTTAGGGTTATGGTTAGGATTCTGCAACTAGCCTTAAACCTAAATAATATTTTCTGATTTACAAACTGTATATAGATGAGTCAGCCACAACATTAAGAGGTAACAAGATGATGAGTAATCAGCCTCCCTTTCTACCTGTTCACATTTCTAAAGCAGAATCACTGTGGCGATTGCTTTCTTGTGCTGGTTTTTATTTTTGCTTTGTGCGTCCAGCTTCGTATTCTACTAAGAGAAAGATCTTAGTAGAATACAAACATCTCATTAGGATTTGTGTTGGTGTGTGGGGTTGTAGACTCAAGTAAAAATTGTTAAATGGTGATTATGAGACAGTGTGTTTCAGCTATTTTACATGAAACATGAGTAACATGAAAGTAATGTAATGAGTTTTATAATGAATGACTTTTTCCCAGAAGTTAAGGAAAGTACTGCATTACTTTTGCTTATTTCATGCAATATGTGTAACAATGACTTTTTTGAGTAATGACTCCAACACTGATCACAACAAAGAGGGGAAATACCTCAACAAACATGCTCAAACATGTGATCCACAGCATGCAATTTAATTTGCATGAATATAATGTCTTTATTTCTGCTTAACAATGGTGGTGACTCTCAAAACGGAGCCAATGAGATCCCAATGATTGGGATTGATAAGGAATCAAATCAATAAGTTATATTGATAATGGAATTAGAATCGCTAAATTCTTATCAATTCCCATCCCTAGTCATGACTGGACCAGCTGATTGGCTCTCCAACATGCAACCCCCTCTTAACCCCTATTCCCAGATTGTAAGATAGGGAGAATAGTTTTAAGGGTACAAACGTACAAAAGAAAAGTGGCGAGATTTTTGAAATGGGCACTGTAGGAAATGAACACAAATGCATGGAATGCTTCACAATACTTGGTTTTTAAACTGTTTGACAACAAACAGCGCACAATCTCTACAAGATGCAGCATGGTTACTACTGCTGGGTCTCAGTGGGTGTGTGTGTCTGTGTTTGTGTGTGCTTTTCCTCTGGAGCCAAAGAGGAGTGTGGGTGAATGAAGAGGAAGAAAGCGAGTAGAAGTTCATGGACGCATGTAGCGTTATCTCACTTCCTGGACTAGAGGGAAGACGAATGAAAGGGTTGAAGATGAGGAATGAGGGATAGAGAGACATCAGGGATTCATAGATCCCACGGGGGTCTACGGGATCTCAAACACTGGAAGATGTAGGAGGAGGAAATGAGAGGCGAGAAGGAGAGCGTGAAGGCGTGTCTGCTCTAACCAACTTATCAGCTTTCCTCAGGGGAGGCGGGGAAGTGGGAGGACAAGGGTGAGAAAGAAAGAGTAAAGAGAGACTGCAGGAAAGAAGCACTGAGGTTGAGTGAAAAAGCAGGAGGCGACAAGGTTGTGCAGTGCAAAAATGCAAAGAGCGGGATGAGTACATGCACAAGAAGCACATGTCAGCATTGTGAGTTAATTGCTTGTAAAGGAGGACTATAACAGAAACAGAAAAGCTGTGAGCTGGATTCAATGAGTGTGAAAAAAATGGATAAAAAAAGAAAGTAAGAAGTGAGGAGGTGATGAGCACTGATTAAAGGGATGAATGGAAGCAGGAAGAAGCAGGAAAAGCAGCAAAAGGCCAACTGAAAGAGGCTTTACCAACAGTGAGGGGCACTCTCTGACACTCCCTTCTTTGCCCTCAACTCTGTTTAATAAAACATCAACCTGCAGCAATCAATACACGCCTACACACTGAGACACAATGCACACATATAGGTGTGCACGGCTTGGACCCACTTTGCATTCTGCACCATCTCTGGCTTGAATGCCTGAGGAGAAATGTGGGAAAATGTGTCATCTATCCATCCATTCATCTGCGCTTACACTCTTCACTCCTCCCTCCCAGCCCTTTGCCTTTCATTATGAAAAAAAAATCAATCTTTCAATTTAGAATTACATGTGCGGAGATATCACACACACTACTACCGATTATTCTCACAGAAACTCTCATGCGTAGGGGATTTAGACTGTTTCACTGGCCAATTTACAAGCCCTGACTGCAGTATGACTTATTCTATCCGCCCACACATATGGAGGTCAGATGGAAAGCAGATTGTAATTTTTGCTCTACAAACATTTTTGGGAGGTAAATCTTTTGTTTGAAATCAAGATGTATTTCAATGGAAAGATCCTAGAAAAAGAAATTTGATTTTTTGGCACTCTTTTCTTTAGCTGGGTATGTGAGACTGTTGCCTGTCGTGGCTCTACCCTGGGGCCTCCTCATGGTAGGACATGCCTGGAACACCTCCCCGGGAGGTGCCCAGGAGGCATCTGAGTCAGATGCTTGGACCACCTTAACTGACTCCTCTCAGTCTGGAGGAGCAGCGGCTCTACTCAGATCCTCTTTCAAGTGACTGAACTCTTCATTTTATCACCAAGGAACAGGCCAGCCACCCTATGGAGAAAATCACTTATATCCACCACTTGTATCTGCAATGTCCTTCTTTCGGCCAGAGCTTGTGACAACAGGTGAAGGTAGTGACTTAGATCAACCGGTAAATCAAGAGCTTTGCTTTTAAACTCAGCCTTCTCTTCACCAGAACGAACAGCCACGACTAGGGATGGGTATTGATAAGATTTTCACGATTCCGATTCCATTTTCGATTCTGTTTAACGATTCGATTCTTTATCGATTCTCTTATCGATTCTTTTTAAAAAAGGAGAACACTAAAGTCGATTAGCTTTGAACTTTGTTTTATATCTTCTCTTTGAACAAGATAGAAATTTAGGAGTAACATGGCCTTACAAACCCAACAGTGAGAGCTTAAGAGATCCAGCCTACGGCTCTTCAATGGGGTGTCACAGGGTCCCCGGGAAAAAATTGTAAATGTAAAATAATAAAATAAATATTCTTCTGTAGCAATAACAAAGTATAACATAAATTATTCTGTAGCAATTACACAAGAATATCCAGTAATGTCCCTGCCTACAATTAAACACATTCACTTACCGAAAATCGGGGCATCTGCTGTGACAAATGGGTGCAAGCCTTTGACCACAAACTTAGTCACTGCTCGGTGACATTCGTCTATCCTGGCCTGAAAGGAGACGCTACCGGTAGACTGCAGCGAGAGCTGCCAGCATCTGAGCCAGACTTTGTCTGTCTCTCTCATCATGGTCACCTAAATGCACAGTAATGGCAGGTTTTGTAATAAGGCAGATCGCGCTAACATAATATGCACTGTCAGTTGATTATTTACCTGCCGCATTAACGGGAGAGGACGTGCAAACGTTACCGCTGCTGCTGGGTTGAGATTCACGAGTCCGGAGCGGAATTAAAAACACGACATTCATTTAAGGTCATCGTGTGTTTTGTGAGCAAATGCTTTTGCATATTCGTAGTGTTTCCTCCCTTAAATGAAATATCTACTTTGCAAGTATTGCAAGTTGCCCTGTTGTCATCCGTTCTCATAAAGTATAACCACAATTCTGAGCGTTTGAGCCGCCGTGTTTCCTGCCAGGTAAATGACGCTCCGCAACGTGGTGACGTCATTCGGGGCGACTGGAATCGATAAGGGAATCGTTTGCATAAATGGCAAACAATTCCAAGGAATTGAAACAGTGGGAACCGGTTCTCAACAAGAACCGGTTTTCGATACCCATCCCTAGCCACGACCCAATCCATCTCTCAGTCTCCTTCTCCCATGAACTAGACCCTGATATTCAAATTAACCAACCTAAATGTTAAAAGTTTAATAAACTGGCAGGATACTTATTCAAATATCTAACGGTGTTAATTAAAATGGTGACAAACTGAAATTTCACTATTGCTGGTTTTAAGGAATTCTCTTTAACTGGATTTACTGAACAAATGAATTTTTTAAGTACTTAAGTCATTTTTATTTCAACAAAATCCTGTGCAATCAACTTTTACATCTGCTATAAAGTCATGTCAAGTGGTTGTCTTCAGGCAAACATCCTGAAAGTCTATTCAGTCATCATAAAGCAGACTTTGAAGAACAACTTTTAAGAGCAACTACATTCTAAATGATTTAATTTTCTCAGTAAGATAACACTATTGTGTCACTAATGAAAAGTATTGCAGTGGCTTTAAATTGGTTTAAATCAGTCAAATCCTGAGAGTTGATTTGTGTTACTTAGGACACTTGCTCAAGTCTAATGTTCCCTTCACTTGACTTGTGCTTTAATAGATTCCCAGCCTAAAAGTCATTTACAAAATCCTCTACTGCCTCTAAAGACACACATGCAATACACTGTGTGATGTACTCAGGAACTGTGAGCTCAGAGTTTGCAAGATGATGACAATGAGAAGATAAAGACCGAGAGGGACAGAGACGCACTCAGAAAGGAAGCGAGGAGTGTTCCATTTTAATTAAAGTGAGGTCAAAGGTCAGAGCACAAGGAAAAGCTGATGATGGCACAGGAGGCCTGAACTTGAGCATGACCTGTGTCTACTCCTCTTCTGTGGAATTTATGTGTATGTGTGTGTGTGGATGTGTGTCAGCATTTACTTAACACTTCTCAATCCCTCGATTTATCACTCTCTTCCTGCCTTCTACTTTAAAACATCGCACACAATAGTCAAACTGTCCTCTCCTTGTTCTACCTATCGCTGTGTAAATACCCTCAATATTTAAAAGACTAATTGAAGTTGTTTATGTACAAGCTTTCACCAACAGAGGTCCATTTGTACATATATTTATTAGTTTCAGATTTAGCCATTCGTATATTTTGCCTGTTTATGTTATTGTATTTTGCACAACTCTGTTGCTTGTGAAGCTCGCACACAAGAATTTCACTCGCATGTGCTGTACCAATGTACCTGCACATGTGATGTGACAATAAAAGTGATTTGATTTGATTTGATTTAAAAATATGTCTGTGGAAGTGACACCAGATCTGCATCTGTACAAAGCTCAGTTGTGGTAAAAATCATATGAAATCCAGTCACACAGCAAAGCATATAATCTCAAATCTGAGCTGTAGCTTCTTTAAAAGGCTAAATAACCTGTATTGTTCAACTTTAAGTCAATATGTTTCTTTGCGTGTGTGTGTGTGCGTGTGTGTGTGTGCGTGTGCGTGGAGAAAGGGTTGCAAAATGCTGAGAAAACAACTGCACACAGCAGTTTATTGTCTCGATAGATTAACAGCTGGACGCCCCTCCCGTTAAACAACACCGTGACAACACGGTGATATGTAGCAGATTATGGACCATAAGTTTGATAGGGATGCAAGAGCTCGGTACGTTGTATTTGCAGTATGTGTTCTCATGGTCACTCACAAACAACTAGAGAGATTGCTGTAAAGTTAAGTGCAGGCATTCTTCACCTCTAGTGTCATAATTTGGCAACAATTTCCCTTTCCTGTGTCATTTGTTCAAAATGAATGACGTCACTTTGAGCTGTACCATGTGTTTAGTGTTTATTTCATGGGGCTAATACTGTAATATAAAAAGGACATTACAGTATGTGAAGAATACATCTAATTTGCTTCAAGAACATGTAAACATTGAGAGTACATCTAGCATTTAGCTCAAACTACTGCTATGTCTAAATGCACCTGTACAGATCAAAAAGACCTACTGTAGTTCCTTTGGCAAATATAAGCATCGATTTTTTCATCGTACCTTCAGTCTAAAGGTTAAACTGTCTGTTTGCTAAAGCAAGATGGGACTCCTGGTAATAGCTACAATTATTTCAGTGTAGTACTGAGGATGCTGTACAGTGGATCTGAGAGATCGCTTTGATTGAGCAGATATACATGAATGTGTGCTTGTGCTCATTTATTCTCTCTCTACCTGTGATAACCAACTCGCACTCACATTCACTGAGTGAATGGGTTAAATGCAGAGAGTAATTTCCCTCTGCATTACTCTCTTCCTTCCCTACTGGATGACCGAGAACCTTCACAGACTTAAGAACTTGTCCCATGCCAGATTACATCTACCCAAATTTTATGAGTTTATGAGTCCTGTGACAGTTGATGACAGCATATTTTGTCCACCAATAGGCAAAACAACTGAAAATACAACACTTTGGGCTTTTATTACCTTTGACAGTTTGAGAAGGGATTTGTCAGTTCCCCAAGTTTTGTTGAAACTTTGGGAACTCATCTCATCTAAATTAACAAATCCCATCTGTGACCAGTCGTATTAGGTTGTCGTAAATGGATGCAAAACTTTTTGCATGTGCTTATAAATAGTTTCTATTTTCTCCTTTTGGACTAGTTAAAAAAAGCCTCATCACATCTTTTAATATGACAAATACAACAAACTACCTCTCCCTCCAAAGTAGAAAGGAGCTCTGCTGGCTTCAAGCCATGTCAACGAACCAAAGTGTTAACCAATGAACTGTGCTAGTCGGCTCTGAAATGATTCATACGGCCTACTGTATATACATGTAGTGATTTGTTTTCATGACAGTACAAAAATTGTAGTTTCTTAACTTATCAAAAGACGGCTTTTTTGTTTCTCCAAGCCTTGAGAAGTGTTAATTGCACAGCAGGATAAAAATGCAGAGACAATTTCTTTAGTACAACTAATGGGAAAAGACCATCAACGATTTGAAACCTCCTCTGCAGCTGCCGCCAGACCCCAAGGCTAGTGGGTGCTTCCTGACAAACTGGCCTGTCTTTATTGATGACAGTGATTGATCACAGCCTCTGGGATGCTATGAGCAATAGTTATTTTTATTTAAAAGCTCTTAAGGAGGCATAGAATACATGCACACACACACACACACACACACACACACACACACACACACACACACACACACACACACACACACACACATATATATATCTATACAAACACACATTTGTAGTCCTCCTGTGAAACTGGTCATTCACCAGCAAAGCAGTTGTACTAGTCATTTGTTCTCCTTTCCATGTTAGCAGCTAGGTGTATTTGCGGGGACTGGAACAAACCTGCAAGGCTTTCAACCCAATGATTGGGGTTCAAGTTTAGTACAAGACCATATTAAGGCACCAAAACTATTTGTTTGGGAGAAGGACTATAAAGATCTTCTTAAGGTCATCCAACACAAATTAGAAAGACATACATTACATCATGAGGATGATGTCCGTCTTTCAATATATTGAAAAATATTTTTCACTTATGTTTAATGAAGCTGTTCACACCAAATTGGACCACTGCACTTGTTAACAAGTGTGCTTGCAGCTCAAAATACACACTAGTACTTAATGATATGCAAATAGTAAAATGATACTATTTTACCTCAGACACACAGCTAGATGCTGTTCTGGGGCAATCAGCTCTCTGAAATGATTTCTCTGCCTCTTCAGATATAGGCCCAAATCTGCCAACAAGAGCTCAATCTGCCCCCCTGACATCCTGAAATATGTACTAAAGCAGCCGTGATATAGCTTCGAGTCGTGGATCTAACCTTGAAATTCTCCCCGTTGCTGTTTTCTTGTGAGAATAGGATGAACCCAGAATCTGTGTTTCTTCCTTTTCTTTAGCAGCATCAGGAAGAATTTATCATCACTTTATTTTCCCTTAATTTTTTGGAGGATGATTTTTTTTTTTTTTTTTTGCAAAATTGCAGTGCATTCAGTGTGTTATGACAAGTTTGGATCAGCAAAATGTGGAATTTTGAGTTGTTTTTCTGCGCTGCGTCACGTGCGTAATGGCATTCATTACCACTACAGGATAGTTAATCCTAAAAGCCAACTTTGATTTAAAATGATATGTTTGCGAAGATGATTTATGGCATTACTCTAAACCGTCTTTTAAAAAGAACGATACTCAGACTGCACAGTTGTGTGCATATCAAGCCAGACACACACACACACACACACACACACACACACACACACACGCACACACACACACAGAACCCAGCTAGGGGACTTGCTGACATAATCAATAAGCAGAGGGGAGCATAGTGGATGCACAGCCTTGTCTAGCCAGGCCTCCCTTGTGTGACATGACCAACATACCAGATAGAATCTGTCCACAAATCTACAATGCACCCTTGCTTTGTTGCTTTAATTCTATTTTTCTGTGCTGTATCCTCTGTTTACACATTTTTTCCCCTCTCGCCAGCTGTAACCCTCTCCCTCTTCCGCTGTTTCTCTATCTTGTTTTGTTTCCACCTAAAAGACAAACCTTGCTTTCTGTCTTCTCCATTTCAGTGGATGTTTTTATTCATCATCGCGAGCCACCACCACCCTCCACCCTCTGCATCTGCATTTTTCCCAACTGCTCCGTATCCCTCCATTCATATTGAATGTATGTGTGCTGTATGGGTTTAGCTATTAATTAATCCCACAGTGTGTGGACCTCTGTGGTTCTGGGAGTGGGGTGCAAATACTCCCATAAGAAGCCTTAAGGGGTAAGGAAGCTGCAAGCTAACAGCTCAAACATTTTAATCACAAAGCAGCAACTGATGTAATATACTAAACCACAGTGTGCACGTGTGTGTTAGCATGTATGTAAATACACAGGTATAGTATGCTGAGACAGAAACTGCAGAAAGTGCAAGCAGATAATAAGAGTGTGCATTACAATTATGCACAACACGCTTTTTGGAAGATAATGAGTACACACACACACACACACACACACACACACACACGAAGGCTTACACTCCAAGAGGTGGATTTATTTCCCCTTACAAAATAAATCCACCTCTGGGGGTGCTTCTCTAGTCAGTAGAAACTGTATATCTCTGGCTGCTTGACAGTAGATCAAACTCTGGCCCATTAAGAACACCTTCAGCCACTGGTTTCTAGTGTGTGTTTGTGTGTGTGTGTGTGTGTGTGTGTGTGTGTGTGTGTGTGTGTGTGTGTGTGTGTGTGTGAATGAGAGTGAGGGAAAAACAGAGAGAGAGACAGAAAGAAAAAGAGAGAGAGCACATGGTGCAGCCCACAGCCAACTCAGTCTAAATGGCTCCTTAGAGAATCACTAAAGCGGAACAATCGATTTCAACAATGGATGGCTTAAAGAATGAAAAAAAGGACCATGGTGTCCTTTCCTCTAACTTCAGTGATTTCCTTGTAAACTATTAACTGATTCCCTTACTAAAGGGGAAGATAATGAGCGAGGCGTCCTATTGGAGCAGTAATGGCTTCTCAAGAAGCACTGCCTTACTGCTACGTTTTCACCAGCCACCGTGACAATGACTGGATTAATCTTTGATACCCAATTAAAGTAGTTAGATGAAGTGAATCGTGAGCTCAGATGCTTACATGTAATTAGAATACACATTCTTAGTTATGTCTCTTGATTTTCAGACGAATTGAGAGCCTTTAAAGTCATACCAACAAACGTGTGAAAATGCTGCACATCAGAGGAGGACTCTGGATGTGTGGGGTGTAATCCAAATTAAATTCCAATTAAGCTTTTGTACCAGTGTTCAAGCTTTCTCTGGCATCACAAGCCTTCGTTGTAAGAGTAGATGTAGTGCAGTTGCATCACTGCCATGTCGCCATCTGGCGTCTTGATAAAATGTGCTGAGGTTTCTCATCTGTGTCGAGCTTTCACACCTGAAGGGAAGCCCATACCGACGGAACTAAAATACTGTCACGGCTTACGATGGTCTGGTTAGCCACCACCATCTGTCTCTTTTATGTAGAGTGCTTAACAAAATTAATTAGATCACCACCCAATGTAAGGTTTATGCCACAGTTGCCTAAATTTACGGGATTGGTAATGACCAAAATCATTTTTTATGTTTCTTTAATGGTTAATTAGTGTTATCCATGAATGTTTAAATTCACTGTTTTACAGAAAAGCAGAAAAAAGAGTAAAGGAGTTACACAATTATACTTATTTTCTTGGATTTCTGAGCTTCATTAGTTTGGGACTTGTCTGTGAAGTCCAGCATGCCAACTCAAATTTTGAGTATAAAAACGTGAATTTGGATTCTTATTTGCCTAATAAATAACAATATAACCTTTGATTTTAATAAAATGTGTCTTTTATGAAAGGTGGTCTGTTAAGCACTTTTCCCCAATTCTTCGACTACTACATCCATGATGCCACACTATCAGCTTTGAGCAGAATACAGGATAAGGTTGATGCTTTTTTCTTTCCTGTAATCTACACTGAACAAAAATATAAACGCACACTTTTTCATGAGCTGAACTTAAAGATCTGAAACATTTTCTACATACACAAAGGACCCATTACTATCAAATATTGTTCACAAATCTGTCTAAATCTGTGTTGGTGAGAACTTCTCCTTTGCTGAGATAATCCATTCCACCTCACTGGTGTGGCATGTCAAGGTGCTGATTAGACAGCATGAATATCTCACAGGTGTGCCTTAGACTGCCCACAATAAAAGGCCACTCTAAAATATGCAGTTTGATCACACAGCACAATGCTACACATGTCGCAAAACCAGTCAGTATCTGGTGTGGCCACCCTTTGTCTTACGCAGTGCAACACATCTCCATTGCATAGAGCTGATCAGGTTGTTGATTGTGGGCTGTGGAATGCTGGTCCACTCCTCTTCAATACTTGTGCAAAGTTGCTGAATATTGGCAGGAACTGGAACGTGCTGTCATATACGGCAAGCCGAGCATCCCAAACATGCTCAATGGGTGACATGTCTGCTGCCATGCAAGAACTGGGATGTTTTCAGCTTCCAGGAATTATGTATAGATTCTTGCAATATGAGGCCGTGCGTTATAATGCTGTAACATGAGGTTATGGTCATGGATAAATGGCACAACAATGGTCCTCAGGATCTCAACACGGTATCTCTGTGCATTCAAAATGCCAACAATAAAATGCACTTGTGTTCATTGTCCATAACCCACCATGGGCAACTCAATCCACAACGTTGATGTCAGCAAACCACACGACATGACACAAGCTGTCTGCCATCTGCCCTGAACAGTAAAAACATCTGTCAACGTGCCAGACACCATCGAATGTGAGCATTTCCCCACTCAAGTTGGTTACGACAACAAACTGCAGTCAGGTCCAGACCCCGAGTAGGATGCCGAGCATGCAGATGAACCTCCCTGACACGGTTTCTGACAGTCTTTGCAGAAATTCTTTGGTTATGCAAACCGATTGTTGCTGCAGCTGTCCGGGTGGCTGGTCTCCACCTGGTCGACCATCCTGGAGGTGAACATGCTGATGTGGAGATCCTGGGCTGGTGTGGTTACACGTGGTCTGCGATTGTGAGGCCGGTTGGATGTACAGCCAAATTCTCTAAAATGCCTTTGAAGACAGCTTATGGCAGAGAAATGAACATTCATTTCACAGGCAACAGTTCTGGTAGACATTCCTGCAGTCAGCATGCCAACTGCACGCTCCCTCAAAAGCTGCGACATGTGTAGCATTGTGCTGTGTGATCAAACTGCATATTTCAGAGTGGCCTTTTATTGTGGGCAGTCTAAGGCACACCTGTGAGATATTCATGCTGTCTAATCAGCACCTTGACATGCCACACCTGTGAGGTGGGATTATCTCGGCAAAGGAGAAGTTCTCACCAACACAGATTTAGACAGATTTGTGAACAATATTTGATAGTAATGGGTCCTTTGTGTATGTAGAAAATGTTTCAGATCTTTAAGTTCAGCTCATGAAAAATGGGAGCAACTTTGGACTCCTCTCATGCACAAGGTCACTCCTGGTAAATTATATAGTTATTTCTGCTTGGTCAAGCAATTTGGATTTTAATCTCATGGCTGTTATCTCAAAATCCACTTTATAAAGTATATAGCGAGCCAGCCAGCAGAACACATCTTCCTCGTTTGCAGATGTTCTTCAGTGAACAGGCTTGGATCACCTCACAGGCAATAACAGTGCAGGATTAAGGGAGGACAGGGTAGATAATTCTATTATAATATGACCACAGGGAAAAAATAAAATAAACAAACTCATGGCAAAACGTGTCAGAATGTCAACAGTCAGCTCAATGCCTCTGCCTCCTTCGCCTCCTCCCTTCACCATAACAGACCTCATTACGGAGTACTTTGGAGATTGTCTAAGAGGCCGCTGCTTAAGATGAAAGAACAATTAGTGTCAGAAAGCATCACTCTGTGCAGTCTCTGACACTCCACGAGGGCTATTATCACATCGGTTTACTGTGAATGGATGTACAACGAAGATCTGGTCCTGTAAACATTGTTGAGGCACACAAAAGGAGCACGGCATGGGGTGTCGTTCTCACCTGTCCCTGTTTGGGAGTCTTCGTGATGACTGGATCGATAAGCATGCTTTTGTTTGCATATGATTTCCCTCCATGTTATTAAGCTTAAAACGATGATCAAAATGAAGTCTGTGTACACAGGAATGTATGAGGGGAAAACGTCTTTGAAGTGTACTTGCCACACACAATCTGCAGCCCGCCTTCTACTTTCAAACATGGTCACATTTTTGAGGAGTAAGTCAAACCCTCCAAATACAGGACGCGAGGAAGTGCACTAACACTAACAGGCCCATTAAACATTAACAGTACTTGTATTGATTTGAAAGGGTAACTGTGTAAAAGTTTCTACAGCAGAGTCTCAGGGGAAGCAAGAAGATCAGGAATTCGATGGCTACCGTTGGTTCTGGTGATCATTAGTGCTAATAAACTGGAGACATCACAGCATGCCCTTTCTTGAATTCACATTTCATTTGATAGCCATTTTTGGGGGGATATACTACCTTTCAGGCGACTGAAGATAATTTAGACAGTTTATTTAGAGGAATCTTCTTTTTAATCAATTCAATTTCAGCAGTAAAGAATGATGAATTATACAAGAAAAAGAGAAGATGTTTTAAACTCTGTGGATGATCATTTGGCATTCTGTTTGTTGCCTTTCCGTGTTTTGCCATGCTGAGTTTCTCTTCATGCAGGAGAGCAGATGGATCAAAAGGTTTTTCACTGAAAGGCCAGCGCAGACCTGCAATAGATGTGTAAGTGGAGCATTGTGTGAGAACTGCCTGTGACATACTGTCAAGTCTACCTCCAGTCCCAAAGGTCTAGTATGTAAATGATTGCTGGAGGTGCTTTTCTTGTAGTAGCTGTAATTAGGATCATTTCTGACCAAGGTAGCCAACATTTCAACATGTGGTAAATGAGAAAGAGTTACTTTAGGTGAAGGCTTTATCTCCTATGTCGTGTCCAGAATAAAACGGCATGGCATTTTGGCTTGCCAGTTTTTTTCTGTCATGTTTTGCTTTTCTTTTCCTCAGGGTTTGTGCAAATTCCCTGTTCTCTGCAGTCCTTGTCAGTGCCACGTCTACTGCTGACCTGATGTGTACCAGGGGAAGCCATGTGTTTTCTGTGATACACAAGTTTCAGCATGTGCTGAGACCTAGAGTCTTTCAAGCCCTCTATTACTTGCAGGCAAGTACAAATCTCTGTTGCAATAGCAAGGCCACGATCACTCACTAACTTTCTACATGCAAGCAGGGGCAATCCCCCATCAGCCACACCAGCTGTACTAATAAAAGACTTTAAAATCAGCTGAATCTGATTGGCTGTTCTGGTCTCCAATCAGCTCGAAATGACGAAATGCAATATCCCAGAATCCATTTCGTCCAAAACTCAAATGAGGCAGTGGTGGAGGAACACAGAGTGGCGGAGTTTGAAATATTACTCTTTCTGGGTCACAAAATAAACTTTTAAGATATTTTCATGTGAGAATGTTGCTGTGTGAACTTCTAATACCTGCTCGATTCATCAAGACATCACATATTTGCATAAGTGTTCTAACGTTTTTGGAGATTCTTTCGGATTCTGGGATATTGCATTTCGTCATTTCGAGCTGATTGGAGACCAGAACAGCCAAGCAGATTTTTTTGCATCCAAGTCTGTGATTGGCTGGTTTTGTGGCACAAATATAACGGTGTAGAGAAAGAGTTGTGCGCGCACGGACAGAAATGTTGAGAGCGCGAGCAAAATACATTGTGAGCGAGCGCAAATGCAAAAACTGAGCGAGGGGGCTGCTATTGTGTGTGTGTGGATAATAGCAAACACTGAAATAAATTTTTTGCACTCAGGAATTAATTTTGTTCACCCAAATTGAGCTTTTCTTCGCTCAAAATAAATTTGTCCTCAAATTGCAACACTTGCACCTGCAAACTTTTTTCTACGTGCGCTCAGAATAGTGGCACAAAAATAACGCCATAGAACAGCTGACTGACATGAGCCTAATGACAGGACAGGGGAAGTGAAACTAAATACAATGAACAAAGAACACACGACTCCTTCAAAGTAAAACTGTCATGGTCCTGGGTCGTGCGACCCAGTGTTTTGTGTTTAGTCTATTTTGATGTTTATTGATTGTTTAGGTTCATTAAGTTAGTCCAGCCATCTGTATATACCACCCCTGCATTACGTCTCCCTTGCCCTTCGTGTGTTTATGTCTGTGTGTCTTGTACTGTCAAGTTCATGCTGTCAGTTATGTCACCTCCCCCTGTACTACGTCTCCCCGGTTCATGTCTCATGTTTCCTGTTTTACTTTGAAGGCCTGCATTCACTGTCAGTGTATTCAGTTTCACTCCTCCTGTCCTGTCGTTAAGTTCATGTGTGTCAGCTGCGTTCCCATGTGTGGCCACTTCCCCTGATCATTCCTCATGTGTATTTAGTCTCTGTGTTTCATGTAGTCTGCGTCGCGTTGTCTGTGTTCCCACCCCCTGTGTTCCATATCTCCAGCCATAGCCTTTCCATAGTTTATGTCCAGTTTAGGTTTCTGTTTAGCTACTACTCTTACGCTGCCCTCACTCTGGTTTGTTCCTTTCATCAGCCATAATAAAAGGCTCGCTTTTGTTTAATCCACTCCTGTATCTTCGCTTGTGTTCGCACCTGGGTCCATTACACGCATTCTCCACTCGGTCCGTCACAGCGGACCGTGACAAAAACAGGAAACACTGAAACTAGACATGACAACACAAGCTTAACAGACCTAACATGTGATGAACGATACAAGAACCCAAACACAAACCAAGGAAACAATAAATAATGACTGCCTTTAACCTCAACTAAAAGCTAAATAAGAATGAGACATGAACTAATCACAAATCTAAAATGAGACAAATACAAAATGTACTCAGAGCGCTGGGTCACAGACCCAGCCTGTGACAGAGTAAATGTAGAGATTGCCAATTGAAATCAAGAACCAAAATAATGGGTATAATAAACATAAAGACACGATCAGACAACAAGGTGTATGGCTGTCCGATGTCATATATGTGCATCTTCTTCTTCTCCTGTTCCTTTTAAGGCTCACCACAGTGAATCATCCTCCTCCATCGCACCCTATCTCTTGTATTGCATATCCCTGTCATATCAACTCTATATGCAAGTTAATGTGATATATAAGTCAAATCAGAGAACACTTTAGATGCACTTGAGCAGCTCTATATATACATAGTATATATCTTTTACTACTGTGTGTTTCTGTGCGTATTTACCATGTTTAGCTACAACTGCAGTGGTTTCATCAAGCTGAAGGATCGCTTCCTGCTTTCATCCGTTTGGTTTGGAGCCCAATAAAAATGTTCTTAGAGAAATGCCCGCAGGCCTGTTAGAAAGCTGTTGATAGTAACTACCCACAGTGCAACAATGCAGCAAGATGTTTGAGCACATGAGCATAAACTAAATTAAAAAAAGCAGGAATCTTAAATCACTTCTGCCAGTAAGAGTCCTCGGATGGGGTAGATGTTTGCTTAGTTGACAGACAATGGAACAATGCATCTATTTTACACATGAGGCTATCATATTTCTTTACCTCTGAATCATTACATGCCATTCTATCAAGTTCATCGCTGGCTTTCTAATTTTTTTCCTGTAGTCTCAACAAGAAGCCTTAGGCATCTCTGCGTAATCATCGATACAGTAGTGAAATCACACATGCGACTGCAAATGGAGTAGGCGCCCATCCACAGTGCTGAGTAGGAAGGGCTGACATTGACGTCTGCAGCTGTCTTAGATTTCATTTGATGTGTTGATAGCCAATAGCAACAGCAGCACATTCTTTCTGCTGATACAGTAGTGTCTGTATACCAAAACAAAAGCAACACTGTTTCTGCAGCTAGCAGAAGAAATTAGGCGGTGGCGTCTTTCAAGTATACAACACTGAGCAAAATAATAGCTTCTTTCACAGCCCGGGGAATGTGTTTTGTAAAGACTCAACTGAGTGGATGTCATCCAGTAGAACAAAGATGGACATTGATAAAGCCATTGTCCCTGCTTCCTGTGAGGAGGAGAAAAGAAACGCTCTACTGTGTAGCCCAGAGAGAAAAAACTATTGTTCTGTGTCTTTGTATTAAGTGCATTGTGATTAGGTTTGTTTGTATGTGAGTATTTATCTACAATTGAGACAAAGAGGAGAAGAAATAATTAAATGCATGCTTAAAAGAAACCGATAACTCCTTATTCCTGTCCAAAATCTCCCGTTGAATCAATTCCCTCACAGTCTCCTTACTTTATTAGTGCTGAACTGATTTATAACCACTCGAATGACTAGGAGAATAATGCTGACGTGATAACTGTAACTGTAAAACCCAGTAAAGCCTTTGACTTAGATTATGTTATTACAGTGTTCATGTGCAACCTTGAAAAACTGACTTTCACTTCCATTTTTACAGTTTCCAGCACTAAAATGAAAGGAAAGAAGCTCTTATTAATATATATATTTTTAATTATTACTTTTGATAAAACATTTATCCCGATGACAGCCTTGTGCCTAAAATTACAAAAGTTCCTACCTTGAGGGATGATGGCATCTTGTTAACCTTCGGTGCACATTTTAATCACAACACAAACGGAGCCGTGAGCTCAAAGTGAATAAACAAGGATGTGAGGACATAACAGTTTGATAACTGTGATATTCTGTTTGATCATATTATTTGGGACTAGGCTGATTAAAGGCTTATCTGTTTTTCCACATTATGTTTGGAGTCAAAATTATCATGGGGTTTACTGATGATCTCTTTTAAGAATATGCTATAAACTGCAAAGCTAATCAAATTCTAACCCGAAGTCAACTTCCAACTTGTATGCTCATTATAGTCAATTCACAATTTGCATCGTTTAGTTTAAGAGTGAAGAAAGCCTTTCAGTTCTCTGTTTTTGTGCATCGGTTTCTACTTCAAACAGAGGCATTCTTTGTGTCTTTTGGGCCTCTTAGCTCTGGCCCCTCTTCAACACACACCCAGCGAATGAGCTACTGCTATTCCTCCCTAGCCTTGCGCAGGGAGGACATTGCACTCCTTGCATATTAATTGGCTCATTCATCCTGCAACGAAGCTTCCACAGTAAAGCCAACAATTAGTCCCTTCCTTTCCCTGCTCCTCTCCCTCGCCTTCCCGGAGGAGAGGAACCCTAGCCTGGTTCGAGCAACCTATAATAAGCCGGCCACTAATTATGGAGCAGAACCCTGCGCTGACAGCAGAGGCTAAAGACTCAAAGTGTTGGGTGTGTGGAGTTAGAGAGATTATTTTCAAGGTTGGCACTGACAGGCAGCAATTTCATCTTTGCACTCCTGCCATCTAAACTGCTTGCCTCTTAAGTTATTCACTCAAATATTGAGAATGACACTCAAGGTTGAGAATGGAGCTATCATTCAGCAGTAATATAATAGAGGGGACTTGGCTGGGGACTGTAGATTGAGGCATCAGTTGGGTGACTGCTTTGAGAGGTAGAGGAGATTATTGTTGTTTTTCTTGGTTAGGAGCCATCTTCCTCTCAGCAGCAAGTGGAGGTAAGAACAGAGAACCAATGATACAGCTGCAATAAATTTGATTTAACACATACCCAGATTTTCCCTCGGTGATATGACCTTTTATTTCACAGCTGGGACAAGAGACTTTAATGACTTGGGTAGAGGCCAGCATGGCACTAAGATGGGCAGGCAGTAGGACTGTGTGGCACCACTTAGCCTCCGTCAGTAATGGCTTAAACACCTCCTTCCCTCTGCTCCATCACAGTGGTACAGCTCTGCCATCCCTCATGCTGTCCGTTTCTGTCTCAGCCTCTCTCTCTCACACAGAAAACACAAACACACAACAGACCGAAGGTCCACAGCAGACTGAAAAGGCGGGCGCAGAGAGGAGGAGAATAGGGCGAAAGGGTAAGTGGAGAGAAAATAGAGAGGTACATTTATAGAGAGGGAGGACATTGAGGGTGCCATCAAAGAAGTTGAAAGTCTTGTGAAAAGAGGCAAAGACTGAAAAGGAACTCATGGCCCCACGTGAGCTTGACTCGCCGTATCTTTCCACTGAGGAAGGAGACAAACAACTATTCTTGTCCGAGGGAATGCCTTGGCCAAATGGCACGAGGTGGATTGAAACGTTGACTCATCATAACAGCTCAGGGATAATGCCTGCGCCAGTGAAAACATCCCTGTCAAATGTTCACTAGCAAAAATAATTAAGAAAAAAGTTGTCCCTTTAATGACTGAGTCCTTCAGCTTTCTTATCTCCACCAGCAGCTGGTCTGGACTAGGTTTCGCTCATGTGTCCATGCTGTTCACAGGCAGCGCCATTTTTATGTTATTTTGTGTAATATTCACACTGGCATAAAAGGCTTCCTAAATATTAGGCAGTAAAATAAGCATCCACTGGGCTCATATTGTGAAGAGACTCCAGTCAGCTTAGAAGAGGGTAAGATCTGTCACTTTGAAGGACAAGCTCCAGCCACACACTGCTGTCTCTCAACATTTGCTCTGAGAACATTCACTGTTCATAACTTTTTCCTTTATCCTTTTTTTAATGCAACTAGACTCCTAAAATTTATTCTTCCTTTCTCTTCCTCTACTTCTTTATCTGTATGTAATCAAAAACTAAGTCACATGACTGCACTTCTCAGGCAAAGTCAACAGTGAGTCAAAAGCAGCAATGGTGAAAAAGCTAAATAAATCAAAGAAGCACTGGAACCTGGCAACCTGGCTGGGAGTACGTACAAAGAAAAGAACTTTGATGGACTTGATGTTTAACTCTATGTGTGTTATGATTGTATTACGGTTGCTAAAATCCACCTTTACAAACCTTCATCTCTGCTCTGTATTTGGTTATCAGATATAATGCCTGTTGTGTGCTGGTGACAGAGATATAATTCCAATTAGTTAGTTAGGTCAGCGTATGAAATGACCCCAATGCAATAGCCAATCAGCTAGCCAGATTTTGGTCTACTTCAGCTAATAATAGAACTGTCTAATCAATAATAGCCTCACTGAGTGTTACTGAGCTCCTCACACAGATACATAGGCAAACACGCACATACACAAAATATCTCTCTTCCTCATTGTCCTAATTCAGAAGCCTGCAGGTCAGCAATTTGTCTCTCATCATAGATGCCTGGTATAATATCCAGAAAGCCCTGTTTTAGTCATAATAACAAAGTGAACAGTCAATACGGTGCCTTACACGTGCAACTGGTACTTCACTTCAGACATTTCCAATCTCCCCCATATTAGCTAACAGTAAACAGCCACACACACACACACACTGAGGGAAGTCAGTTCTCTGGTATTCTTGTCCTTAATGAGCCTGGGAGAAAATCAGGAGAGACAGCATAAAGCACATCAGCGCAGGCCAGGAAACAAGTCCAGGAATCTGCCACTTTAATGCCTTGCCAATGAAGTCTCATCTCGTCTTTATTACCTGTCATAAGGCTCCAGTGTTCATGCATGTGTTCAGTTTAATTAAACCTAATCCACATGGAAAGAAAATAACAACAACCAGGTACGCTGACTGCGTTATTTTTTCAACCCTCTCTGGGTTTGCATGCTCAACAAGGGCACTGCAGTAATTAATTGGAGCCTGGAGGTTGGAAGGTCCAAGCCTATCGCATCAGGTCAATACGGCGGCAAGGGCCATGGCTGTCCTGTAATAAGCTGACATAGTTAGCGCCGTAATTGGCTGGCGCAGTCGAGCGACAAGGGCAGGCAGGATGAAAGCGCTGACCGTGGAAAATTAGAGAGGATGGTTTAAGATTGATCACCGAAAACCTCTCCACCAGGCTCCTTCGCTCATAATAACCCACAAGGATTATAGAGCGGCAGGCAGACTAATCTGAGAAAAGGAGTATAATTGCAGAGGCCATATCTCAGAGAGTGTTAGCTTTTTAAGCCTAGTCATCCTTTTTTGAAAGATGATGCCTTGTTAAAAAAAATTAAAAAAGCAGTAGACAAAGAACAAAGAAAAGTTCATCTTGCAGAACTGCTAATTTATCCCTTTGTCCAACAGTCTCTTGGATACTTATACGCTAACTGGATGTCTCTCCGAGTATTGTCCTTGATAGGAGAGTGCTCAGTGAATATAGCTTCAATCATTCCCGGGCTCAACGAGGCAGGTAAAAAAGATGTCAGGAGCCATGGTGACTGCGGTAAATGAAGACATAAAGCTGAGCGCGCTCCATCACAGGACTCTGCCGGGATGACAGTATTGACAGTCACGACTGTTTGCTGTTTAGCCTAATTGCAATACTGATTTCCATATAAACAAGCCACAAATTGTTACTGATGTTGTGTTAAGTCAGAGCACATGGACTAGCAGTGAAATCCAGATTGCTCTCAGTGAGCTAAGGGGATGAGGAAAAGTCCTAATTAGAGAGAAAGGGACATGAGGATGGTTGAATGGTGGTTGGGGGAGTGACTGCAGGATGCGCAAATTTCAGAAGGAAGGGTAGATGGAACCTAACACTAATCTATGTCTTGTTTTTCTTGCTTCCCAAAGCTAGCAATGGTTGGCTGTGCCATGCTTGAACACGTGCACACAGCTGATGTGGAACTCAATTCATTTGAAGAGCTGCCAAAACACATATATTCATTTTGCTTTCTCACCAACGTGACAAATGAAATGCTCCGAAGAGCCAAGAATATGCCCTCCAAATACAAGTAATTAGCAGTTTTTACTGGCTGAAAAGATCTGAAATAATACACTATATGCAAAAGTTAGAAACACACATTGCTATAATACATACTTGCATTTTAAGGACCATTTCCCATAACCACCTGCAGTCACACATCATCATGAGGACAGATGACATTCATGCCAAGGCACTGGTTGACATATAAAATTCATGATCTGAAGAGATATAAAGACTTTGCGACATACACCTTGACAAATAGTTGGAACCCCTGGTATACTGGGTGCAGCATATATTTTCCAAGACTGTGACAAATATAGATAGAGATATAGAGATCCAGATATACTGCTGCAAAGGTTACCAGTACGGCAGCGCGAATCCTCCAACACTTTGTTTTTCCACTAATAGCTCTATTTTTCTCTTGCCATATATCAAATTAATTTAGTGCCTGATATGCAGTCCCAGGCTATTCTGATTTAAATAACTAATGAACCGTTTCTCGCTGCCAAGCAGGAGCATCTGCTCCAAAAGACGCAGAGTCAATTTTCATAAATTTGAAACACCCTCTAGGGAATCAGAGAGAGTCAGAGAGGAACTAGAAGGAATGTGGGGGATTGGTACAAACAAGGTTAATCTTTACATGAATGCATAGCTTTATACAGATGTTGTGCCATAGTATAACCCAACACTAAGTATAGGCCAATTGTTTTGCATGTGATAAGTTTTGGTGTATTTTTTCATTAGTCTGCACTATGTACTTAAAACATGGTGTGTTAAATCCAACACACTACGCAAGTACCAGAAATGAGTTTCACAGCATTTGACCACAGCAGTTGTTGTGCGAGCAGACATATTTTCAGAATATCTGTATTAAATGGGACTCTCTGCAGGCTAGCACAAACACCGTCAGTGTTGCTGGTACATATTCTTTGGCTAATGGTGGAAAACTGGTTAATGGTCCTATCTTTTTTGCTACTTACCCAATGCTGCGACCACTGAGGACGTACAGCATTCTGCACTCTCTTTTTAGGATTATGAGTACTCATAGTGCACATTTCATAGCCATACTCGTCAGTGTTAATGCACTTATACATTCAAAGGAGTGAGTCGTACATATGTACTGTATCCTGTGCTATTTTGAGGCGTTAGTCTAAATCCATGCAACTGCACACGTGATTATAATGATGGAAACATCAGGGATTACTCCTACATATCTCCTATTTGTTGTCTGCAACATGACATATAGCCTGGAGTTGATAAGAATGACAAACACACATACATATATATGTGTGTGTGTGTGTCTTTGTCATGTCTTCATTCATCAAGTCATAATTTGGTCAAAACAAAATAACAACAAAATGCCAGCTTATAAGAAAAAAACTAAAACATATTTTTTTCAAATTTCCTGAAAAATAAAGCAATTCCAGATGCAGGTATGTTTGTACTGGCATGCCACTGATCACTGAATAGCAGAAAATTGGATAAAAAAATTAGCCACCAAGTGGTGCAAAGCCACGTGAAGCTACATTAATTCATGGTGACAAAGCAAACATATAAATATATCGCAACATCCTGAAATACCGAACATAAATTAAGTTATTAGTTTAGCTGTTCTCTCTTTGGATGCCTGTGTTGAAGGTTACATTGATGTTGCAATTATCATCTTTGCTTTTTCACGCACTGCCAATCACTACTGTTGCTCCCAAATCAAACCAGCTTCTTTGCCTTTGCAGTGCCTGTAAGACAATTGTCAGCAGATGAATGTCGACACAGAACATTTTTAAAGTTGCTCACATTAAAAATTTACAGCATTACAGACATCGCAGTGAACGATGAAATTAATTCCAACTATTTTTTTCTTTTGCTTATTTGTTGTTGTTGTTTTAAAATAAATCTTAGGTTGACTTCTATTAATTAGACATGAGCAATTAATTAAAGATATGTTTGCAAGATAATACGTTTTAAAGACATATTACCTGCCAAAAAGCTTTAGAAAAGTCTTTGCCAGCAGTTTTAAAGAGTGACTCAGCAGATAGATGGCAAATACATCACATCCAGTCACTGAAAAACTAAACCGTACATGTTTCTTTAATGACCCCTATTTGTAGACTTACATATAAAGTCAACAGTTCATTTTCACTGTTTCATTCATAGCTTGTTGGTTTATCGCTGGGAAAATACAAGGGTTGAAGATGAGTTACAACGATATACCATATAAAACAACATTAGCTGCAATTTTCTTCGTTACCAGGGTGACATATTCTTCAGTGCGCAAATTGCACGCATTAAAAGTCATTTAATTTTAAAATGTGAGCAGATCATAAAAAGGATGGCTGAAAGTGTTCCTCATCTAAACCTGATCTGCACTTAACACACTGTTGCAATCCCTGATTTGAATCCTTATTCCTCTGCTGACTATTTTAAACTGCTGGCCAGATGTGCAAACAAGGCAGACAAATAAACCGCTACCTTGAAAAAGTTCCATCTCACAGAGCAGTATAACTGTGGCCTGAGGTTAGACATTTTAACATGACTCCACAATCTGCTGCACGCACGGTGCATTAGCGAAAAGCACATCATGGCACATTACAGGAGTGCATGTTATGAAGCAATAAAATGTGGATCAATAACTTCACATTTCCCCCTATACACAAGAAAAATACAAGGGCATGCAGCACAGAGGACAGAAAGCATGGACGCCAAACAAACTGCTGGCTTTACTAGTGGGCACACAAATGGTTACAAAGTAAAGAGACTTTAAATGTGTTAACTCTGGATTTTTGTTTTAAACACACAAAGCCCCATTTATGGCTCGCTGTTGTGACAGGTTCAGCAGAACTTTTCAGTTTTGACAGTGAAAAGAGTGGATATCAAATCAGACAGTGTGGCAGAAATGATAAGGAAAGTGAAAAAAAAACCCCCACACCATCCTCTCTCTGTCATCACAAACTCTGATACTTCTAACGTCTGTTCAGCCGCCTAAGTCAGTGTCAGAACATCTTAAGACTTTATCATAACTTGACCCTGATACTTGGATTCAGTGTATTTCTATATCCACATGCACAAATACAACTTTCACACTGCGCAGGGAAATGCCACATTTCTTTTTTCAAAGTTGAACAGTTAAACCTAAAAGCCAATGAAGGATGTGTATATGTGATTGTGTATGTGCGAGAATGTACCCAATCAGCTCAATGAAGCCAAGATATTGAAATGACACCATTAGATGTGTCGCAAACCAATTTATCTTCCATCTCCCGCAAGTCGTTTCATTACGGCAGTCACCCTCAGAGTTCGCACACACTTCACGAACCACTCACGTCTCCATTGATTAGATGTGTTGCATCTTGAGTAGTGAATCATTTTCTTGGGACACCGAACAAAATAAATATATCAAACACAGAGTAGTCGGAGAAGCCCCTAAAAATGAGAAGGAGAATGTGCTTACTGCATATAAAGGTGAATTTATGTCTTCAGAAGCATAATAAGGATAAAATCAGTAACTGAAGTAGCTGCAAGCCTGTTTGCAATACTAATACAAGGCCAGTGTGACACATGCTTCACATACTAAGCAGATATTTAAGTTAAGAATATTTAACAACCAGTTTTTTTTGCAAAGGTATCATTACTTAGCTTACAAGAACAACTTGGCAGCATTTTCTTGAAATTCTTCACAGTAATTATGAAAGTGACAATTATACATTGTTCGACGCTGCCAATTACAGCTTTGCTGAACTGAGTGAAATAAAGAAGGACATGAAGCTAAAAACTTCTTCCAGAATGATCGTTTTTCTCATGCCTTTCTTTATCTGTAAACCATAATCCACCTGAGATAAGACTTGAGTGGTTCAGTGGAGCAGTACACATGCAGTAAGATGGCAAAATTAGTGTTTTAACACCTGTGCTTATCTTTGGAGGAAGACGGGAAGCATTATGCTGTAGCTTTTCTTTTTTCTTTCTTTGCAAATCTTCCATTTCTTCTCTCCCCATACATTCTCTGAAACACTGATCTCCAGCAAGATATTCGCATATTGTTTCTCCCCAAGATCAACTCCAGCTACATCACACGCAATGCCACAGTCAAAGACGAACTATGTAAGGTGCGGCGGGAATGAAAGGGGGGACATGCACATTTACAACGGCAGCTAATTAGGATTTCTCTGAAAACGCATGTATCATTCTTTCACTCAGCAGGAGGTGATCATGTTCAAAGGTTAAGAGAGGCACCGCAGTAAAAAAAAAAAAAAAGGATCATCAGAAGCGATTTGTCTCCTAACTGGCCCTTTATGTTAAAGTTTGAGACGTGATGCATTTTTTATTATCGCTATGTGGAAGTTATTGCAAAGTAATGAGGTGATTTATCTCTTCTTCAAAGCACCTCCTAAGCTCTGTTGATATAAAAAAGTACATATGGGGGCCTCTTCACTCTGCTTCAGAGAGGAAGTTTGCACAGTAATTACTAGAGGTATGGGGTTAGAGTTTAAAGCTTTATTTTTCAAACCTTATACGTGTACATGTGTGTAATGTTTCCGTTTGAGAATTCTTAAGAAACCCGAAGTTGAAAATTCATGTTCTTTTGCATGCGTGTCGATGTACATTAAATCGGTGTCTGTGGAGTAAAATCTACACTGGTGCGTTCCCCTGGTGCCGTGCAAAACTAGAAAAGGGAAGTTTTCCTTAATTACTGTTTATTTTTAAACTTGAATCAAAGCAACAAAAATGCACACCGATAACAAGTTACATCAGACTTTGGTAGAAAGTAGAAAGCTTCTTGCACAATCTGCAACAAGGAGGCTCTGCAGGTGAAGTAAATATCATCTAGGCTGCTCTCATCTGCGCATATATGTCCCACCCTTAGAAAGAATTAGCAACCACTGACTAATGAGCTCATTAGAAAGTCTTTCAGCACCTGAGTATTTAAAGTTCCCCTTCATCTATGAACTTCAAGCTATACAATGTATCAGTACTGTTTTTTCATGTGTGTGGTTAAAGAACAAAAGCTCACCTGGTCAAGCGTGTGGCCCATACACCAAGTTAGCCTTTATTCTCTGTCCTGTCCAGACAATAGAGGCTTATATGCTTAAACTTCTTTAAAACCTACACAAAATCTAATCTCCATTCATTTGCTTGATATGTGTATTCATGGGGGTGTATCCCCATCTTCGTGTAGGGTGCAGATGTGTAAGCCTCCTAGTTCCCTAATCCTCTTATTAAGTTGACCTTTACAAAGAAATTAGTGTTGAGACCGAAACCATCATCTGTTTTCAATGCACGGCACATCCCGAGACAATTAGGGCCGCACAGAAACAAAAGAGGTGGCACTCCACGAAAATAAATAAATAAAGGAAATAATCTTTGCTGATTTACACATCCAAAAGGACTTTTAAAGAAAAACAATGTGTGAAGAAACGCAAAATGGAAATGTCACATTAGCTTCTAATACGAAAATGACAACAGGGGATAACAAGGTTAGGCGCTCCATAATAAAGACAAATCTTCTGGTGACTGTGTCACGGTTCTGGGTCCGTTGGACCCAGTATTTTGAGTTTGTTATGTTTTGGTTTATTTCTGCTTCATGGATTGTTTTCTTCTCGTAGTGATGATGATGATTATTATTTCTTGTTTCTGTTTATCCGTGCTTAAGGATTTGTTCTCAGTTATATCTCACGTTTAGTTTAGTTCAGATTCCATGTGTCATTCTGTCTGTCTCTCAGTGTAAAGTCTGCATGCTTGTTTAGTAATTCATGTTTCCTGTTTTATTGTGAAAGTCTTTGTCTTATGTTAGTGTGCAGCTTAGCTCCCCCGTCTCGTTAGCCCTGATCTCTCCCAGCTGTGTCTCCCTCCTGTTGCCGATTCCCCCGTTACTACCCTGTGTATATAAGCCCTGTGTTTTCCCATGCTCAGTGTCGCGTCGTACCCTCAGAATTATGCCTGTGTCTCCTTGGTCTCAGTATTCCATCCTCACTCCATGTTTGTTTTTCTGCCAGCAATAAAGCTGAGGTTTTTTGAGTTTCAATTCTGTGTTCGAGTCCTGCATTTGGATCCTCATCTCTGCCTGCCCGCACACAGAGCCCTGACAGAACGACGCGACCAGTATGGATCCAGCGGACTCACTTTTCACCTCTGAGGGAGAGAATCTCGCGCACCTATGGGATTACTGTCGGAGGATAATCCACGCTGCGAGCCCCTACACGAGGCATATGGAGGTAGTGTTTTTTGATAATTTCTTGTCGTCTACTGCCTCCACCGTCAGTTTTCTGCACATAAACGGACTTAAGCAAATGATAACAGCTCTAAGAGCGAGGTTAGCCTTTGAACTGTTTGGCATGGGCGGCCCAGGGAAAGAGGATTCAGCTGTTCTCCTGGAGGCCCTCGCCACTTGGTACTCTCAGCGACAGGAGCATTTTTTGCCACGGTTCATCACCAAACCATTTGATCCGTCCGTAAAGAAGAAATGCAACCCTAGCCATCACCACCCAACCACACTTCCCTTTTCTCCTGTAGTACGGACTGGTGCAGTTTTCATTTCCACTCCACAGCAGCGTTTCTCCATGTCACCTTTTGCCAGCCCTGATCCCATTTCAACTGGCAAGTGGCAGATGCGCTGCCAGCGTTCACAGTCCCAGCAGGAGTCTGGGATTTTGTCTGAACCGCCGGCTAGGAATGTTCTGGATGATTGCCATGCTTCAAAACCTGTCAAGCATGTAGAGACCGCTGTTCGTCCTCAAATCAACATATCTGTGAGCGCAAACATGTGTGTCATCCCAGATATTCATAAGCCCCAGCCAGGTAACTCAGGAGTAGTTAATTCAGAGGTTGTTGTGCCTACTCCTGTGCCCATGTTTAAAAATGAACAGTGTGTTTCCACACCTTCAGTCCAGTCAGCTGATCAGCAGCCACCTTCAGTCCAGTCAGCTGATCAGCAGCCACCTTCAGTCCGGTCAGCTGATCAGCAGCCACCTTCAGTCCGGTCAGCTGATCAGCAGCCACCTTCAGTCCGGTCAGCTGATCAGCAGCCACCGTCAGCTCGGTTTTCTGATCAGCAGCCACCGTCAGCTCGGTTTTCTGATCAGCAGCCACCGTCAGCTCGGTTTTCTGATCAGCAGCCACCGTCAGCTCGGTTTTCTGATCAGCAGCCACCGTCAGCTCGGTTTTCTGATCAGCAGCCACTGTCAGCTCGGTTTCCAGTGTCACCGTCAGCTCGGTTAGCTGCCCAGCAGCCACCTTCAGTTCGGCTAGCTGCTCATCAGCCGCCTGTAGCTCAGTGTCCAGTGTTTCCTGCCCAGCAGCTGCCTGTAGCCCAGTCACCAACTCCACCACCATCACTTTCATCTCAAGTTCAGTCACCCATAGCTCAGTCTCTACCACAATCAGACCCTCTCCAAACCTTGTTACAGTCCATAGCCCAGTCAGTAGCGCAGTTAGTGGAGGAATCGTTAGCTTTGTCCTCTGCTAAGTCAGCCTCTCATCTCCACCCTCAGCCAGAGGTCCCACTCGCCTCTGGTCCTGCCTCTGCTCCAGCTGGAGGGCCCGAGGAGCCCGTCCAGCCTCAGGTTTCGTCTGCTGGGGGTTCTGGAGAACCCGTCCAGCCTCAGGTTTCGTCTGCTGGGGGTTCTGGAGAACCCGGCCAGCCTCAGGTTTCGTCTGCTGGGGGTTCTGGAGAACCCGGCCAGCCTCAAGTGTCGTCAGCTGAGGGTCCTGGAGGACCCAGCCAGCACATCCTCACATCTGCTGACAGTCCGGGGAAGTGTGTTCAGCCGTCACCTGCTGACTCATCCCCCGCGACTTCCACATCACCGCCTGCAGCATTCACATCGCCGTCCCGCTGCCGTCGGCCTCCGCAGCCGTCCCGCTGCCGTCGGCCTCCGCAGCCGTCCCGCTGCCGTCGGCCTCCGCAGCCGTCCCGCTGCCGTCGGCCTCCGCAGCCGTCCCGCTGCCGTCGGCCTCAGTGTCTTCATCCACGCCTGGTCCGGCCTCAGTGTCTTCATCCACGCCTGGTCCGGCCTCGTCTGGTCCTGTGGTTACCACGCCGCCGTCAGAGCCAGCTCGACCTGTTCCGCCTCGCCTCTGCCGGCCGTTTTCCGGGCCTCTAAGGTGGCATCATGGCCTTCGGGGACGGCCTCCAGAGAGAGTTTGTCGCCGCCGCTGGCATCGCGGCCGCCCTCCGGACCTGCTCAGTGGCCGCCACCGCCTTCCAAGTGGTCGGCCTCCAGAACTGTTTGCCCGCCGTTGCCGTGTGCACGGTCGGCCCCCTGAACTTTACATGGACTCTTGTTGGGCTCTGGTTTGGTTTTGTTTTTGATCTGTTTTCCTGTGTTCTTGGACTGTTTTCTTGTGTGGTTGGACTCTTGTGCTCCTTGTGTTTCGGTCCACCCGCCCTGGCCTGGTGCTTTGTGCTTTTTCGTTTTGGGCTGTCGGGAGCCAGCCCTTAGAGGGGGGGTACTGTCACGGTTCTGGGTCCGTTGGACCCAGTATTTTGAGTTTTATGTTTTGGTTTATTTCTGCTTCATGGATTGTTTTCTTCTCGTAGTGATGATGATGATTATTTCTTGTTTCTGTTTATCCGTGCTTAAGGATTTGTTCTCAGTTATATCTCACGTTTAGTTTAGTTCAGATTCCATGTGTCATTCTGTCTGTCTCTCAGTGTAAAGTCTGCATGCTTGTTTAGTAATTCATGTTTCCTGTTTTATTGTGAAAGTCTTTGTCTTATGTTAGTGTGCAGCTTAGCTCCCCCGTCTCGTTAGCCCTGATCTCTCCCAGCTGTGTCTCCCTCCTGTTGCCGATTCCCCCGTTACTACCCTGTGTATATAAGCCCTGTGTTTTCCCATGCTCAGTGTCGCGTCGTACCCTCAGAATTATGCCTGTGTCTCCTTGGTCTCAGTGTTCCATCCTCACTCCATGTTTGTTTTTCTGCCAGCAATAAAGCTGAGGTTTTTTGAGTTTCAATTCTGTGTTCGAGTCCTGCATTTGGATCCTCATCTCTGCCTGCCCGCACACAGAGCCCTGACAGACTGACAAAAACGGAGTAGTCAGAGTAATTCTTTCGGATTTTTTATTTCATTGGACATGCTGTATTGTATGTTAAACTATTCACTGTACTGTAATTTGCTTTTAAAATCAGATAATCAGGTATACCTGCTTTGCATTCTCATTTGCATGTTTATTACCTGTCAAAGAGTTACAGTATTGCATGCTTGTATGTTAAATCAAATCACTTTTATTGTCACATCACATGTGCAGGCACACTGGCACAGCACATGCGAGTGAAATTCTTGTGTGCGAGCCCCACAAGCAACAGAGATGTGCAAACACAACAACACAAACGAGCAAAATACAAGAATGGCCAACCTGAAACTAATAAATATGTACAATATATAATAGTGTATGCATTTCTGGATGTGTATACTAAATATTTTCCTGTGTGTGTGTGTGTGTACACATTTTTACAAATTAAATAGTAAAAAAAATAAATAAAAATAATAAAATATACAGAGTTGAATATGTGCAAAACAAGTGGCATTTATATACAGTATGGCGTGCATAATGTTGAAGTTCCAGTAGTGAAGCTGAGGTGTCTATGACGTGTTCAGCAGTCTGATGGCCTGATGGAAAAAGCAGTCTCTCAGTCTGCTGGTACGGGACCGGATGCTGCAGAACCTCCTTCCTGATGGAAGCAGTCTGAACAGTTTATGGCTGGGGTGACTGGAGTCCTTGATGATCCTCCCCGCTTTCCTCAGGCACCGCTTCCTGTAGATGTCTTGGAGGGAAGCTCACCTCCAATTATCCGTTCAGAGCACCGCACTACTCGCTGGAGAGCTTTGCAGTTGTAGGCGGTGCTGTTGCCATACCAGGTGGTGATGCATCCAGTGAGGATGCTCTCAATGGCACAGTGATAGAAGGTCCTGAGGATGCGGGGGCTCATGCCGAATCTTTTCAGTCTCCTGAGAAAGAAGAGGCGCTGCTGCGCCTTCTTCACTGTTTTGTTTGTGTGTACTGACCACGTAAGATCCTCAGCCAGATGTACTCCAAGGAACCGGAAGCTGTTCAAAGGAAGCTGTTAAAAGGTTAAATCAATAATGTTCAAGCCTGCTGGGTTTCTGGTCCCAACCTTATCATACTAAAGAAAGTATGATCAGATTAGAAATGGAGATATGATTATTATCATTTTTATTATTATTATTATTATTGTTATTTTATATTCAGTACACTGTGAAACCTCACCAGCAACGACTGTGCTTAAGGTTTACGTATGCCAAAGTGACATTAAATTTAATATACTGAGAGAAATGTTAAATCAGTGCTAACATAGCTCACACACAGTAAAGAATGCTCTAGCCTAGTGTTCTGAAATGAGTGCATCCATATGTCCACTACCAAGTTACTTTGTGCCGTTATGTATACTCGGTCATTTCTTCTACATTAAGTCTTTTCTTATTGTTAGGTTGAAACTGTTAAATGTTGCCATTATTGTACTTAAATTTGTAAGCCTTGGTTCAAACTGTACGATCAAAGACATTCTTCTGTTTCTGTCCTCCTCCCCGGCCGACAACTATGTGGGGGAGATAACTGGCTGTAGTGTTTAACTGTAGGGACATCCTATGTGAAGATTCTCTGTCCTTATTTAGTGAGGATGTTTTACTTCCTGCCCTTTATTTACCTGTGCTTGTGTATGGTGAGACTGTTAAAAAGGGGTGGAGCCATATACAGGGTCGCACATGCATACACGCACACTTAGTGCCTTAGGTTTATCGCAACATAGGAGGGTTTTACAGTGGGTGTTTGTGAAACTGTGTGCCACAGAATAAAAGGCTGCAGGGGGGTGCTAGTCTTTGGAGTCGTTTGAGAGCAAGGGCAGAGATGCTGCCAAGGGCTTCCCTTGCTAGCAAGTAAAACTGGTTAAACTGTTTGTCTTGCTTTCTTCATGGGTTATGCGTCTCTGAACTAGCAGGCCTGCTGAAGCGCAGACCCAACACTTATGTGTCTCAATATTGCTATGTCAATAAATGACCATGACTTTATTTTATGTTCAAGCCTCCTCAAAAGTCAGTGATTACTGTAAAATGAAATAATTTTTATGGTAGAGAAGGGCTGGTAGTGTAAGCCAAGACTTCAAAATTAAGTATTGGTGAATTAGTATACAAAATGCACTATATTCCATCATGTGGTTCTAACTGTAAATGGCACCTAATATTAGGAATGGCCCCAGTCAACACCCTCAGTAGACTCAGGCTTCCCTCCACAACCCAAAAACAGGTCTCTGTGTAACTGTTCTGTGATGGACTGGCAATCTAACTGAGCATTACACTGCCTCTTGCCCTATGACAGATACAATATATAGGCTCTGTCTCCTGTGACCCTGAATTGAATAAATGATGGTTAATAAAACAGTTTTCTGTGGTGTGACAAAACCTGAATTCATACACTAGACAGAAGTTTACACAGATATAACATTTCAAACCACAAGATTTGCATCCAGCACCTTTCTGCCACATGTCACATTTCAAAAAGCAAAGCAAAAAGCAAAGCTGTGATTTCTGAATAATTTGAGTTTCAAATGACGTTGGTGTCTGCAAAGCAACTACCAAATCAAAGCAAAGACGAGAAAGCCGTCAGCAGAGATGTAGGGTGAATAGCTGGAAAAATAGAAATAGCCAACAATTAAACTGGTATCTGACATATTGGGATGTCTGAGAAATAAAATAATAAAAGACAGTAGAGGCAGAGTAGAGGTTTGTGGCTATGCCTAATGTGCATAGAGTCGGAAGGGTTCAGACTGCCCGCGGCACTTGTTGGACATAGAACAACCTTATTGAAAGGCTCATGGCCTTTATTAGGGTCATGAACCTGAGGAATGAAGACACTAACAGTCAAAATCTCACTAACCCTGACAAACACCAGTGAGAGCTGGCGTTTGACAGCACACTACTTCCATCATAGATTTTCTCTTTATCACTGCATCTGCAAGCAGCTCGCTCCATCCCTCTTAAGTGCAAAATTTTCCTATGCAATTCAATTTATCACGCAGGCATACAGACAAGCAATCTGTAAGGCAACCACAAAACAATTAAAGCTCACAGAAAACAACATTTGGAGTGTGAAGAGACCCAGCAATTCGGTGTAGCAGCAGCAGACCATTAGCCTTTCAGTACAGCAAAACAGCACAGAGCTGGAGGGAAAAAAACATGTCTAATTGTACTGCAGTATGTCAGCGCAATACAATTGCAAAGACAAAACATGTCTAATTGTACTGCAGTATGTCAGCGCAATACAATTGCAAAGACAAAGTATGTCAGGCAAAATGTGGTATGGTAAATACGGGTTGTGCTGTTGTTGCTTATGTGATGTCCATCTGTGAAGAAGCTAGCTAAAAAGTTATATAAGAATGACCAGTAGATCAGATATTTTGACTTTACATGTTTTTGGATGGGGATGGATTTAGAGCTTAACAGCATGCAGAATATCAGAGGAAAGTGAATGTGAGTATCTAGGGCAGCTGTAATGAGTTTTCAGTGGCTTTAAAACCAGCTACACTCTATGGCTACACTACAGCTGGAGCTTGCTTTTTTCATCTCATACAGTGTGCGATGCTTGTACATGTGTGCGAATCGACGCACAAGTGGCTGAATATAGAAGTGCTCACAGCATGGCAGAAATCCAGATTAGCAGAGGATGTTTAGAAAGCCATCACTGAGTTAGTTTATTATATTTTAGAGGGAATCTCATTATAAAAACTGAGTGAGTTGTATATTTTTTTTTTTTTACAATTTTGCTGATTGGCTACAGCTAGCTTTACAGGGCAGCACGGAGACAGTGCTAAATTAACAGAAAGATTCACAACAGTACATGCACAGGCTACCAGGCTATTATGCCCCCAATCAATCTCATCTCTTTGCACACATATAAGCGCATACATACACACACTCACAATGCTTATGGGCATGGAGTTGATTAGCAGCAACCTAGTTCAATAATATCCACCACATGTAGGTCACTGTAATCTAGGACCCATGCGGTGGTGGTTATGGTGGCAGTGGTATGTGTGTGTGTGCGCATGTTTGTGTGAGAAGTATCAAATCCTGCAGTAAATCAGATGCAGTTGACCCTGTAAAGCCTGGACTATGAAATAGTTTCCAGAAAGATCACATTTTTAAAATTTGTTTGGATTTGGATTTTAATTTTTGGATTTGTTATTTACTTCTTTGAAAGTATAAGTTCATTGTTTTTTAGTTTCTGAACATGTCACTTTCCAGTGTCTCTGAGTTTGCATTTATAGTTCTGGGTTTCTGAACTATTCATTCTGTCATGTGTTTCATGTCTGTCCTAGTGTGAACCTCACGTATCCTTGTCTGAGTTTTGGTGTACTTGCCACTTCCTGTTTTCTTTTGACAGTCCCTCGTCTCATTTGCATTATGTTCAGTTTTGCTTCCTTTGTTTCATTCGTCTGGATTAGTGTCAGCTGTGTTCCCACCTGTGTCATGTTCCCTCGTTATCCTCGTTATATGTAGGGGTTGTGTGGTTGTGTCTTCCCTTGCAGTATGGTTTCCTCCTTGGGTCAATGGTTTGGTCTAATTTTGTTATTTTATACTTTAGTGTAGTTTAATAAAAACCACTTATTGGTTTATTCCCTGTGTTCAGAGTCCTGTGTTTGAGTCCTCGCTCTGCCAGCCACACAGATATTGGTGCAAGTAGAAGATCCAGGAGTCTGGATTGAAAACCTCATGCCAACACACACTTACAATTACAATCCGTGAGTAAACTTCAACATGACCATGTGGATTCTTGACAGATGCCTGTTACATGATAGTGTATGAATCAAAATAAGAAAAAAAAAAACACCATTAGATTATTTGATGCTGCATGCAGGCCAGTGGGTTGGATTGAAAACTGTCATTTTCAATCCAAAATGGCAGACTTCCTGTTGGCTTAACATTGATGGGTCCCGACCTTTTTTGTTCATCGTCTTAAATTACAACATGTGGGCAAAATTTCGTACATGTAGCTCAAACTATGTCCCTGTAGTGCTGCTTAATATCCTGCAGAGGTGGCGCTCTAGAGCCATTTTGAAACACTCATGTATGAAGCTATTACAGTACGTAAAAAGACGATTCATTTGCCTGAATGAAAATAATAAACAGTGCTGATAAAAAAGGGTCTTCGCATTTCTAGTGCTTGGGCCCTAACAAGTCCTGGCAGTCATTAGTTGGCTCTGCAGTTAAAACATGTGCTGTGCTCAGGGCATCATCTTCATCACAAAGTTCAGCTAAGGTGGTTTTCTTTCTCCCTTTAAAATAATCATAAAGAGTTTAATTTCCTCAGTTCCCCCATGGTCCTAGTTGGAGGGTAGATTGTGCACTCAATTTGTTTCTGCTATATCCTGAGTTGCCTTCTGTTCAGTGAGGCGGCATCTCTCAGTTAAGGTAAGGAGTGATAGCAAGGGAACTGATTTAAAAAAAAAAAAAAGCAAATAAAGAAAAACTGAAAAAAACTTGGTGAATTTCCACCCCCACCCGGCCTTTAGTGGTAAGTGCTAGCAGAGCCACATAGGAAAAGATGAAAGGACAACTTGTACCCAAACATAGACGTGCTTAGAAATATGAACCGCTATAATGAGATTGTCTAAAAATTATCCCCCAGGGCAGGATAAAGATGAAGATCTGTTCTCCTATTGGAATCAATTAGACCAAAGAGGATTTCTGGCCAGAACACTGATTTTAAAAAAAAGTTTTTATGATGTGCACACTCTTAAAAGACTACAAATGTAATCACGGGGAGAGTTAAAAACACAGGCCAAAGGTTACAATCAGGCCTGAACATTTCTATATTTTTTAGTTAATATAAAAAGCAGAAATACACCCAACCTGAAAACCACTCTACACTGTGGTGCTATCTTTCGTACAGCGGTATGACGCCTGTATTAAGATGTGAAACAATGGCACATCGGTAATAATAAAAACACATGTACACTAGCATTCACAGCTGGCATTACAAAAATAGCCAAACTTTTCTATTCTGTATTTTCTAGTCTGCAGACAGACTTAAATTAAAAAAACAAACAAACCCAACAACAACATATCTTATCTTCAGTGTGAATGGGCCGGAAAAGGTGGATGTTGAGGGCATCCCACTCCTGTGATGATACAACAGCATCTCCGGCACATAGCTCCTCAACTGGGAGAGAAACAGGAAATCCTTTGCTTAAGCCAGTTGTTCTTTTTTTTTTTTTTTTGGCGGGGGGAGCACTGATGACAACATTTCTTCTTTCTCTCACAATTACTACTAAAAAATAACTAATAAAGTATAGGAAGCAGCCAAGAGAGTTGTATGTAAATATTTAAACAAGTATGTAATAATTGCTACAAATGTTTCACTGAATTTGCCAATACAGTCATATAATTAAATGGAGATATCATCTGAATTTCAGGAGCGGGACCACTCCTCCTTCACGCCCCCTCTGGCCTCAGGCTATAAAAGCCCCCCTTCTCCAATACCTGCTGTTCTCATTTTCATGCCCCACCCTCATTTTCCCTCTCTTCTCCTCTCTTCCTTTCCTTCATTCATTTCTCGTTACTACATGGGGATCTGCCCAGCCCGGGAGCCCTCGCCAGTCCCCTTCGAGGCCTTCCCCAACCCGCTTCACCAGTTCACACTTCCTCATCCCTCATCGCCCATCGTTACCGAGGATGTGGTCCCAGCTAGTGAAGTGTCAGATTAGTCCTCCAACTAATCTCAAATTACTCAGTTGCACCTATTTTGAATCCCTTATTTTGCTCATGGTTGTGTCATATAGGTCAGTTGAATTTTGTGTGGTGAGTGAATTATTGCAAGATAGGTCACACCAACAAGGTGAAGTCATATAGTAATAATAATAATAATAATAATAATGGATTGCATTTATATAGCGCTTTTCAAGACCCTCAAAGCGCTTTACAATTCCACTATTCATTCACTCTCACACTGGTGGAGGCAAGCTACAGATGTAGCCACAGCTGCCCTGGGGCAGACTGACAGAAGCGAGGCTGCCATATCGCGCTATCGGCCCCTCTGGCCAACATCAGTAGGCGAAGTGTCTTGCCCAAGGACACAACGACAAAGGCAGACAGAGCTGGGGATCGAACCGGCAACTTTCCGGTTACAAGATGAGCTTCTCAGTCAGTCAGTGCGCCCCAGGGGAGCTGTGGCTACAATGTAGCTTGCCATTGCCAGTGTGTGAATGTGTGTGTGAATGGGTGAATGACTGAATGTAGTGTAAAGTGCTTTGGGGTCCTTAGAGACTGAGTAAAGCGCTATACAAATGCAGGCCATTTACCATTTACCATTCCCAACCCCCTGAACCACGGTCGCAGTTTTACCAACTTTAAAATAAAAAGATTCATATCTTTCAGAGAGTCCTATAATACTGGTTCCAGCGCATCATCCGTTGAAAGATGGAAGGTAGTGAGCACAGTTTGTAAAAAGGGAGTTGTTAGAGATTGGATCTAATCCACTTGGATCCAATATCAGCCCTAACCTGGGTCAAAAAGCTGGATGGGGTATGGAAAGAAGATAGAAACTAATTTCACTGTAAAAACCAGTGGCATATTAAGGAGTGATAGCAAGGGAACAGTGGCATACAGATACCTAATTACTCAGTTTGAGATGACACTGTGGCGAGAATAAGGCACGGCGGGACCACGGAATATCATTTAGAGCCATCTTTATTCACATCTCACCACAACACAACACACACACCTGAGTCTCCGTGTTTTAACCCGGCGGGCGTGATTACGGATGCCGTGCGGGTGCGTCCGCCCTCCCTGCACGCCACCGCAGACCACGCCCCACCACACACCCCCATCGAGTCATCCGGCCGAACCTACTCCCCCACCCCACCGGTTCCCAACCGGAGGCCGCCCACACCTCAAATGGCGGCGAGGCTGGTCCGTGGGTCGGCCACGCCTCCAGCAGCAGCGGCGAAACTGGTCCGGAGGCCGGTAGTTCAACTACACCATCTGACGCTCTGGGGCAGCTCGATCCTCGACCTCGGGCCCAGGTCGAGCAGGCTTCCCTGACACGGGGACCGCCATCTCCCTCCTCCACCGCTGGCGGGAGCGGCTCCTCCACCACTCCCGGCAGGAGCAGCCCTGTTCCCCCTCCTCCGGCAGGTGCAGATCCCCGCGCGCCTCGTCTGCCACGTCCGGCTGCTGAGATGCCTCACGCGACTCCTCCACCGCTTCACTGTCCTCGGGACACACCTGTGGGGGTGGCGCCCAGGCCCAGAGCAGCGCCGCCAGCTCCCCAATCCGTTCGAGGTGGCGCTCGGACTGGTCCCGCAGCTCTGCCTGCTGGCGACGCACCTCCGCCGCCTGCTCTCGCTGGGCGCCCGCCATTTTGGCCACCCTCTGGGCCAGCTCCTCCCTTCCCTGGCTCCGATAAGGGCCTCGCCTCCTGGGTTTCGGCACCAATGTGGCGAGAATAAGGCACGGCGGGACCACGGAGTATCATTTAGAGCCATCTTTATTCACATCTCACCACAACACAACACACACACCTGAGTCCCCGTGTTTTAACCCGGCGGACGTGATTACAGATGCGTCCGCCCTCCCTGCACGCCACCGCAGACCACGCCCCACCACAGACACTAACAATAACACTGGTTGAATTGAATCTGTACTCAGTATTGGCAGATATCCAGATCTGTATCACAGGAAAAATGGGAAAGGCTGGATGCCTAGTTGCTGGTGCCAAATGTTCTCCCTCAATCAGCTCATGATGTTAGAGTAGGAGCGTTTACAGTCTGACCTGAAAATGCACAACCCTGTGGTGTTGCACAGTTTCCATGCTCATGTTTGTAGTCAGACTCCTGACTTAAGTGCCTGTGAACTCTGACAACTGTTTTGTCACTGGGTTGATGCCAGGTTCTCATCACCTGTGATCACCCTGACTACAAAAGTCAGATCCTTTTAAACAAAGGTCAGAACACACTACTTTGCAACAAGCTAAAAATAGCCTCTCCGCTGGATGTGTTCAAGGGATCCATAGGAACTGGACCTTAAAGGCGGCATGGCTCAAACTGAAATCAAGTATGGTTTTTACTTATTATGCTAAGAGTCACAATTTTTAGTCGCCTCAACCCTGCACTATGATAGATATCTAGGTGTGAGTAGGCGTTGCAAGTTGACCTGATGTCATATTTGGTGTCCTGAGGCAAACTCCTACACACCAATAAGCCAATAAGAAGAAGGAGCCTCAAAGAATGTATAATGTCTGGACAAAACAACAGGAGCTGAAGTTTCTTTGTTGCTTGTAACAGTTTACCCAACAAAGTTTATTTTAGCTATAGCAGGCAAAGGTATCTTGCTGAATCGTTTCTCTCATTCTTCCTAAAATCCTGAGGTCGTGCACAGATGCTTTTTTTTCATAATGAAAACACATGCACATTTATTAATAGTATGCATGCAAACGCAACACCCTTTGTTAAATGTTAAAAAAGCTGAACATTAAATCAGTGAGGGTCATGGTCAGAACCCACACATTCTAGGGAGAAATATCACTGCACAAATACAGCGATTCAGTGTGTGGACAGAGATTAATCAGATTAGGAGGATTGTCATAGGGGCCAGTGCATCTGGCACAAAGCTTGGCCTGCAGGCACGCACTGATCCCACAGTAGAAAATGCACAAGTAGGTTTTGTTTGCAACCTGCCAGCTCTGTAATCAAAAAGGAGACTAGAAAGAAATTCTTGCATAATAGCCTTGTTTTATGCAACATGGATTCTGGCTTTTACTAAACAATAACTAATCAGAAAAGAGGGAAGCACAATTTTGTAATTTTATTGTCAAATATGGGAAAACTAGTGCCTGTGTGTATGGCAGAGAAGAAGACTTAAGCACTGCTAAGGAACACTGCAAGTACCAATTTGGTGTTGATGTGAAATGATGGACAATATATGCATTCTGTGTCAGTGATACAACACACACTTGATCAAAGCTCTTAGACCCATTCTGTGCACAATGCAGACTTTACTGAAGGCTAACCCCAGGGCTTAGCTGCTGTCCACCGAGTCTAAACGGCATGAATATCCTATCAACAAACAAGCCTGAGTGGAGAATAAACATCAGGTTTCCAGCTGTGCTTGCTGCGTGCTGTATATGTGTACCTGTCTGATTGTTGGCTGCAGCCCAGAGGATCCCCCTCTCAACAATGCCACTGAGCTAAGCGTATCATGTTCTGAATTTAGAAGGATATTGGAGAGGACAAGTGAGCCAAGAGGATGAGAGGAAGGATGTTGCTGGAGATGAAAGGGAAGGACTTGTAAAAAAAAGAATTCTTATTAGATATTTAGCTGTGCTATTGAATAAAGTATATCAGTATAGTAAGGATAGTGGATTTGAACCCTGGACCTACTTCCTGTGATGTGATAGCTAAAAACCATGCCACTGTTTTATGATTATACACCAATCAGGCATAACATTATGGCGACCTGCCTAATATTGTGTTGGTGCCAAAGCAGCCCTGACCCATCAAGGCACGGACTCCACTAGACCAGTGAAGGTGTGCTTTGGTGAGATCTGGAGAATTTGGAGTCCAAGTCAACACTTTACACTCGTTGTTGTTGTCCTCAAACCATTGCTGAGCCATTCCTGCTTTGTTGCAGGGTTCATTATCCCAGGAAAGAGGCCACAGCCATCAGGGAATGGCTTCCATGAAAGGTTGTACATGGTCTGCAAAAATGCTTAGGTAGGTGGTATGCTTCAAAGTAACATCCACACGGATGGCAGGACCCAAGGTTTCCCAGCAGGACATTGCCGAAAACATCAGTTTCATCCTCTGCCTACTTGCTTTTTTCCCATAGTGCATGCTGGTGCCAGGTGTTCTCGAGTCCCATATGCAACAAACTTCCCTCCCTGTTATTCCTACACCTTTCTATCAGAACCAGTATTAAAGTTTTTGGTACTTTGAGCTACAGAGGCTCATTTGTTGGATCGGATCACACAGGCTAGCATTGGCTCCCAACATGCATCAATGAGCCTTGGCAACTCTGTCACGGGTTCACCAAAGTCCCTTCCTTGGGCCACTTTTTATAGATACTGACCACTGCAGACGGAGAAGACCCCACAAGAGCTGCAGTTTTGGAGATGCTCTGACTCAGTCGTCTGGCCATTACATTACTTCTCACCAGTGTTGGTCAAGTTACTTGAAAAGAGTAATCAGTAATTAGTTACTGATCCCCCCCAAAAAAGTAATCCCGTTACTTTACTGATTACTTAATTTCAAAAGTAATTAGTTACTAAGTTACTTTTTAAAACATGATTTAAATAGGTAATAAAGCAATAGATCTTCCAGCCCAATTCTACTTTTTCTGCATAATCCATCATATAAAATGTAATCAAATGAAAAAGTCTCTTTTTAAAACTTTTATTAGTTTTAATCTTTTAACTTTATGCATCAAGCAAACATTAAATTATATGCAACATTCTCTGACTGGAAGAAGTTTGTTTAACATTTAAACCTATTTTCTGCACATTCCAGCACATAAAATAAAATAGGTTTTTGTGTTTACACTCACTCTTTCAAATAGATGCAAGTAAAACACAGCAGAAAATAAATAAAATCAAAGACTCAGCGGTCCTGTTGCTCTGTTTTCACCTGTATAGCAGGAGTGAGGCAATTGGAGGTTTGCCCTGGTGCAGGTGTGTCGCAGCGGTCAGTGGAAGGATACGGCAGTTTCTCCGTGAATTTCACATTCCAGTGGCAGCGTATTGGTGCTTGCTCAGAAGTTTAGGGGTTTTTTCACTATAAAAAGAAGTTTTCCTCCCACGCAGTGAGCAGCGGACACTAATGTTTTTGTCACTTTATATGGAATCAAACTCAAAGTAAGGTCAGTACTTCCACGCTTTAAACGCTGCACGCTCATACTCTCTCCCGCACTCGATATATTATCCATTGTTGATCTGCACACAGCTGTTGCCACGAATGTCGCACTCGCTTACGTCATTGTCATGAGACACTCTCGTAAAAAAATCACGGTTTTAGTAACGCAGTGTGCTTACGGGAAAGTAACAGTAATCTAATTACCTTTTTTGCAATAGTAATCCCTTACTTTACTCATTACTTTAAAAAGTAATCGGATTACAATAGCATTTCTGCCCGTCTCTGCTTCTCACACATCAAATTTGAGCCGAACAATCACTTGCTCCCTAATATATCTCACCCACTAACTGGTGCCATGATGAAGAGATATCAGTGTTATTCACTTCGCCTGTCAGTGGTCATAATGTTATGACTGATATATAATATAGATCAGATGGTTAAAAAAAATAAACTAAACTAAACTAAGATGGGAAATCTGTCTGTTTTGCTTCTGTGGGCGATACAAAAAGGGAGGAAATAATATGAGGGAGAGTGTGGAACAGAAACATAAAGCCAGACAGACACACTGGAGTTGTTTGCTAGGTGAGGTCTGAGAAAGCATTAGACACCAGTGTGAGAAAGAGCACAAATGACGGCTTCACAAGTGGAAAATGCATAGCCTGGAGCACAATGCTATTTCCACCCCCTCGTTGATCAATCTCTTTCTTTCCTCAAACTCATTCCCTCTCTGCTTCTCTCCTCACTCTGGCTCTCGTCACTCTATCGTTGCCAAATCATATGAGGCCGATTTCCTTTCAAGTGTCAGCTCGTGTGTCATAGCCAAAACTGGCATCCCGTCTCATTGTTTTCCGTAATGAGGCAGAACAGAGGTTAAATGTGTACATGATGGGTGGGAAGAGCTGGGGTGTATCAGTTTCTCCACCAGCAACTACAGTGCAAAAACTTCAACACACTCTCACAAACATCTGGTGTAGTTGAACACACACTTCCTATTAAATCGCACCACCCGAGGAGGCAGCAGGCACGCCCACAGAAACACATCCCTCAGCTTGTGCCTCTTTTATCTTAGCTGTGATAGCGCGCCTTGTTTCTTGTATCCTTGTGATCTCTCCCTCTCTTTCTCCTCGCAGCATACACACACCACATTTATCAGTCTCTCACTGCAGTCCATATGCTGGATTAACCAGCCCTGAATCAGACATAAGTCAGGCAGGGTGGGAGCTGCTGATCTCGCACCATGTCAAACTGCTTTTAGTCTCACAGAATCAATAGACTTTCCCACGACAGAAGAGTTTGCTCTTTTTTTTTGTTTAACCAGTCTGGATGAGAAAAGCCAACTTCTTCAGTCACGGCATGCAATGATGTTACGAATCATATTGTTGTGTTTTTGACTGTCCAACAGTGTGAAGGTGGGGAAGCAAAGTGTGAAGGTTGAATTACCTCATAAAAACACTTTCCAATTCTCCAATCAATGGAATTTACAGAAACTTTATTTCATTCTTAAATTTTCTTTTTTTTTGCTTTAAAATTTGGTATCTCTGATCAGATTTAGTTTCTTTGCAGACCTTGTACATCCATCCCAAATTGTGTCGCCACAGTTACTTGCATGTTCTTAATAAAGCCGAAAACTTGATTACATTGCTATATGTAGTGGCAGCAGTTGACACACAAGTAGCAGAGCTAAAAAGATAACCAATGTTGTTTGATAAATGATAAAAAGGGTGGTTCCTCTGGCTCGAGATGCCCTCATTTACAGCAGAAATAAACATGTTAGAGCTGTGTAAAATAAACAAATAATTAGTTCTTGGTCTATATAGCCAGCGTAACCATTCATAACAAATGGAGATATCTGAAGGTCTGGAGTTGGAGCACATTCGAGTCATAGTACATGATCTTGTTTCTGTGCTCCATCCTGTCTCCCCTTTTCTCTCTGTCAGCCTCTCTTACAGCTACCTAGGTTGTTGCTTCATTATTAATAAAACAATCGGCATTCCCATTTAGTTTGTTTAAATAGATTTAATTCTAATTAAGCTTTTCTTACTTTATTATGTGTATATGCACTGTTTGGTGTTAGCTGTAGTTACTAGCTGTCTGCTAGGCCCTACCTCAGCTGTCAGTGAACTGGACCTGTGGGCTGTTTGTGGGGTTTTTGGTGCATTTCTAATGCAATTAAATCTGACAAATAATCTAATTGGCTTTCTTGGTAATTAACTGTTCAGGAAGTCTGCGCTTCTCATATTTGGAATTCTATTTTTATTCTTTTCGTATATTAAAGCTAATTCTCTTCTAAAGGTTATGGTTGTAAATTCCTAATTAAGCTTTAAAATATTAGGTAGTAACTCAGCACTTGAGCCTGTTATCCACATATGGTCACGTGAGGTTTAAAAAAAACATGGATGTCACCGTGACTGCATACTTCATTTATAAACTTATCTGTGGACATTTCTCAAATATTGCTGAAATTTTTTGGAACAACTGCCCAACAGCGTTTGGTACAGATGCATTCCTTTCTGTTTGCTCATTGTGTTGCTGATTCATGCTGACTTGTAGGTATAAAGCAGTTTAGTGCTACCATATTTACTTCTGTGAGAGACGCTGAGCCAAAACAGAAATAGACCAGGCTGAAAACAACAATATTTATATTCATCTAACTGCAGTGAAACAAAAGAGAAAAAAAGTAACTCCCACCTTCTAATATATGTGCTACTTTCAGCTTCTTAAATCCCCCCAAAACAGCCAGTGTGCAGATGAGTTTTTAATAAATGGATAATTTCTGTAAGTTATCATCAAGGCTTTAGATGACATCCCTGAACTGTGATTTGTTTCTGTCCCTTTTAATAACTTAAACGGATTTTAAAATGATCTTTAAGGTGATAAATGATGGCAAAAAAAATATTTTCATCAACTTTGTTCTAATCCCCCCAAAATGATGTAAGTACATCACAATCAATCATAAATGACATTAATGAAAGCGTCCCACTGATAATGATAATTGGAAAGTTCAGTACCATAATAAAAAATGTGAATATTATCTGGGATGACAATTTCTTAGCATAAGCACTAGTCCCACGCATAAGATCATTATCTTCATTAATGTCTTGCGCACTGCTTCACGAGCCTGATCCTGTGTCCTTTGCTGTTTCACATTTACTGTGTTAAAGCCTTGGGAAGTGCAAGTTTCAACCTACAAAGAAAAAAAAAGGTTGCATGCGGCGGCGTGGATTGGTCTACCATACACCTTCAGGATGAAAAGAGAACTAGCGTCATTTTTCTGAAGCAACCACGGCATTAAAAAAGGAAAAAGAGAAGAGAAAACTTTCCATCAGAGGTACCTCATGATAAATGCATGACAGAAGGTATCTGGGGAGAAAGCAGCAGAAACTCCTGGAACTTCTGGGTTGCATCTTCAACTTTTCATCACTATCTGTCTTTGTGCTGTGTGACATAATTCTGGAGAACCCCCTTTTAATGGTTTCCTCAAATCATATCTCTTTATGATGTGTCTAAGAAATGACACAGATGTGGTGCAGCGGGCCAGAACTGCAACTAAGAGCCAGGACAAAAAAAAAAAAAAGCAAAGAAAAGAGAGCGAAGAATGAAAGAGAATAAAACACACTGCTGCTCTGTAAATGACCTGAAAATATCCCAACCTCTGCATCACTCCTAAAGATATCAGAGCTGTTTTTACCCAGCTCTTCAATGTGAATTAAGGCAAATGGGTAAAGCCACACTGAACACATGTTAAAAAAAATAGCAAAGCAAGTTTTTTAATAACTGTACAAAAGTGTCTTATTTGATTATCAATAAGCTGATAGTTTCATGGAGTCGCTCAAAAGAGCAGAGCAGATTTTAGATTTTAAATACAGCTTCTTTTTTGTGACAAGTGGGACATCAAGTGAAACTGACAGGAGGGGAAAGCGGCAAAGACGAGACGAATTATGAACCGGGTAAGAGTTGAAGTGGAATGTGCATCCAGCAGAGCACAGCACAGTGGGGTGCGTCAGAGAACTGCAGGGACATACTGGAAATGGTCACTGTCAACATCAGAGCAGCACTAAGAATGTTGTTGTATTAACGGGCGATCGTGGCTCAAGAGTTCAGCGTTCGTCTTGTAATCGGAAGGTTGCCGGTTCGAGCCCCGCCTCAGACAGTCTCGGTCGTTGTGTCCTTGGGCAAGACGCTGCACCTATCGCCTACTGGTGGTGGCCAGAGGGGCCGATGGCACGATATAGCAGCCTCGCCTCGTCAGTCTGCTGTAAGGGATGGGTGCATATATTCTGCTTTAATTGTTTGATGAATGGTTTTATTTTATTTTGCGAGAGACAGAAAAAAAAACAAATTAAATAAAAGTCATAAATTGATTTGAAGTATTTCATCTCCAAACAAAAAAATGACTTCGTACTTGGTGTATAATCCCTTGTTGGCAAGCACAGCAGAGTGATATGCTGTGAGCGCACACAAACATAATTGGACAGGCACATATATGGAAACAATAGCTAATAAACTGAGTTACTAGCACACACACAATCCAGCTCCCAGTCCTGTCCTTGAATGGTAGACATGGGAGTTTGACAAAACCAGTCAATTAAGGAGAAGTACTGGCTTCCTCTGGAGGAAGCAGAGAGAAGGATATTGGAGAGGAGAAGTGAGCCAAGAGGAGGAGAGGAAGAAAAATGTAATGTGGAGAGGATGTTGCTGGGGATGAAAGGAAAGGACCAGCAACATATCTGGAAAAGCAAGGTTCTTATTACCTTCATACTTTCATTTATTTGGAGGCAATTGTACTTCCAAATATAGTTCTCTATATAAAAGATAAAATACAGTAGGGGAAGTTATTATTTGATCCGCTTGTAAGTTCATTTGATGATTAGATAGTAGGGCTGTTTGAGTTGTGTGAGGTAGTCCTGTGCTTCTGGTGACTTGGTGCCATATTTCTGTGTTGATCAAATAGAGCTGCAAGGTAGACAGTGACTGTTTCTGTTAATGATGAGCAGGACTGCCTAGCTTCAACATTAAGATTATAATTTTAATATTAACCATAGCATTAGCTGCAACCTTGTAATTTAATGACTGTTTTTGGTAAATTTTAGTCATACCATATAAACCAGCCTGCTACGTCCATCTTTTATTCTGCCTGTGGATCAGACCAGCTTAATGTGTGTGACATCTGCTTAAGACTCAAATGTAGAAACTGGAGCATTACTGACTTGTTTAAAGTCCTCATAAAGCAACAGTATCTATATCAACAGTGCTGTCTTCACCTCCTACAGCTGATACATTAATCTGCAGAGCAGTGCTGCAGATAGTCACACACAGCCCCAGCAGCAGCTTAAGTAGATGACACTGACAGCTCTGAGCAACACTTTATGTCACAGAGGAGGCAATTAACCAATAAGCTTATAAAGAGATGAATATAATAATGAGCAAAACTGATTCCAGCTTATTGGTGTGCAACAGTCCCAGTTTCTTATGTGGAAAAATTAATTGCCTGCCCCGTGACATACAGAGCTGTCTGTGTCAACTCACTGTTAACTATCGTGAGGGGAGGGGCTTTGTGTCTGCGACTGCAGCACTCCTGTGTGAATTTGTGTGTCAACTGTAAATGACAAGTAAAAAATTGTTCTCCTTACTTTCCTTCAAACATGCCAAACATATCACCAGATTCACAACACCATTTGTTCCTGTATGATTTACTTTTGACAGGTTCTGTCGTAGGACTGAATGGAAATACCCTCAAGAAATAAAACAGACAATATTTTTGAAAAAGTGGCTGAGCGGTTTCCTTTTTTTGTTTGAAGACACAAAGGAAGTGTGTTACTGCCATCTCTCCAAGGGACTGTATTTGTGCTTGGCCACCTGTTCTAAGTCTTTGGACAGAATGTTTATTTCAGGCATACCATATCGTGTTATGTCCTTTAGCATCACGAGACAAAGCGATGCAAATATCTGTTAAGTAAACTGAAAACTTAACATGTTTTAAGGAACTTTAGACTCATCAAAGTGCTTCATTTGCATATAAAACAGGTCAAATTATGAATGCAAAAAACAAGGCGTGTGGACGAGTATTAAGACACAATTACATAAATAAGGTCTTGCACAGAGCATAAGTGAAACGTACACTAAAGATAGGAAAAACATAAATGGACTCTGCCCACATACACTGCTTATACATTCTCTTCTGCTTGTCCTTGTCGGAGCCACGGATGGGGGTGGGGTATGCAGGAGCCTAACCCAGCTCCCATAGGGCAAGAGGCAAATTCCCACTCATATACGTGAAGAGAAAAAAAAAACCCAAACTTGTATACAATTTATTTAGGTCAGGACCTGTAATGTGTATATATAGTCAAGATTTACCTGGGATGTTACAGGTGGGAGAACTCTAAATTTGGGTGGAACAGTGCAGCATCGGGAAAACAACACAATAATATGCTGCTGCTACTTTCACTGGTCTTTGTGGGTTTACCCATCTGAATTCAGGAAAATATAAGCAGATGTTATTTGAGCTATACGTGTACCTACTATAAACCTATTAATAAAAAAGTAGATATAAATTAGTGTCTGCTATACTTGATGTAACCTAGTAAAGGCACCTTAGAATAAATGAGGACATTACATGCAAGATTCAAATTGACACTTTATAACTTGCTGTAACACTTGCTCAGCAGGACTTACCTTTGAAAATGATCTCTCATCTTCATCTTGTTTCCTCTTTCTTGCATCTTTCTCTATCTATCAGTGTCGCATATTAACTTTTGTTCCCCCTCTCCCAGTGAAACACAAAAACCGTACATTTAGCTCAGAAACACATTTTGTGTCAAGCTGTACATTTGACATCACTTTGTGTTTGCTGATATCTCTCTGTAAAGTTTCATTTGCAATTACGTGCCACTTAAAATGTTACACGCTGAAATACCATGACCAAAAACTTTATCTACATCTTCACCATGAAAGTCTCACATGCCTATCAGATTTAATGGCTCATTAACTGAAGGTGTCAGGATGCTGTTCCAGATGGTTCTGGTCCACTTTAATCCGTTTATACAGCACAATTTACATACATATTAAATATGTGTCTGTATGTCTGTTATGTTGTGTATAATAAGATACACAATCATTCTTATAAGTGAACATGAATTAGATAGGTCAAGTTGCAGCAATTAATCATTTCCATGGTAATATTTTACGTCTCAACTTATCAGAAAGTATAAGGCTAAGGGCTCAGATGACGATATAATAACTGCAGCTAATATATTGTTAAATGGCCTCTTTGTGGTGTTTTCACGTTTACCACAGGCGGAAAAAATAGAATAGTAAAATACATTTCTTTAATCTACATTAAATATCTGCGCAGTTGCACAAAAAGATAGATTTATTGTATTGTCACTTGTGGAAACTCTATGTTAGGGTTACTTCACTGATATTCAGTTAGACAAGTGCTCTCAAGTCAAATGCCATCGCTTCTCAAGTCCTTGATGAGAGAGCCTTTGTATGCAAACAGCCATTTAAATGTGAGTGCCCTGCAGTGCTTTATCTAATGCAGTTTAAGTGCTGAACATTAGCTAATAATGAATTAGCCAACCCTGCATTGTATTCTTGGGTCCAACACAAGCCAATAGGTGGGAGCTGACAAGGACTTGGTGAGGTTCAATGGTACTTTTTTAAACCACAGTTAGAGGACAGTTTATGAATGTTGGTGTGATGGCTGCATGCAACCACACAACTCAAATACTCGGGTTCATGTTTACCTTCCTGTCTTATTTTTACATTGTTCAGTGAATATAAGTTAATTTGGAGTTAGTAGTTTGTAATACATGACAGCAGTAAGCTGTAGTCCAAATGATGGCGCAGAATCTGTTTTGTATTGTTTGTTACGGTAATATGGATATATGCTTTGTTAATTATTTTCTGTTCCTTTTGAGTTACCTGGCTGCCGCTCCAATCCTTCCTGGTTTGGGTGAAAGAGGAGGCTGAGGGTGGAGCTGGTTTAAATGTAGAGGCCAATAAAATGGACTTAACCATCTGTTATGACCACACAGGGGAGAATAGGGTTCTTCTTGTATTATGATTAGCGATTATCTCTGTGGTTTTGGTGTATACAATGGGGCATTCGATAGCTATATAACTGGAGCTGTCTCTCATTTGGGCAGGAAAGTTTGCCGAGTTATGGTTTGTTAAGTGGTTTTTGAGTCGAATTTTGTTAACCTGGCCTTTAGTTTATGTGCCAACGTGGTTGGTAAAATAGTTTGTTTTTGTCATTTAGAAGTTTTGTAATAATTTTGTCCTTTTTGGGGTATAATACAACCCATTTTTTGAAGATTACACATGTGCCTGTATGCTCTTGGCTGCTTGGTCCCTGATAGCTGGGCTAACAGAATCAACATCCAAACTGTTCACTTGGGGACCTGATTTAATTGTAGGTAATTGTGTAACACACAGAAACAGAAGCAATGTTCTTGTAGTCAAAAACAATGCTGATCCACAGGGTAGAGGATTAAACTGAACTGGAAAGGATTAAATGAGACAAGCAATGCTGACTTATTTGTCATTTTCTTTATGTTAATGTGAATGCTTGAATGTCAATGTGCTATATAAAGTAGAAAAGTGCTTCAGTTAAACTTTTTTTTTAACATCTGACACATTTATGCTCTACAAGTCAGATGGGATAGTAAAAGCAAGTAGGCGATGGCATCAGCCCCATTTCCATTTCCAAATGCCAAATGCTCAAGAGAGAAACTCTAATTAATCTCCCACACCTTTACCACTGTGGCTTTTCAGATCATTTTCTTTTGAAATGGAAAGTAAGACTCAGTGGGATAATGCAGATCAAAACATGTTGCCATTAAGGCCATTTAGAGCATGCCTTTGAAACAAATGCACAGTTTCCCCAGGGGTCAACGCGATGTTGCGTGCAGGTTATGAATATACAGCCGAAAACATAATTTAACACGCTGATCCAGAACAACAAAGAATACTTTTCTAATACAAATTCAAATTTATCTCAGAAGTATCTTGCTGATGCTTGAATATAAAAAAAACAAAACAAAAACAGGAAACTTCAAAGCGTGGCCTATCAACTCGATCAGTGAAAGGAGATACTGAGTGCATGAAATGCCCTTTTAGGAGATATCAAAATTCAGAGTTCCTGCATAACTTGTATGATAATGCTGCAAACTACAGATAAATAAGCTCCTCGGTAGTAAGTCCATCTTAGGAGCGGCTGTCGCAGCCAAAATGTTGGCTTTTTCACTTTTATCTTTCCTTTTAAATCCAGAACAGTTTGTTTTTACAACAAAGCGTGCTTTATTTGCTGCTCTGTCTTTTTTAATACCATATAATTAGAGAAGTCCATAAATAAATACGCATTTGGCTTGCAACTGCAGCATTCACTTACAGAATGAACAACAAGTCAAAGAACCATCAATCAAAGACCATCTTGCTATATTATGACACAAAACTAGTTTCTTCATAACAGAAAATTAGACAAGTCTTGGTATGTTTAATATTAATTTAGCTAAACAACACTTATTATCAGTACCATTGCCTATATTTGGCATCTTGCAGCCATCGAGTTTACTGCAGCAAAGACCATCTAACACAACATAACACAAAGGGAAATTCTGACACAATTTTTGTTACCAAAAGGTTTTTGTGTACCAAAATATATAAAGGTTTGGGTTATACAATAAATTTGGGCTTAAAGTGCAGATTTTGAAATATATTGTGTTAACCACAAATGAATTACAGGAATTTTTATACACATTTTGAGAGACTGAACTGTAAATACACAATAATGAATAAAAATCTTTATTGTCAGGAACGAGTACAAGCTCACTTATACTGTATAAGTCACAGTGACAAAGTGCAGCTATGTAACTATGGATCATTGCATACCACTGTTGTAATAACCAAGAAAGGCCTCCATTGACTTTAAATGTCAGTGGCACATATCTAAGCTTCCCATACTGCAGAGCACTACGGTTTTCTACATATTTTATCTTTTGTTTATTGCAGTATAAATTTTAGTTAATCTGCTTCCACACTGCAAGACTGTGGCTGTGCATGGGGCAGTTAAATAAATGCATGGGTTTTATTTCTTCCACCCATACACACTTTATGCTGCCAGTGGGTACTCAAAATAAGCAATATAACAAAAAGTGTTTTGCGGTTGTATTTTTCAAATTTCACATTTCACATTCGTCTCACATGTAAAACAGCTGTAACATTTCATAAAGTCCTTCCAACCAAATCAAAATAATTCAGAATTGTTGCCACTGATTACTTGTAGTTATTTTAAAAATAGTGTCAAGCACAGATTTACAGACTAGGCATCTTCCGTACCTCTTGTGGGAGTGCTTCAGCTTTTATTCTGGGTAAAAACTGCAACCTTTTTTAGATTATCCTTCAGCTTGTGGAAGCAAGGACACTTCCTTCTTTTTCTCCAGTTCCAAAAGCTTTGAACGTACCTCACTCTTAACTTAACCATGTCCCAGCTCCGTTACTACCAAGTTGCTGTGATATTAGGCCAACTACACACACTTCTGTATCACTGCAGTCTGAAAAGAAATTGTAAGAGCGAGATAAACTTACCTACAAGGTTAAACTAGAAATGACATAACTGCTCTCTAAAATAATGTTCTGTTTTTTAAAGTAAAATAATAAATGAAAATACCAAACCATTGAATAGGTTTGCTACTGACTCAAGACAAATACAAATAAAGAACAGTGTAAGCAAAATAACTCATTAGTCCCAGAAAACTCTATACACATAAGGACCGGGCAGGCTTGAAAGATGCTTGGAGTATTAGCTTTTTAATTAACTGGAAACCAAGTAGTTATAAATTAAGTAGTTATAAATCCATATAATTGCACACGAAGGTCCAAGTTATGAGTCACAGAAAGCATGAACAGCTCAATTTAATTCTAGCCTAATTAAAAATATTCAATTAACCTGCCTAAAGTGCCAATTAAATCACCCACCCCAAACCACTGCACTCCGAGGCCTAAAGAGACACATAATGTTTAATTAGGGACAAAACATGCACAATGATGAGAGCTGAAACTGGAACTAAAAACATATTGAAATCATCATCAAACATGGGAGCTAGTTTTCTCACAACAAACACACATCTTGCAACACTGGCTAATGTGATACCTGCAGTTAAAAGGAAGAAGAAGAAAACTATTTTTTCGTACCCGTTATCAAAGCAGACACACTAGGTTCAGCATAATGAAAAGGCTTGCATGCTCTGTGTGTCATGAATAAATGAGCAATAGACATTCCGCTTACTGCTGACGACATATAGGCCACTTGCACAAAGTATCTGTCAATGAGTCAGTTTTTTGCTGATTTGGAAAAATTTGGAAGTAAACAATGAGTGCGCTCATCCAGGACTATACTTACCGCATGCCTCTAATCTGCTTTAAAGCCATGTGGATTTACAGCTGCAGAGACAGCTCAAACCCACATGTTTCAGCTTTAATTCACTCTGACAGATGGAAAGATTTAAATGTATTTAACCTGCTTCCATGGTTCAGCTAAGCGCAGCTCATGCACTTTATTCATTTGTCTACTTCATGTCAAGATTACTTGCAAAGTTTTTAAATGTGAATCCAAAGTCCTGCTTTGTTCTTTCATATTTTTGTCAAAAACGCTGACTTGCATGAAATTGTAAGAAGGAAAAAAAATGTGTTTGCTTTTAAAAGAGATGCACCGATTTGGTCATTAATCAAGATGGCTAACAAACCACTCAGAGATGAAAGTTTCATTACAGTGACAAAGCCTGGGTGAACTTTAGATACAATCATCCAGTAAAGTGGGAAAGACACATGCATGGTACTGCTATATACCACATACCATATGGACGACTGGTAATTACTTCAAACATACCCTTTGAGTCAGTTCTGTCTTTTAATAGTACATCTACTGCAGCTATGTAGCACTATGACATTTTGAGGTTCTCAGAGTGTAATAACAATACTCTTCCACTCCACTTCCACCGCTTTCACCCATAGGCAGCCAGAGGCAGTGAGAAATTGCTGAGTAGTTTAAATATGCACTTAGAGACAGCCTGGCCTGTCCAACAATAGTCTATGTGAAGATGGGAATGGAGTGGAATTGCTTTTAGAGAGAAGCACTGCTGTAGTATTCAGCTGCCCCACCACCCAACACCCCCCAAAAAAGAATCTGAATTCCCTGGTTGAGATATTCACAAAACATGTTGCAACCACATAATAAGGAGCTCAGCATGTCCTGGTATGTTTTCTGAGGATGAAGTAGCAAAATCCAACTACAACCATCTGGTTGGGGATTTCTGACAGTGGCTCAGACAGCACACTGAACTGGACTGGACTGTGAGCTCGAGATGACAGCGTAAACACTCTGTTCATCTGCCATGCCAAAAGACTTCGCACCGTCTCTGCAGGCCATCGTTCAGATCCTTCTGACCAAGATGAAAGCATCTGGAACTTGTGATGCTTCGGAGCTGTTCCAAAGGGCTTCGTGAAACTTTACACAGTTGGCAAAAACATCAACCAAAACCCCGTTTCTTTTTCTCTCACCTCTGCACAGTCCCAGGCCAAAGACGATAATGACCCAACTGGCAGCCGGTCAGCTGTCCCACTGTAGCGTGATGAGTGAAAATGAAATTGATTTGAAAATCCTACCCCAGCCCAGGCTGGAACAGAAGGGATTATTGTGCTGATTGTACTAATACTGCATCCTTCCCCTCTCCCTCCTTCCTATACTAATTCTACTCATCGTACTCCTTTTTCCCTCTCTGTTTGTGACTCTTCCTTGGTCAGAGCTCTTTAGTTACCAGCCGTACCCTTTCCAGGGCTTTCCTTTAAGATCCTTGTGAAGAAACTCATCTATGAGTTTCATCTCATCTGACTTCATGTTCCCTTTGTGAATCAGGTTAAGACTACACAGCTGGACAATTTAATGTTGGCAGGGAGAGGAGAAAAGGACAACGGGTGGGTGGTGAAGAGCAAAGAGGGACTGAGAGAGATGCCTAGGGAGGTTCTAAACTTTAAAGAGTGAGAGAGCGCAAGAGAGAGAGAGAGAGAGAGAGAGAAAGAAAGCAGCTCACCAATCTAATGAGCTGCAGAGAGAAAAGTAAAGCCCCCTGGGGACTGGATATCCCAAATGATGTTCCATTGCTGCCCCTCTGTCAGGAAATCCAGAAATTGATCTGTTTTTGCTCAATTTTCCTCCCACCACTGTCTACACTACATACTGCGCTATATAAATTTCAGCTTATGAAAGCATTTGTCAAAGTTTTGACGTTGCATCTTCATTGTAAATTACTGTGACAGAAATTTTGATGATAGGTCAGTTTTGTGGAGCTGTGGTGGAACTTGATGCTATGCATGAGACCATTAAATAGTCATCACTGTAGCATCAGCTTTCACCACCAGTCCATGCTTGAAAATTAATTTAATGCAGCTCTGACAGCTCTAATGTACCCGACTCTCTCTCTTTCTACCGGCCAATTACCTGTCTCTCCATGACATGGAAGTAGGCACATCACAAGGACAGATCAGAACACAACTGGAAATAACAAATAACACCAGAGGGACAAAGCACCCACTCCTGGTTATTAAAGCGGTACACTGGACACCAGGACTCTCAGGCCAGGCAGACCTAAAATGGTAAAAAAAAGAATGCTTGGACACTCCCAAAAGTTGATTCTGTGCATCTGGACATAGCGTTTTCAATGGGAGAAACGTTTCGTCACTCATCCAAGTGACTTCTTCAGTCTCACCTGACTGCAGGTTTCCCCAACCTTATAAATGCTTGGACTCTGCTAGCATAATGGACAGGTTTTTGATGGGGCTCCCACACAAACGCAAAGCAGAGGATGAGGCGTTGCCAAATATCGTTCCAAACCATATTTCTTGTTAAAAAAAGGGGGGCCTACCAAAAAAAGTTTGGGAACCACTGTCCAAACTGAAGGTGTGAAGTTGCCAGAATAGCTGAAGAGCAGATATATAGGACAGCCACAGGTACCTGGGTGTCCCACAGGACAATAGGAACCATGATAAAGATGCACAAAGATCAGACATAGTCAAATATCTCAACAAGGTTTGTCAGGTGCTAAGAAACTAGCTGAATGCTAGGAATGAAATCAAAGCCATCAATACATAATCCCTACAGATACCCAACTGGAATAATAAGCTGACCACAGGAGGAGATAGATGCCACTAATGTAATGACATAAAAACTCCTCACAACTCCTGAAAACTCTTGAGGCTCTATGAGCACGAGAAAGAGAAAGGGCAAGAACCAGACTGTCAGAGCCACAGCCGAAGATATAACAGAGCATTCACGAAGACATCAGGAAGACTGCACCCAAGGTGAGCTGCTCCATGAATGCCTCAGGCAGCTGAAGACGAACAGGTGAAGAGGAACAGGAGGAGGAACTATCGTGGACAACCAAATCCCTGCTATCAATAGACAGAGCAAGTGGAACACATCAAGAAATACTATCAGCAGCCAGAAAAGGCCAGCCTAAAGCATAGCACACAGGCTCTGTTGATCATGAACTACACAAGACCAGGCCCTAAGCACCAGATCCATAGAGGCTGGAGTCTACCACAACCAAGCGGACACAGGTTACAGACTATGCAAAGGTCTAGGATGTAGGATCCAAGCTGCATTTTAAATAGAGTGACACAACTAAGTGTCCAGGAAGGTGTACAAGAACATCTGTACCAAATACTGACTATAAGTCCCCAAGTCCCGATAGGTGGTTGAGAACAACAGGGCTAAGGTCTCGTGGGACTCTGAGTTCCAGACAGATGAGCAGCTCCTAGCCAACATGCAAGACATAGAGGAGGTGGAAAAGAAACAGAAGACTGCAGTTGTGTTGGGTGTAGCAATCCCAGCAGACTGAAACATCAGGAAGACAAAAACAGAGATATATCAGGGGCTGAAGGAGCAACTGGAGTAGACATGGAAGGTAAAGTTCTAACTGCTCCCAGTGGTAATATGAGCACGAAGAGCTGGAACTCCAAAACTGGAAGAGTAGCGCCATCAGATTCCAGGCATAACATCGGAGGTCTCTGTCGAGAAAAGTGTAGTCATAGGAAGAGTTAAGATACTGCCCAGAACTGTCCCGGGACCACACGTGACAAAAACACACACACACACATAGATACAGTGGTGTTTTTGTATGTTTGTCACACTTAAATGTTTCAGATCATCAAGGCAATTTAAATATTAGCCAAAGATCACACAAGGAAACACAAAATGCAGTTTCTAAATGAAGGTGATTAATATTAAGGGGAAAAATTCCAAACCTACATGAGATATAAAAAAATAGGAAATCAGGGACACTTTTTTAACCCTTTAAAACCGGTCAGAGTGGGCACGCTCCATTTTGTGCAACTATTTTTAAATCCCTGTAGAACTGCAACCACATAAGCTAGCGCAATAATTTTTTTTGCATATGAAACCGGAGGAGTTGTACTTACATCTTATGCCATCAGCTTGTCCTAGGTCACAGTTTCCTTCCACATATAGCTTTTCAAAAACTGCATAAAAAGCACTTGCAGCAACAAAAACATAATATCCCAGAAACACGCTTTGCCGATCCGATCAGCTGTTTGTAACACTTCCTACGTTGGAATAGACGTCAGCGCGAAATGTAGTTTTTTTTACCATCAGGGCCTCATAAGCCTATACTTATGTTTTTAAAAGTTATGTCTGACTTTATGACTTTCTGTGTCGTTTCTGGGATGCTTAGAACTCATATTGCACTGCTGGAAATAGTTTATTTTGATGCATATGCTGCTTTTTTGCAAATTTGCAGTATAATATTTATTTTCGTTTTTCCTGCAGTATATAAAAAATGGTGTATTTCAAAAATAAAACTATGAAGACACTCAAAATAAATTTCCTGTGGTGGGAAACTATTTTGTGCAACTTTTTTGCATTTACAGTTTTGAGGGATAAGCCCCTTAAATTTTTCTAATTAGAAATATATGTTAAAAAACCAAAAACGATTTTAATTTTTTTTGTAGTTTATTGCACTTTTTTGCAATTTATGTAATTACTATGCACTTAATGCAGACATATTATTATAATTTGGGCTATAATGGTTGTATTGATGTATAGCAACTTGAAATACTCCCAAAAATGGCACTACAGCATGTAAAAATATAATATAAGCTCTGGTGGACTTGGTTCTATGGTAGGTCTTAAAGGGTTAACACCACTGTATACAGAGAGGAGAGCTGCATATTTAAATATATATCAAACGAAATAAACATTATGCAGTCAATTTGGCTAAAAGTGGAAGTTTTAATCATGCAAATTAAAAAAAAATTAATAATATTAAATAGAAATTGAAATAAAATAAAAAAAAACCTGCATTCACTATTTTTCAGAACTGTGAATCTGTTAGACTAACATCATGTTGTAGTTGTGTCACAGCCCGATTTGACCAACTCTGACTAAAATTAAAGGAAAATTTCTGGAAAAGAAGATCCTTTGAGGCGAAAGCACAAATACAGAACCATCGTCCCTGGAAGTAACAAGGAAGCACAATGAGTTGTTAACATGCAGATTTCTGACCCAGAGGAGCGCAATCACAGGCACTGCACTATCAGTGGTTTAATAAGCAATTGTCAATTATTAAGGCTTCGCCTGAGACTGAAACCTCTTCCTTAAGGCCGCTGCATAGAGAAGGACAAAAAAATAAATTAAAAAGTAAACTGTTGTGACACAGAGAAACTGCTTCAAGAAATGTGGTGAAACTTATCTTTTTCCTCTCCTCAGATTTATTTCTTGTGCTTTGCTAAGGATGAGAACAGTTTGATTTCACTTGTTGGCATCATCCTTGTAAAAACAGGCTAAGGCTAAGTCACCATGGAAGCAAGCGCTGAAATATGGGGTGCTTTTCAGCGACCTAAATCTTATAGGTTTGCAACATCACTGCTGGGATACAGGCTTGGATTTAATATGCTAGGACTTGTGTTCGTGTTTTCCAGAGGCAAATGTCACTTCAAGCAGTTGCAGATTTAAATAAAAAGACCTCCTTTAGAGCAAGAAGACAGCTTAGGGACAGATCTTTGAACAGCACACAGCGGCACAAGATCATTAAGATAGCAGCAAACTTAGGATGGAATTTTCTTGCTTCTGAGATAACCAAAGAAACTATGTTACAAAACCTCAGTATTCACATAGTTTGAATTAACAGATTTTAAGTCTACTGAACATCAGATGATTCTGATTTACTTCACACTACAACCGATGGTGTAAACATATTTATCTGAGCCATTGATATTCTTCAGATATAGACTTAAATGTGGTTAAGAGTGTAGATTATTCTTTTTATATAGTGCTGGAAAACAGACTGCTAAAATTTCTGCCTTGTGATATAGAAGCCATGCAAGTAAAAATCAATGTAGATTCTCTGCTGTTCTGTACAACACAGGTTGTTAGAGATATGTGTCAATATCTAGCCTACATTCACTTTTGATCCAGAATGAATGAGATTCTGTGAGCAAAGCACTGTGTCAGGCTCAGGCTAGAGTATATGCGCTTGTCACATCAAGTATTAGTTGGTCGGTAGGCTTAGGGTTATCTAATCCTAACCCTAGCCTAGCTACATATAACTTACTATTCAAATCTTGTAATAATAAATCAGTCAGCTATAACTCGACTGAGTGTCCACTGTGATTTCCAGTGCAGATTGTTGCTTTATGACTGTGGTATTGATAAAAATATAGAGCAGAGAGCTGATGCAATCCTTTATATTATTCTCATGACATCGATGAATCTGCAGCCTCGCGGAGCTTAAATAAACACTCGTGATGTAGTGTTTCACTGTGACTCACAACGGTGCTACAAATCTGAAAGTTTTGCGCATGAGGAGAAAGAGTTTAGTTTGCTTATTTACTCAGCATGACACACTTCTGCCCCTGGTAAAAATAAATTTCCTTTCTCATTTCAGTAGCGAGGCCCTGCTGCTGTGTGCTGTGTCACAGCGGCTGTTTGGCCACATACTGTTTCTCTACTCCTGCATCGCTCCTCTCGTGTCACGACTGCAGCCACAGGCTCAGCTAAAGGAGCGCAGGCCTTATTACGCCCCCGGGTCAACAATAACCCCTCAGCCTTCACAACCCCCCCCTTACGGAATCAGCAACACTGTGTAACACGACAAATTACTAGCCAACGGCCTCCCACGCCTGCTCAAACTTTGTACGTTTTAGCCTTAGTGGTCCTGCAACTACCTCCCACCAAACCCCCTCTCGATCCTATTTGTCAGGTGGAAACTGGGTGTGAAAAATGGTTGTGTTTTTCAGCAGAGCCACGGGGCTCTGAGCCACAGCTTATCGCTGTCTACCTTACGATAAATAAGACTGATCATCAGTCCCAACAAGATGCATTGCAAACATGAAATTAATTATGACACTCACTGAGCGATTACCACAGATTATTCAAACATCGTTTGGCAGATATAAAGGTGAAATAGTGGACTGGGGATACAGTTTTCCCAGAAAGTGGAATCTAATTCGGCAGGTGAGCGCAGAGCCTGCCACGTTACCTCACCTTTAAAGAATAGAGAGTGACTAGGGTGGGGGCAAATGGCTGATTACAGCAACGAGGCAGTCAACTGGATGTGGAAAGTGAAACAAATAGCTGTGACCCCCGCTGAGTTCAACAGTAACTGAGTCAGATGACTAACTTGATCAGCAGATACCTAAATGGATGGCACCTGTGCACCAGAAGGAATCCATTAAAGGGATTTATTCTTGGTGTGTGTGTGTGTGTTTGGGCATACAGCTTTTGTGTGTATGCAAGCTCAGGGCACATGTGAGGAAATGCGGAAATGTGTGTGCTTGCATTTTTTTTTTCTCTTATATGGGGCTGGGGAAGCGGTGTCCATGCCTGCAGGCTTTGTTGACCGGCTGTGCTAAAAGTCCAGCATATAACCGCAGTTTGTTCTCTCACAGCCTAGAGGCACTGTAAACCTACACAGGTTGTCATGTTTTTTATCATATGTGTTAAGCATTTTGAATTTGCATGTAATGAACACATGAAATATAAAGAAAATTGCCATTGCCACAGTCACTATGTGGTGAACTAATTGATTTGGAGTACATTTAAAGGATTGGGGAGAGTGGGTGAGAGGGGCTGCTGAGGAAAAGCCCTGTGCACAAAACATATGAATAAACAAATAAATAAACAAAACAATCCAAATCCTCTTTCTGCATTCATAGCCTGTCAAAAACGCATGGCTGTCATCACGTGTTCACCCAGACGTGCCGAGCAGTATCACAATAAGACAGTTGTCAGCTTCCATTGTTTACGAAGTGATTACATGGGATGTCTTAACATATGTGCTGAATAAATAAATAAATAAAAATGTAACAAGCAAAAAACCCGCGTAAAGAGAGAATCTTTAAATTTGCGGGGCCACAAACAATCTGCAATCAGTAATCAGTCTTTGTCGTTAACCCTCCCACCACCACGATTGCCACGGTCACGGTGACGCACTTTGCCTTTTATCAAGAGCATATTGATCTTAAGTTCATAAAGCGGTGTGACCACCGCCGCAGCGTCCTGTGTCACAAAGATTCTCACAAAGGTTGTGACACAAAAGTTAGAAACGCAAGCGGAGAACATGCAATCGCTCAACATTTCCGTCACTTCTCTGTACTGAACAAACGAGAAAAAAAGTTCGTAAAGAAACGACAACAACAAAAATAAATGAATGCATAAAACAAGCTGCAATCTTTCGCTCGGAGGATCCTGCTGCTGCTGCTCAGCATCCAGAGAGAGGCGGGGGTGTGGGGAAGCAGCAGAGGAAAGTTGGAAGCAGAGTCTTACCTTATAATCGCCGTGTCGCCCTGTCGGATAGTGATGTTGTCGGTGGCCCTCTGCATATCCACACTCCGGACGGGGAATCCTGTGGGGATAAGACAAAGCAGTCTGAAAAACGAAGCCTGTAACTGCCTCCAGCACGACTTGCGTCCGACTTGCATTTTTGAAAGCACAGGAGCGCGCGCGCGTTTCTGCAGTTATAAATCCAAGGGTGAAAAAGGGGGTAGGGGGAAACAGTCGTAGTTGTCCACACTTCTGGTAAACGCGGGAATGTTTTTAGGTCCAAAGCAGTTCGGAATGAATGGGTGACACGAGGTTCCGAAAATACTTTTTTGGAGGGGGAGGGGGGGCCAAAATCCTCCTTCTGCACTCCAGTGACGCACAAAGCTCTCCGCGTAAAGACACGGCACAGCGACGATGGAGAGAGGCAAGCTTCTGTTTAGAGTCTGGGAGAATCACCCCCCACCACCACCCCCTACCTCTCTCTCTCTCTCTCTCTCTCTCTCTCTCAGATTATCCAGCCGTCTGACTCCGATGCTCCCCTTATTGGTTGTCAGGACAACAGCACCACCTGAGGTCCCTTTCGGTGAGACACAACCGAACGAGGACCGAGGAACACCGTGGAATAAGTTTATTTTTGTTTTTATTTTTAGAGAATAAAAAAAAACAAAAATATTCAACAGAAGAAAAGAATCGAGTTGTGTATCTGAATATCCATGAAGGCTATTACGCGTCTTGAATATCAGAACAGGTTTTGGACACAAACAGAGAAAAAAATATAATAAAAACAACCCAAACTTCAAGTTTTAAATAGGTCTAGAAAACTTTCCTTCCTTGAGGTGAAACCATGCAGAAAGACGCTTTCCCTCTGAGGATCACTTCAGTACCATTACTCTTCAAACAAGCTCATTTATCTACAGCAGGTATCCACTCATTTACACCATTAGCTCCCATAGCATTTCCATGCCTAGCAGATTTGCAGTGGACCATGAGATCTCCAGTGGATACTTTTTGTACCTAATTATGATTTAGGTGGAGAGCCTGTTGTTTGCATTATACAATTCCATTTAACATGTTCCATTAAATGTTAGACATGAAATTAAACCAAAGGATATTTTTGGAAGCATTCTCTATATATAATAGAAAAAAAAATTATACTTATTTTTACCATTTTGAGGATGATACGGAGCCGTGAATAGCTTAACCAGACATAATCACCTCTTGTCAAGATTAGCATTGACTGTTGTGATGCCATAGCTTGATAAGTAATTACATCCACTTTCAGCATAAGCAAGGACACAAGTTTGTGAGGTGCACGCCTCGCAATTATGCAGACATGTGAATGCAGCATGAGCTTGTAATTTCACCACTTGCCAATCAAACGCTGGCTTAATAGGCCCTGATCTAATGCTCAGTTGACGATGTGCTTAATGAAGTGCAGTGTAACAATTTAGGCAGTGCATTTAGCATTATTTGATTCTGCAAATACATTAATACTAATGCGAATCATTGTCATTCGCTACATAGTGCACTCCCATTTTTTTTATTTTTTTTTTGCCTCTGGGGGTATGCAGTTAATAATTCAGAATCACACTTTAATTCTTTAATTGTAGTGCTCTAAACTAGTCACACTGATACAAGCACAGCACTTGCTGAGGTCATGACCTGAATAGAATAGAATAGAATAGAATAATTACATATGTTCTTAACATTGCAATTACTCCAGCTAGCTTAAAAACACAATCAGACACAATCAGTTGCCTGTTTTACAGCAGCCTCTCGAAGCATCTTTACCCTCCTTTTTTAATGCAGACTTTTTGGATGCATTAGAAAAATTGAAGAGCACATGAGAGTAAAACTGATAAGGACCACTGGGGTAATTTATGTCAGTAAATGTATGGAGGTGCTTATGTTAGTGCATTAGTTGAGAAGTGTTAAACTGTTTACAACGAGGGACGCTTGAAAAGCTGCTCCCTACTTGGTGCTTAATAAATAGTGCTTGTTACAGTTTTCCTCATCTTCTAGAGGTTTAAGCTATCTTGGTGATTTCACTTTATGAAAGAGCATATGCATTAAGACCACTTTAAAAGGTTTACTGGGTTCACAAGAGGAGAGAAGAGGGTCTCTGTGAAATACAGATTTATGTAGGGATGACTCCTACATGCCTTTTTGCTTTATTTATAGTTATAAATTCTCAAAAGTGCGCTGGTGATCCAAGAGACTTTATATGTGTAATAAGTTGAATTCTTGCTTTTATGGCAGCGAGATGGCAGAGTGGAGGCCAACAAAACAGTTGCTTTAACCGGGTCTTATCAGAAGTCCACTGAAGCCTGGAGGCCTTCCCTGTACTAAAGGCTCACAGACACTCACACAGAGACAAACTGAATGCAGGGAAACACAGCAGTTATTATTGTGTTGGTGCTATGCTGGTGTTGGAGTTTGAATAGCAGACGTGGTCATGGATTCTCCTTTTGTGCACGCAAAATAAACTGTACATAACATATTGTACGTTATCCAGAATATGACATGTAGAACAATGTGATGCATTGTTTGCTGTTTACATTACAAAATAAAATAAGATCCCCTCAGTCTGCAGACAGCTGGGAGCCAAAAGGACACAACAGAAGAGGCAAAAGTCCTTTTTATTTGCTAGTTCATGCTGGCATACATTCTACACAGCTGGGGTCAGAAGTTTACATAAACCATTCATGGATGAATGTCATTATAATTTTGGGCTTTTCATGATTTCTTTCAACTGTTCTTTTTCCAGAGTGGGATGTTTGTACATTATACATACTGCATACAGTTTTCTCTAATCCACACAAGTTCAAAAGTATACATACAGGTTCAAATATTTACATATACCTTCACTAGTATTTGGCACTATATTTAAATGTGCCTTAGAAACTTTTGTTAGCCAAGCTTATAGCAGAATCCTGGCTGGATATTTGACTCTTCTTGGCAGAAAATGGTACAGTTAATTCAAATTAATTGGTTTCTGGCACATAGATGGCTATTAAACATAGTCCACAAATTTTCAATAAGGTTAAAGTCGGGGCTTTGGGAAGTTAAATCCAGAAGATTAATGGGCCATTTCTAAACAAGTGCAGAAAAAGTTGAATGTTATTCAAATGTGTCACCACTTTATCAAAATCTGGAAGAAACCCCAAACTGTCAGCTTCAGATGAGAGGAAATTGGTTAGGATGTTTAACAACAACCCAGCATCCTCCAGCATTCAAGACTAAAATGAACTGGGAGCTGCTTGAACACTGGTGTCACTGTCCACAGTGAAGTGAGGTTTACTTCACCAGGGTCCGCGAGGGTACCAAGAAAAGAGCCACTGCTCCAAAATCAGCTCTTTTAAGTTAGTCCACATGGAAGAGTCAAATGCCTTCTGGAGAAAAGTCAGACAAGACAAAGATTGAGTCCTTGGTGGTCGACACAGCTGAGTGTTCCAACAGGACAAATTATCACAAACACAAATCTAAACTGGTTTTGGAATCGATAAAGCAGGCTAACATTAAGCTTTGGAAGACTACAAGATTTGTGAATGCTATCAATTCTGCCAAGGAGAATGCTCAAATATCCAGCCAGAATTATTCCAGGAGCTTGTTAGTGGCTACCAAACCATCTGGTCGAGGTCCAACACTGCTAAGGGACTGTTATGGCCCTTAGCAGGGCCTCCCTTGATTGTGTCCCTGTAGGGTGTGTCCTGCCAGGTCTCCTGCCTTAGGTGCCACCCTATTTGTACAGCTGACCCAGAGACCTATATCTCTATATCAATTCTGTATCTATTTTATATCTCTATAGGAGAAATGTCTTAATATTTAGAATACATTGTCCCCCTCCAATAAAAGCATGAAAGAAGCAGGGGAGTTACTAAGAAAAAAACAAACACTATGCACAATAACAATGCCTCACACACAGATGAGTTGTTTTCTTCAACAATAGGTCTTTTTCCCTCCCAAAGATATGAATATGAATTATGAGTTCATACAACCACAGAATGTTTTGTGGTAAATATAATTAAGCCTGCAACACAAAAACGCGCACATACAGTGTTTTGATATCAACAAAAAAGCTGCACATCCTCTCATGTTTTCCTCTGGCTGTGTGTATGCAAGCAGCCTGATAGGAATGGAGGAGAGAGAAAGAAAAAGGAAATTGTTTCCCAAAAATGTCTGAAAAACAATATAGCTGGAAGCCAGTTTTGGATTCTTTTTTTTAACTTTAGATGTGCTGTTGCCTGGGTCTGTTTTCAGTCAGGCTCAATAACATAGTTGAGGCATGCATGAATGTGCAGAAAGCTTTGGACATGAACAGAAATCTTTTTGTTAAAGTTAACACTTTTAGTGAGCAGGTAAGAAACAAAAAAGTAGCCCGATATCAGGGAAACTTGTCACACACTGACTCTCAAATCTGGAAGACAAAAACATCATAGAGCCAAGAACCTGGCTGCGTTATATTCTTGTAGATTTTGAATCGTCTTTGCTTTGATTTTCTTTTTCTTTTTTGTTTTAGCTCTTTTCGTTTTTAGTTAAATTTACTTCCATAATAAATGTATGCACAAAGTACTAAAATTTGCATCAAAATTTACCAGATTGCTCAAATGAACCCATACTGATGCTTTCTTTAAAATAGGAATTTGACACAGGGGATGAAACTGTGTTTTCTGCAAATCAATATATAACAATTTCTATCATCTTAAAACACTGCGCTCCTACAACACGGCACCCAAGAGAAGTATTCAGTACAATGGAAGCGCTAATGCGTGGTACAGTGAGGGGAAATACATAGTAATTGGTATTTTCTGTTATAAGTGGCAGAGCCTGTGCCTGATAAATGATCAAACAATGGCAGCATAAGGGGATCTAACTTCTTTGAGGGGAAAGCAACATACAGTATGATCTATCATTCAACTCTGTATTTCAGCTTAAAAAAGTGGCAGCAAGAAAACATTCTAGGAAGTGATGTTATTGAAATATAACAGTTACTAATGTAACTACATATCATGGGTCTACTTAATCATAATCACACTGAAACCCAGAAAATGTTTGTAAGCACCCTGGCATTTGTATTTTTTTTTTTAACACAAGATCTGCATCACAGGGCAGGGACTGTAGAATGATTTTCATAATGCACATTATGAAGTGCTTTAAGCACTCCTCCCCATTTCATTGAGTCATAATGATTCAGTCAGAGCGACCCAGCTTTGATCAAAAGAGCTGAAAACAGAAGGGATAAACATGTAGTACAGTGTAGATGTATAATTCTGATTTAAGAACAGAGAAACAGCTTTTAATACTGAGTTTGTCTGTGTTTGTATGTGTCACTCTTATGACAGCTGATTCAACGTTTCCAAGAAAAAAACTGAACTTAAGTCAGTAAGTAGTTTGCTCCGTTATACTCAGTTCTTTATTTTTTATTGTAAAGGCGAAACTTAGACTAGACATCCTGAGTTTGAATCCACCGTCTAGTCTGGATCTTTCTGTAGGAAGTTTGTATGTTCTCTATGTGTAGGTAGTGAGGTTAGCTTAACTGGTGATTCTAAACTGTCCGTAGGTGTGAATGTGAGTGTGTACCCACCCTTTTGCCCTATGCTAGTTGGGCTAGACTCTAACTCCCATGTGACCCTGAACTGACGACTGAGCAAAAGACAATGAATGGATGGGTACACCAGTTACAAAAAGTCACAGTTAGACTTTCACAGGAGTAAAATGTCATGACAGAAACAAATAATTACACCAAGATAAGATCAATACTGTACACTTTTTAGAAAGGACAAGCTAGAATCGTTTTTTCTTGTTCAAACTGCTAATAATTTAAAGGTAATGATTGCATACGTGAGTTAAAATGAATTTTGCCATCAGCTTCACTTGAGCAACAGGAAACACATCCTGCATATTTATCTTCACTATTAAATGCTTCATTTTGCCACACAAACTCAGTCCTAAGCAGTTAAGATTCAACAAAGTGTTGTATTACAGGTGGAGTTGTGCCTTTTGTTCTTGTTCTTAAAACCATTCTATAACATTATGTAGGGTTCACCACTATTACTACTCTTGCTTCTTCTGACATCCCATTCTCACAGAGCCTTGTGTCAGGTAATAGAAGAGGCTATGTTTCGGTGCCTTGTATGGAACAGGAATATAGTAAGAGAACCTTTCTTCATTATCCACGTGAGTATTTAAAAACCCGCAGTTTGTCCTTTTAAATGAAGCAACTGTGAAACAGTTCAGTGGTTCTGGAGGAATTTTGTCAAGCTAGTGAAAAGAACTTTGATATTAAAATGAGTAGTGCTGTAACAGGCTTGGAGTTGTTTTGTTTTTTTTTCTTATCTTTTTTAAGTATGGGAATGTTAACAATATAGAGAAGGGTTTAGAGTAAAGACACTGTCAAGTTACATTAGGGGAAGTCTGTGCTTTTGAAGCATGACCTATATTAAAAACCACAAGCCAGAACACTTCAGCCTCAGCTCCTTTGACTATTCTTTTTTTAGTCTACATTTCACATCGCCCACCATTCGGAAGGTGTATTGCTGAAACACTACTGTACCCTTCTCTTTTTGTTTAGTGCATCTTGGGAAAAAAGTCACAAAACTTAGGAGGACACAGTTTGTGCAAAAATATGGCATTTCACAAGGACTGTTAAACTGCTGTTACACTGTCAAATATCCCACTGAGTGCAAAAAGCAGTCTCCTCAGCTAATAGTGCCCACAGATGGAAGCCACAGTGGGATGACACAAACTGGAGGAGAAGTTGTTACTGGCACGCTCTAATTGTGCACGAGCGTCCAAAAGAAGTTGCAACTGCTCCTGCAAGTAACTGTGCATAATGTGGGATAATGAGCGATGAGGCTGTGCAAAAGCTGTAACATCCCTGGGTTGCCAATAAACACACGTGGCTGCATTCAAAGCCAAATGTTTGGCTTAATTTTGGCCTTGAAACTAATGCTGTTGTTGGTGGGAACATGCAGGATTTTGCAGGATTTGATTTCAACAAATGCACCAGTGGGGTTAACAGGAAACTTCACAGCAACAAAAGAAAAGTGGAGCAAACCTTTCCACCTCAGTCATTAATGTCCGAGACCGCAGCGTGACTCTCCACCTCAATTTTTCCAGTCAGCTTCTTTGACTGAGTGAGTTTTTTGGGTGTTTCATGTTTAAATGCTGTGCATTACTGTGGAACAAACCCCCACTTACGGGTGTATCGTATTCCAAAACATTCTCCATCTTTAGTCCCCCAATCAATACTGGCTTATGAAGCCCAAACACCCCACCGCTTTTAACAAGAGAGCAGGATCTATAATGGGATTCTGATTCTTCACCCACCTTCATTGTGCACTATCTAACCTCTGTGTGAAAACAAATGACAGTCGGCTCCATTGTGAGCCAAAGTCTCCCCTCCAATCTCTCTTTTTTTGTTGTTTCTTAAGCAAAATGCACTCTGTGTCAGTCTAGACTAGGCTGCACTGGGAACACATGCTCCCCAGCAGAAATGTACTCCAGGTGTGTGTAAGGGACACAACGACTAAGATTCCTGATAAAAACAAAACAAGTTTCTTCTCTTCATAAGAAAGAGTGTATGCATAATTCACCCTGGCATTCCGATCAAAACCAGACTCTTGGCAACAAAATGCATGATATGCTGGAAAAGCAATACCCAGAAACATACTCAGCAATATGCTGTATCTCACACACACTCTGACACACAAATGCAGCACAACGCACCCTGGCATGAAGCCTCTTGCTCTCCATCCCTGTATCTCTGTGTCAGCAGAAATACAAAATAAGGCAAAACTTTGCCAAAAAGCTTGCTGTATTGTGGACGACATGCTAAAAAAAGGAGGTCTAAGTTGGAAAATTACACTTCAAAGACTTTAGCATATATTTTTTGCATTCATTTAACACAACTGTTAAATATACTAAAAGCACCCACTTTCCCGTACAATATCTAATAAAATAGTGACTGAACCTTTATTCAGCAACATAAGGTTATACTGTGTATGTAACGCCTGCTTTGGCAAGATTACCATCTGAGTTTTGCATTACCAAAAGGTACCTGCCTACAATGGCATAGGGCCTGCTTGCAAAGATTGCCAGAACCTCTTTACATAACACAAAACACACTTCAAAGAACACATCACGCATCAGAACATATCCCAAAAGCCTGGTTAAAAGCCAAAAATGTAACCTTGACAAAGATTCATCTGGCATGTGTGTTGTTATGCGAGTGAGCAGATGTTGAGCAGCAGCAGCTGTAATGCTGTTTTCTATGGGAATTAAAAGTGGATGGCTAGCTAATGAAGGGCGTTTTCTTTGATAAAGTTTGCAGACATTACACTGGCGCATCACCTAGGAGTTTCCTATGATATGAACGTGTGAATTGAAGAGTAACCAGTTTCAGCGTATAATTATAATGTAATATCAATAAAAATTTGGAGAGTGCAAGCTAAAACTTTACCATGCATACCAAACAGTATGAGAGCGATTATAAAGGATGATGTGATGCCAAATTAACTGTTAGCAATAAAAACTAAAATTTGCATTTATTACACATATAACAAAACATTAAAAAGCATTAAAAGTCTTCCCCTTTAAAGTTCAGTATGTTGCTGTGTTTCTATATATATATTCCATTAAATATAGGAAACCGCCGCCCTCTGTTTTTATTCAACTTTAATGGCATCTATAACTTTTTCATAACGGAGTTTTGGATATTCTCCTTCTGCTTGAATGCTGTTGAATTTCAGGGTTTTTTTTGAGTGAGTGTATTTTCTTTGCATTATATCACAATCAAAAATGTATTTCAGTTATTTATTAGGTTTTCCTTTTCGCTTCAGACTTCTCAGCAATATGTGCTTTGCCAAATGCTGTTATACTCCCAAGGTACACTTCACACACTTCATGGTGCCTCACAAACAGAAAAGTAGCTAAAACCACAGATATTTTTTCTATAACAATGTAATTTTCCTCCTGTGGATTATAATTTTTTTGTCATGCAGGCTTTTTGTGCAAAAAAAAAGTGAACTGAGTGCAAATATGACCTGAACCAAAAGTATAAAGTGCACATATTCCCAACCAGCACTATTGTTCCGAGTTATATTATGCAGCATGGTGCTGCTTGCATTGTTTCTGGCTCATTCGCACTGAGCAATCGCTTCTGACTTTGAGCTGGTTCATTTCATTCAAAGCTCCAATACAAAGTGTGCTGGTCAGCAAAATCTCAGGTTAAAAAATTCAAAGTTAAGGCTGAGTCCTACATAAACATGCAGTGGATGTGAACCAAAGCACATTTGCATTATTAGAATTCTTGAAATATACCCCGTGGTTTGTTTCAGCAACTATCTCAGACTATTTTTGTGTCATCCCTCCTCTCTTCCAATTCCACATCTGTGCATCAAGTTTGACCTCAGCTTTCAGTACATTATCCATCTCATCTACTGGAGGTGATCACACACACACACACACACACACATAGACGTGCACACATGCGCATACACACAGCATCTCTTCAATCTTCTTGCAAAAGAATTGGTCTGAGTTGGCCCCTGAGGGTCATCCCTTCTCTCACTATTTAGTTCTATTAGCGAGTTCAGGCACACAGAGAGACCTTGCTGGAGAGAATTGGTTTAGCTGCAGATGTAATGTTCAAGGTGAAAGCCTACCGGGTAACAAGATGAATTCTTAGCAGACCTGCGAGGATGTCCACTTTGATGGATCGAATAGGCTTGTCCTTGCAAACACAAAGCAACTCTATGAGTGTGGAACCATCCTGCAACTACGCTTCTCTCGTGATGTTGTTTCTTTATACATTTCATCCTCTCAGTTATGGGAAGCATTTAAAAAAAAGATGGCTGACTAATTGTGACTTTCTAAGTTTGCACTGTTCCACACACCAATTGTCTTTCAGCACTATCTACACGAATTAAATTCACTGGTGTTAAATTGCCACATTTAGATAAAGTTGTTTTTAATTGAATTTTTTAAACTGTAGGGAAATGCCAGACATCATGACAGAAAGCTAGTTTGACTTATTAAGTTCTCGTGATATTGAAGTTCCATCCGTTAAACCAAAACCTTTTTCGTTTTTAAAAAAATATAATTCATTTCATTGTTCAGTGTTTCCAAAGAATTAATACAGGACAGAGATATCGGTCCATATTCCACAGAGGTAACTCTTTGTTTGACAAGCCTGTAAGTTTGTCTACATTCATTTTAATAAAACATTACTTAACAAACTAAAACAAAGACCTGGTGGTAGCCACACAGATACAGTGGGGCAAAAAAGTATTTAGTCAGCCACCGATTGTGCAAGTTCCCCCACTTAAAATGATGACAGAGGTCAGTAATTTGCACCAGAGGTACACTTCAACTGTGAGAGACAGAATGTGAAAAAAAATCCATGAATTCACATGGTAGGATTTGTAAAGAATTTAATCGTAAATTAGGGTGGAAAATAAGTATTTGGTCACCTCAAACAAGGAAAATCTCTGGCTCTCACAGACCTGTAACGTCTTCTGTAAGAAGCTTTTCTGTCCCCCACTCGTTACCTGTATGAATGGCACCTGTTTGAACTCATCATCTGTATAAAAGACACCTGTCCACAGCCTCAAACAGTCAGACTCCAAACTCCGCCATGGCCAAGACCAAAGAGCTTTCGAAGGACACCAGGAAAAGTATTGTAGACCTGCACCAGACTGGGAAGAGTGAATCTACAATAGGCAAGCAGCTTGGTGTGAAAAAATCAACTGTGGGAGCAATCATCAGAAAATGGAAGACATACAAGACCACTGATAATCTCCCTCGATCTGGGGCTCCACGCAAGATCTCATCCCGTGGGGTCAAAATGATCATGAGAACGGTGAGCAAAGATCCCAGAACCACACGGGGGGACCTGGTGAATGACCTGCAGAGAGCTGGGACCAAAGTAACAAAGGTCACCATCAGTAACACACTACAACGGCAGGGAATCAAATCCCGCAGTGCCAGACGTGTTCCACTGCTGAAGCCAGTGCATGTCCAGGCCCGTCTGAAGTTTGCCAGAGAGCACATGGATGATACAGCAGAGGATTGGGAGAATGTCATGTGGTCAGATGAAACCAAAGTAGAACTTTTTGGTATAAACTCAACTCGTCGTGTTTGGAGGAAGAAGAATACCGAGTTGCATCCCAAGAACACCATACCTACTGTGAAGCATGGGGGTGGAAACATCATGCTATGGGGCTGTTTTTCTCCCAAGGGGACAGGACGACTGATCCGTGTTAAGGACAGAATGAATGGGGCCATGTATCGTGAGATCTTGAGCCAAAACCTCCTTCCATCAGTGAGAACTTTGAAGATGAAACGAGGCTGGGTCTTCCAACATGACAATGATCCAAAACACACCGCCCGGGCAACAAAGGAGTGGCTCCGTAAGAAGCATTTGAAAGTCCTGGAGTGGCCTAGCCAGTCTCCAGACCTCAACCCCATAGAAAATCTGTGGCGGGAGTTGAAAGTCTGCATGGAGGAATGGGCCAAAATACCAGCTACTGTGTGTGCAAACCTGGTAAAGACCTATAGTAAACGTTTGACCTCTGTTATTGCCAACAAAGGTTATGTTACAAAGTATTGAGTTGTATTTTTGTTATTGACCAAATACTTATTTTCCACCCTGATTTACGAATAAATTCTTTACAAATCCTACCATGTGGATTCATGGATTTTTTTTTCACATTCTGTCTCTCACAGTTGAAGTGTACCTCTGGTGCAAATTACTGACCTCTGTCATCATTTTAGGTGGGGGAACTTGCAGAATCGGTGGCTGACTAAATACTTTTTTGCCCCACTGTATATTGTGCAAAACACTTTTTCAGTTCATCCACAGTGAAGGTCGGGCATGTAGTGGAAAGGTTAAAGTATATATCCATACTTAGAAATTACTTAGAAATGACAAAACAATTCAAAAGTTCTCTCTATTGGCTGTCAGTGTCTTATCTGAATGATAAGACACTGACTTGTAAAATGTTAGTGTCCATGAATTTGTTGAAAACTTAGCATCTATAGAAAAATAATTGTGAAAAATAAAAGTGACTTATGAACAAAGGTTCAGAATCCATCCGTCCAATGTTTATGGTTTATCCAGTTTAAAGACACAGGGCTGGAAAAGGTGGGCTACACCCTGGAGAGGATGACAGCGTGTTGGATTTAGAATCATAACTTGATTTGATCAAATGATTAAATTAAACTTCAGCTGCATCAAAATAGCTTCAATAAAAAGCACCACAGGTTCTCGTTTAATGAGGCAACAGCTTTGTTTTTTCTATGCATCAGTAATAAACTCACAGTTAAATAAACAGGCTTGAGAACAAAAACCCCCCGTATAGACATTTTGATCTGTTACGTGTCAAAGCTTTGGTCTTTTTTCACCGTCCATCTGAAACAAAATGAAATTATGCTTAATGAGTATAATTTAACATGGCGGTAGGCAGATTTACCATGAGTGTTTTTGCAGTTTATTGCGCAACTTTTCCGGTAAACAATGTTTTTTTTCCCCCCAGACATTCCTTGTAAACTTCATGTGCACTAATTTGCAGGGTGGATCCCAGTACATTCGACTTTCCTCTTCCAGGAACCCCCCGCTAAGATTAATGCATCTATCATCCCCACAATAACCAGAGGCGCATTTTTGACAGAGCAACTGATAGGACTCCGAGAGCTTCATTTAAAAGTACTGAAGGCTAAGAGGAACATCTAATGAGTGCCAAACACACTCCTACTGATGTGTTCATGCTTTGATGGATAATGATTTCTATGGCCTGAAATGTATTCATTTCAAATTAACAACATCTGCTGTAAAGCCAAGAGATACACATCTGATGTGAGGAATCTGCTTTTTTTGTTTTTTTTAACGGCTTGTAGAAGCGAGCGCGTTCTTGCAGTCCTGTTATTTTTACTCCAAGCTGTCAGAGCAGAGAAGAACCATTAAAAGCTAAAAGGCTTGGTAAATTGCATGCGATTGGTAGCTGGACGGGCTGAGAGTCTGTGCTGCTGAGAAGGGTTTGATCCATGGGTAAGTATGTAAAATAGCAAAAAAACAAACAAAAATCCCCCCCAAACCCCCCTCTCATTAGGATTTACCCAGAAGCCTTAGCTAAACAACAACTGGATAAACAAAGAAAGCATGGGCCCAAAATCATACATGCAGATTTTAAACACCATATTTTATCGCTTCACTCCCACTCCTGTTTTACTCCATCCTTTTCCCTCACTGCCTTGCCGCGTCTTACTTCCGGAGATGAATAATGTAGACTCCCTCACTGCTTTGTATGAACACAGCAATTCCCTGGATGAGGTTCTCCCCAAGGACTAGAGAGCCACAGGCCTGTCTCCAGGCCCACCCCTCTAATTTGCATTCTCCCTCTGTTCTCTTAATTAGCAGGTTATGGACAAGAAGGCACAGTAATTTCACCCAGCTGTTGCAGATTTCTCATTTTGCCCCTCCCCTGTGGCAAACCCTCGTCTTCTTTTCCCGACGTTCTTTTCCTCCACGAGTCACATTTCTTTTTGTCTTTTCATCTTCGTCAACGTCGCCATTTTCCCTTCCAAGCTTATCGTCTTCTTCATCAACACAGAAGTTTTAATCTGCATGGTTCGTAATGAGGCACAGGCAACAGCAAGAGGCTGAAGGGCAGAGTAAATTATTAAAGGAGAAAGAAATGTCACAAGCTACAGAAGTCAGTAACAGCTCGACATAAAAACTGTGAATGACTTAGTTCTTATTAGGTGTTAAAGGGAAACAGGGATAACAGCCTCATTTCATACCTAATAATATAGATGAAACTAGAATCTCCTTCTAAACCTGCATTGACAGAAATTAATCTCTCTGTAGCTCTCTTTGTGTGTGTCTGTGTGTGTCTGTGTGTGCATGTCTCTCTCCACAGTGAATTGCAAGGTAAATGGAATGACAAGTCTGGGCCCTCTGGGTACAATATACCATACAGCACCCAAGGGCTCTTCATCGTTTCAATATATCAGCTTATGATGCAAGAAGTTTAATGTACAAGGGAGCCCTGTTTAACATAGAGGCCTCAGGGAACGTTAGGTTAATGTTCTCACAGAAACCAATTTACTATAAAATCTTTCTAGCACTGCGTACCTCTGTGATCATGTTCAGACAGTCTATAGTACCGCGTTAAATAAGTCCCTTCAGAGCCTTTGAATTGACATAGTCCAAGTCTTGACATCAGTGTGACAGCGGTGACAAGTTTAGAGATTTGTTTAATGCTGTTTTGCGATATTCTTCCTTGCAAACTTTGCCAAATCAATAAAGTATTCCGATTCTGATTCAAATATGACAAAGATTTTAGATCTGCGAAAAAAACATGCAAACAAGAGAAGATTACTAAAAGTGAAAGTCAGGCCATAAAGGGAAAAAAAAGAAGAAGGAATAATAAAAATGCTGACGAAGATCTATTCATGTTTCATGTAATGATTTGTGAGTATTTAAGTCATGTGAATCATGTAAGTCATGATTTGTTCAGGAAGCCTGTTTAATTTTAATTTTTTTGACACAACACAATTTTGTTTCTTGCAAAAACAAACACCCGCTCACACTGCCACGTCTGTCTTTGTATTGTTAACTGTCTTCAAACATGGCTGTAGTTTCTTTCGTGTTGTAAACTATTCCCACGAGATCCTACTCTTGTTAAACTTATAAACTAATAGCTGCAATAAAATAAGATCTATATCATCACACGGGCCATTATTAAAGCTTTTCCAATAAACAGGTGTATATTATATTAAGTACCATTAAAGCACATTATGTTCAGCTGTTAATTTACTCCTTCTCTCTGCTGGCCTTGGCGTAGCACAAAGTGTCATTTTTCTCTTCCAACAGATCGGCGCTCCGTTCCAGTTCACAGTCTGCATTACTTCAAAGTTCACACAAAATGAAATATGTCCTGATGTAATGACAAAACACTTCCACTCTTTCCCACGGAGCATAATAATGTAATCATAATTGGTGTACCGCGGTGAACTTTCTCCCAAAGATTTATTCTGCGCACATCTCACGCAAGTGTAGTCTACCCAGGAGTTGATGCTTTTAAATATCAGGGCTCTGCAGGCTTCAAAGGCCGACCCAGAGGAGCTGAATTCATGTCGGTTACAAGGGAACGCAGTCAAAAAGATCCAAGAAACGACAAAATTAATGCACTATTCAACTTTTCAACAATTTGCTAAAATAATATCCAATCACAGTTGCTAAAAAAAAAGGATATGATGTATGCTGCTTTTAGTTTTGGCAGCTTGAGTCACTTGACTATAAAGCAAAGAAGTATTGTTATGTACTGTACAGTGAATTGGACAGTCTTCGCCTTGCTGTGGTAAGAACATCACACTGTTTGCAATATATTCATGTGTAGCTGGTGCAACCCAGTCACACGTAAACAAACCAAACAATGGATACAGAAATACCCACCAGAGTGACACACTATATACCCCGGACAAATCTGAATGCAAACCATAATAGAACAGTGCTTTTTCTTAACGGCAGCTTTTCATTTAATTGTTTTTTTGGTCATTTTTTTGCTTTTCTTTATTTTATTTTCTCTTTGAACTGTATGTATGCTTGTGTCATAAAAAAAATGAATCTAATATTTCAACCAGAGCACTGAAGGCAGCAGGCTGCTCACTTGTGAGGTTCGTATTTTTGCAAATTTATACAGAACACTGTCAGCTCAGCATTCAGCGTGAAAAGCAGAACGTACCAAAGTAAAAATGACAGGAGAGGAGGGACAGGATGTGACAAATTGGTGACCCCATTTGAGTACACACACACATATAGACTCGCAAGGGAACGAGCAAAGTTTCCAGTCTCAAGCAGAAATTACAAAGGAGTATGAATCCATTTTTTCTCTACATTTGATATCAGTGCTAACCATCCAATGGGCCGGTCAGTCCCTGGTGTCTGACTGAGCCATGTGCGTGTTCCTGCTGTTTTTCTCTTACAGTAAATATATATAATTGGCTAAAATAAAATTTCACATGGTTTATTTTTTATGCACCTTCTCAGCCCAGTATGTGTTACATTATATAACAAAAATCTGAAGATGACCCACACTCCACTCAGTGATCTGCACACTCATAATCATCATCCCAGCTGCCTGACTGAAACATCTCTCCCCACAAAAACAGGGATTGTGTCTGACATATGCAATTCTCTGAAAAATGAAGTGCTTCCACAAGAAGAGGTTAAGTAGCAGCTAGGTGCTGATGATCAAATGTACTTTATGAATTGATAATACGAGTGTGAGCAGCTCTTTAAAAGCAGTGGTTTTGGCAGTTTGCTGGACTGGTCCATTGAGCTGTGTGCTAACAAAATGCCACAAACTTCCCATGAATGGACGTCCCAGGAAATCCACTCTAAGCTCAGAACATGCAACGCTCACAGAAATTTAATTTCACTAGCTGGGCCCAGGGGACTGGCGATGGCTCCCGGGCCTGGCAGATCCCCATGTACTAAATAGAAGTGAAGAAGTTGAAGAATGGAGAAGAAGGAGGGACGGAGGGTGGGGCACGTAAATGAGAATGATCGGCTTGCAGAACTAGGGGAACCTATATAGATGACAGCTGGAAGGAGCGTGTTTGGAGGCGTGGTCCTGCTCCTGAAATTCCGATACATAATCTCCAATTAAGTTGCATCTGAACAAAAACACAAGACTTTTTGAACAATGTTCTTTGGACAGATGAGAAGTAAAGATGTGTAGTTCCAATGTACAGCAGCACGTTTGCAGAAGACCAAACACAGCGTATCAGCACGAATAACTTGGACCAGCTTGGGAATGGACGGATGATGACAAAAGTACTGATACTTGTGTTAAAATAGTTTGATAAAAGTACTTACTTACTTTGTCTTTACTCAAGTAAAAATAAAAACGATGAGTCTTTTGCGGTCTATGACTGCCTGAAGTCTAGAACTCTTGCTTCTTAGTGTGTCTCTTTGCCTTCAGTTTCACCCGTACAGTAACTGAAAAACATGCGCTGTTTAACTGGTATCAGGTGATAGACTTGGCTGTTGAAGAATATCCCATTCTTTGACTTGACAAACTCCTGGGTGGCTTTTGCAGTAAACTTCTGGTTGTTATTAATTTATTTGAACTGTTTCTTCCCTCCCCATACTTTTCGTTCGTGTTCCTCTTGGTTTAATTGCAGACCTGAGCAGTCTTTTAGATATCTTTTGGAAAAAGAACTAGTAAGACAATGTAATGCTCAAGTGACTATACATCTTGCTTATGTTGCAGCTTTCCAGCATTTCTGGCTATTGTTAAGTAAATCACTTAAGATGAGCAAAACTGTATAACATGCAATAACAGAAGTCGTTGACCTCCAAAGTGGTTTCATTTACTGATTCCTGTAGTTCAAGTTATCGTCCCAGAGGGCAGTGACCTGCATCATTTCCGCCAATACAGCAAAACAAAAGCAGATTAAGATAAACAGTGTGAAAAAGAAGTTCACACTCACAGCCTCGGTGCACACTGCTGATCACAGAAGACAAAGCTGAACAATAAAAGGCCTTCTGCAGTCTAACTTGCATACAGACAAAGACTAAAACAGGAAAAACCAGCTTCCAGGGTCATCTACAAATGGGACAGTGAGGCTGAGGAGGTCCTACAGGACTGCTTTGACAGCAGTTGATGGCAACATCAATGAACTCACAGACTCTGTCATTGGTTATATTGGAAAGTGCATGGATGATACCATCACAAAAACCACTGTCCGCATATATCCAAATCAGAAACCCTGGGTAAATAAAGACGTTCGCGCCAAGCCTTTAACTCCGGGGACGCTGATGCATATAAAGCAGCCAGGTATGACCTCCGAAAGTCCATAAAAAAGGCCAGAAAGGACTACAGGGACAAAATGGAGTCCAGCTACCACAGCTTTGACACCAGGCGACTGTGGAATGGACTGTGCTGCATCACTGACTACAAGAAGGACAACACAGGCAGTGTTCAGCCCACTGCATCTCTCGCAGACAAGCTCAACAACTTCTATGCTTGTTTCGACGCAGACAACAGAGAGCAGATCCTCTACCCTCAGGAGGACAGTGAGGCTGTAACTTTAACTCTGAAAACAGAAGCTGTGAGATGGACTTTTAAAAAGGTCAATCCTCACAAAGCTCCAGGACCGGACGGCATCCCAGGCCGGCTTCTCAGAGTGTGTGCCGACCAGCTGGCAGAGGTGTTCACCAACATCTTCAACCTCTCCCTGAGGCAGTCAGTGGTCCCCACGTCGCTCAAAGCATCCACCATCATTCCTGTTCCCAAAAAATCAGTTGTCTCCTGTCTGAATGACTACCATCCTGTTGCACTGACATCTGTCATCATGAAGTGCCTGGAGTGGCTGGTCAAAGGTCACATCTGCTCCTCCCTCCCTGACACACTGGACCCTCTTCAGCTTACCTATCGGACAAACAGAGCCACAGAGGATGCCATCGCCCTGGCAACGCACACCACCCTCACTCACGTGGAAAAAGGGAATACATATGCAAGGATGCTCTTCATCGACTACAGCTCAGCATTTAACACCATCGTCCCCTCAAAACTTGCCACGAAGCTCGTCGACCTTGGGCTGGGAACACCGATCTGCAGATGGATTCTAAACTTCCTCACAAACAGGCCCCAGGTGGTGAGAGTTGGTAAGCACACCTCCTCACCACTCACCCTAAACACGGGTAAGCCACAGGGTTGTGCGCTTAGCCCCCTCCTATATTCCCTGTTCACACACGACTGTGTTGCTAAACACGAGTCCAACATCATCATCAAGTTTGCGCATGACACAACCATCATAGGCCTCATCACAGACAACGATGAGATGGCCTGTAGAGAGGAGGTGATGGCACTGTACGAGTGGTGTCTGGAAAATAACCTGACTCTCAACATCAGCAAAACTAGAGAGATGATAGTGGACTGCCGGAAACGACCAGTCAGGGAACACCAGCCCATCCACATCAACGGTGTCAAGGTCGAAAGGGTCAGCAGCTTCAAATTCCTTGGAATCAACATGACCGAGGACTTCTCCTGGACCCTTCACACAGACACTGCTATCAGGAAAGCTCGCCAGCGGCTTTACTTCCTGAAGAGGCTGAGGAAGTTTGGCATGAACGCCAACATCACCTCAAATTTATATAGGTGTGCAATCGAGAGCTTGCTGACGAGCTGCATTACAGTTTGGTACGGAAGCTGCTCTGCCAGCAGCCGTAAATCACTACAGAGGGTAGTGAAGGCAGCAGAGCACATCACTGGCATGAGGCTTCCTGCCATTCAGGACATTTATCTTCAGCGATGCCTCCGTAAAGCACACAGCATCATCAAGGACCACAGCCACCCAGCACGTCAGCTGTTCTCCTTGTTACCATCTGGCAGACGTTACAGGAGCCTGTCTGCTCGGACTACAAGACTTAAAAACTGTTTCTACCATCAAGCCATACGACACCTCAACCACAACACTTAAACACACACACACTCCACAGGACGCACTCAGAAGCTACCCTGCAGCTTCACAAGTACTGTATAATCTGCACTGGTCACTCCCCTTTATTGATATTTATATTTTTTTAAAAAGTGCAATACTGTAACATCTGCCACAAAAAAGCAAAACTTTTGTACTGTTTAGTTTGTACTGCTGCTCATTCCTGTGCAATATCCCATCTGACTTATTCAGCATATATTCAAATGTGTGCTGTGTGTGGATTCCTGACTTTAAAAGCGTTGTGGCTTCTCATGCTGCGATAATAACCTTTTCAGAGATCTACTGCTGAGAAGGAGGTGAAGAAGCGACAGAAAGGGAGGAGAAATGAGGTTTAGAGGAAACTGAGGAAAGTCAGGAGGGACTGGAGGTGACCTGATTCACACAGACAAATATGTACACACACACCAGCTTTGACACCAACTATAATCCATCACTGCATTACTTGTCATTCCTCTACCTGCCATAATGACCCAGAGCCGTCTGTTATGGTTTGGAGCCAGAGGTGAGTCCCGGGGTGGAAACACACATAGACAAATGGAACAGATGCACAGGTCTGGTGCAGAAGAGTAGCAGTGCAGTGTAGCACTCAAGTTAGGCAGTTTGCAAAGGGCATGGATCGCACAGTCCTGTGCGCTCATGATGACGCACTAGTCTGCACATTTATCTGCAGGAAGCATCGCCTACATTTCAGCAGCTTCTAATAAAAGAGAAAGAAACATATACTGTACAGGCATGTGAACACTCACATCACCATAGTAAACCATGTATATCACAGGTAAGTGATAGATTACACTGATTTGTAAGCTAAAACTTGGCATTTCATACTGCCAGGTCAGTGTTCAATTTGCAACACGTTCTCACTCCCAAAGTGTCAATTTGACATTTTGTTAATGGCAGTCCCAGAAGCTACGTCTCCCTGCAATTGACAGGTGCTCCAGCAAAGAGGTTTGTACTGAAGTACACTCATATTAGACTAAATCACAAAGCGATGTAGGAGACTTCAGGTCCCAATCATCTCACAATGAGAGTAAGCAGATGTGCTCTGTGTGGCTGAATCAATTTGTTGTGTCAGGGGAATTCATTGGCCACACTGCGCTGGCTGAAACAAGCCAGTGCTTTTTGTGGACAAGGATGAACTTAGCAGCTGAAGTATTTCCTAGTTTAGGTCCAACCAGTGTGAAGACATGTGACGAGCTGCTCATCACTCACACTAAACAGGACGCAGGTTTTAGTCAGTGTCAGAAACAGTGGTAAGTATTCATTTTTATTACTGGACTAAAATGGGTAAATAATAATGAGCTTTAAGCACCAGTTTCAGCTTGTCCAGAGGTGTTCCTTTCCATACTAGCAGAATAGGGTAGATCATGAATACCCACCAAGAATCATATCTGGTAATGTTTGGCATACACTAACGGTAGCGATTTTAAGGGTAGTGCGAGTTTAAGTGTATGCATGAGATGACATCTGGAAAAGAATGTTCTAATTTCTGAAGATTCATTTAAAATGTGGCTTTGTGAAGTATTTATAGATGTTAATATTCTGGTTTTCAGAATTTTAGAGAACTTTTTTTTTTTATCCTAGTTACAACACTGCCGATCCATTTAGTACTGTTCTTATAACTGTCTTAAATTTTCAGTACTGATGGAATTACACTTATGTTACATTAGTACACTTAATGTAATGTGTAAATTAAGTACAGAGATTAATTGAAAATTACCTTTTCAATTAAATCAGCTTTGTGAAACCAAGTTTAGTTTACTTTTTTGCTTATATAGGATAGAAATGGTGAAAGAAAGTTGTGCTGCTTCAGGTTGTATCTTGAATTGTGACTGGCAGAGTCCTAATTTAATCCCACCAATTTAATCCCAGAGATGCTCACTGTTTTGAAGAAATTTGAGACGCTACAAAATGAATTACTTTGAAGAAGATTACATAAATTATTTTATGTATGATTATAAATGTGACTGATCTTTTTTTTAAATCTTTTATGTATTTATTTATTTCTTACTTGGGTTCCTACCATAGATATGACACATTATACGGGGCAAAGAAGTAAACTTCATCAGTCTATAGGGCTCACTGAGGGTTTAATTTCACCAAATCTATCAGTTATTATTTGAGTCTTGCAGCATAAATTCCAGTGTGTATAGTGCGGGCAGTCCATCCATGGCAGTATACTGTCACTCAGTTTTTGCACTTTTAGCAGAGATCTCAGCATTGATTGCAACAAAAGCATCAGTATGCACAGTCTAAGAATTCTTTCTTTCTTAGACTGGGGGAATCAATATTTCAGGATTCAATCAGAATCAGGAGACAGAGTCTGACAGAGTCTGAGCAAACAGACCCCAAAACAGCTGAAAAAACAAAAGAATGCTCGAAATCAAATTGTGAGAAATTATTTTCCTGACAACTCAATTATTAAATTCTGGTCATTTTAGCAGGCACCTTCTGGCTGTTTCAGTGATGTGCAATATGATGAACAGGACTTTTGAATAATTTTCATTCAGATAAAAAAATAAATAAAAATGCCACCGTCTGTTCTTCAAGTCTATCTTGTATTTCTGGCTTCTCTCTCAAAGTCAGTCAAAGAATTTTCTCCAAGCATCCAGTGGGCAAAAAAAACTGAACAATAAACATAAACGTAAGCACGCTGATATAAAAGGCATCAGCATAGGTGTTAGGTGTTAGTGAAACGTGAAGATCTTCAGAAAATTGTCAGTTATACTTTCTAGTCTGAGACTCAAAGCACAATTCTTAATATTCATTATGAGGACAAAAACGACTTTATGTTATCACCAGAGTTTAACCCCAATTAAGTCAGGTAGAGACTTCATAACTCACATCCAAAACACAGACTCCAAAAGACAGATTTGATCGTTTAATGTTGATGATCAGCTCTGGACTGGCAGCTCTTAAGTAGATCAAAAAATACAAAAAACTAGAATGTCATAGAGTATGTAAAACAAAACTTTATCTTTGTAAAAACAAAAACAAAAACTAAACAAAGATACATTTTTTTAAAAAAAAGAAGGAAATCGGAAAAAAACTTTCCACTTCAAGCTGAAGAGGAATCCTATAGTCATTCCAGTCTTTTCTGACTAACTCTTAGGTGCAGAGGTGGCAAAAGTACAGACTTTCTTCACTTAGGTAAAAGTCACTTTTTTAGTCAAGGAAAAGTGTAAAAAGTACAGGCCGTGAAAAGTACTCAAAGTAAGAAAGTAAAAAGTTGCTCCTTGAAGGACAAGTCTACTAAAAATGTTTGTACAAAGTAGTGCTGTCAGCGTTAATCTCGTTAAAATGACGTTAACACCATAACCACATTAACGCTGCAAATCTCCGTTAGCGAGTTAGCGCGGATCGCCTGGGCGGCGTCAATGCATTAACAAGCTAACCGCGCTAACGCGTTAATGCCGTGCGGCCCCACAGTATAGTATATAGATTCAAGTAAACTATTTGTACTTGATTACTTCCCACCTCTGCGTAGAAGACATGAAAAAGAATATCAAGTACTGTGCAGCCCTGTTATTTTCTCTAATGGTACAAGAATTGATCGTGAAATGGAAACTTCTGAACATCTAGAGTCTTTAGAACAAGCCAAAAATGTCTCACTCTGTAGGGATCAAGCTTTGGGATTGCAGCTAAAACTGTCTCCAACAATTCAGTCTCCAAGTGTTCCACATTGGTCATGTTTCAAAAAGTCTTTGCTCATGTTGGCAGAAGTACTGTCTGTGCTTTATATTATATCCTCTGCTTTAGTTGGTGCCTTATCATTTTAATAAAGCTTTCGCTGTCTCTTATCCAAATGATGGGGTTTAAGCAATAAACTACAATGACTGTTAAATCAAAATAAGTGCCTCAAACATCAACTTGATTTAACACTATAAAATGGAGCGAGTTGAAGGATTGGTACTGGCCTTTTAAAAAAAATAAAAATAAATAAGTGATACTGTGAGGATAGAAAATACACAACCTTTAATATTTTAAAGATATAAGTATCAAGCTGTAACAAACGACCTGACAACCAGCCAAATCTTTGGATCTATTGTTATACCAATGCCATTTGAAAGCATTGCTGAAAGTCTTTTTCTTTTACAGCAGGCGGGGGTTACGACTGTGAAGTAGACTCTTTATTCAGATAAGACAAATTATGACACAGTGCTCAAACAGAAAGAGCATGACACAGAACTGTCAGGCTCTCAAATTAAAACAGGTCTTTAAGAAGAAGGAGTGAAAATGAGGCAGAGTAATGCTACATATGGAAATATCTGATGTATTAGACCGCCTCGCTGTATTGCTTTGTTCTGATGCTGGAATGAATGGGGTTTCAATATACTGACTGAATCCAACAAAAGCCCTTAGTGTAGAAATGCCATTTATCATTATTGCATGCTGTTTCTGTTACACTGGGATTAGGAAATCTTCCAGTGGTGATTCATTAGATGTGAGTAGATGTTGTTTTGATGGTTGCTTGATTTATTACTTTGCTGCTACAAAGCTGTGAGTTGTCTAACTTTTCCCACATTTGTGTGTCTGTCTGCAACTGGCTGATGCTCAAAACTAAATTATTAAATAATCACAATGCCAAAGATAGATGTGCAGCCATCTCGCTCTTGGTAATAATGTCTGTGGAAAAAGACTGGACAATAACTGAAACAACTGATTTCCTCTGACAAAGCGCAGCAAAAAAAAAAAAAAGGACTGAACAAAGACATTTTTAAATCCCTGCTGCACTTCTTACTCAGCCTTTTTAGTGCCAATGACAAATTTAGTTATTCAAGTTTTTTTTTCTTCTTCAGAAATTAAAATAGCAGCAAGCAAAATGATCCTCAAAACTTCTCTGTTGAACATTTCCATCAACCTACATGTTATTTGTAGAAATAAAGTGTCCATGCGAAGGAGTATCAAGGCCATACCAAGAAAGAATGTTATAGAGCATTTTGAGAAGCAAGTCGAAATTTCGAGATTAAAGAAGAGTGGATTTGCACAAAAGGGGATGTAATGGGGTTGTAATGGACAGATGCAAGGTTATCGATGGTGCAATACCCTTGCAGTAAAGATGATGTATGTTGTATAATGAGATGGCCGATCAATTTGTTTCATCAACTCATCCAAACAAGGTATTTTTAGAGTGTATAGCAGCCGTGGCATTCTGTCACGAAACAACAGTGGTAATCCCCACATTTAGACTTTTTTCTCAAAATGATCAACAATATATATTTTTTCTTAATGTGGCCCTAATACTCGGTCGCATAGTGAAACAGGACTTAGAAAACTGTTAAAAATATCAAAAATCAACTGATGAACACTTCTTGTGAACTGCTGCATAATTTGCATACAAACAAGAAATGTTATGTCTTTATTAATTTAGGTTGAAGACTAAGTTTGAATGTCAGTGACATGAGGACGTAAAAAGGATTTGATTGTACTAAATTACTATTTTATACTTATTGCTGCTTGAAGCTAAACTAGCCACTACAGATATAAAATGAATATGTAAACGACCTGTTAATGGATTACATTGCAGGTAATGTGTGGGTAATGGGTAAAAGGTGTGCGCTGATATACGCTATGCATTATGGTCAAACATCTTCACTTTACTGTCATCTCTTTCAGTAAGATTTGTGTTTTCTTCAACACAGAACTATTTAGGCTTAGTTTTGCAAATTTGTAAACCTAAACCATGCTGTCATATTCTTTTTACAGAGAACAGGCTTTCTAAGGTTAACATTTAACCTGCTCGCTGAGGCTTGCGGAGCAAGAGATGCAGCTCTCGGGTTTTTTCCAACGTTTCAGAGCATTTCAGAATTTGATCTTGGGGTGATTTTGCTGGAACATGCACTTCCGAGAAAATTAGAAACTGTAATCTTTCTCAGGAGTAGATTGATGGACTTCAAATTGTTTGAAAATGGCCTTATAACCCTTCCCAGGCTGATGGGTAGCAAAATGAGCTCTAAGATGATTGATGGTGTCTTTCCCCGTTAACATTGCGTTAACACAAACCTGACAGCTCCAGAACACCTAACTGCCAAAACTGCCCTTATAGAGTTCCCCATATTTGCTGATCATCAATTAATCAAGTACATTTGATCAGCAGCATCTGGCTACTACTTACCCTCTTAATCTGTATGGAAGCAGTAAGGGTGTACTATATTTTGACCTCATTTTTGTTAAATAAATAATGTCACGGCATGATATGTCACATTCAATAATTTATCTAAGAGTTTACCCACCTAATTTGAAGACCTGCTAAGAACCATATGATTTCTTTCTGTCCTGATACGTAAAGCTTCAGAATTTAAAGATAGCGTACCATCCTTTTACAACAACTCTAGCTTCATGTTGCAATTGTAGTCATGTTATATCAGTGTAGTTTGTCTAGCAAATACATTTGGATGAATGAACATACAAAATAAATGATCTACTAAATTCATCTCTTACTGGGTGTAATATTTAAAACAAAACCATGCACAGCAATCGTGCTTGGAGACCAAATAAGTGGAGTAAAAACATATTGATGAATATCTTTCCTTTTTTCTCATGACAGAGGAGAAAACGTATGAGGTTTTTTAATGTAAGAAAGGCAACCAACGATTGCAGTGAAGGAAGAAAAGATGAGCAATCAACAACAAAGAAAGCTGAAAAGCTATGGCAGATAATGCCTAGAATCTGAAGAGAAATCAATAATTATATACAGCATGTTCTTCTTTAAAATTGGTCTCAAAGCCTTTATAAAAATGAACACTTTCCTCTTCAAGGTCTACTTTGACACCACATTGCCAATCTACTCTGAGCACAAACAGACTTAATCCTGGCACAAGTTAACAAATCCACCAGAGGAAGTGAAAATCACTAAAATTGTTTAGAAGTAAGACTTCTTTTCTTTTTTACTTATGTATGGGTATTTTGTGCATTCCGCCCCCTCCCAAATAAACCCAGTTGAACTTAAAAGCAGATTCAGTTATTAAACTGGTAAAAAGAGAAAATATTCAAACCAAATACTGCAGGAACTGAATGAGCTTTATGGTAGTTTAATTAATGGGTTGTATGGCATTTCTTTGTCCCACTTTGTTCTCTTCATATTTGGCCAACATGTCACTCATATTTAATTCTCTTTGTTGCAAACATCACAACTAGTCTGGAGAGAGAAAAAAGGGAACAAAAGAGAATAAAGGGCCTCGCCAGTCCAAAAATATCAGCAAATGTCATTGAGCTGCACACTGAAGTTTTCAATGGAGCAGAACTTTCTTATAAAGAACGGCTGAGTTTATAACAGCTATGGTATGAAACACCAAAGCACAGCTTATATAGCTTTAACTCTTAAACTACAAAATTATGCTGAATACTTTAAGCTGAAAACAAATAAATTCCAAACAATTATTCAAATAGAGGTTTAGCTGCTTTTTATCTGACGGTGCTTTTTCTTTTAACCACAAGTTCTGTGAGAGATCAGTACATCAACGCTGCTGTAGTTAAATTGAGCAGACAAGACTGCTTGCTTGTCAGTTTTCATGCCTTATTATATTGGTCTTGTCATCATTACCCGAAGTACTGACCCTGTTTGCTGAAACAGATGGAGACGAGAACCACCTGCCTCTCGCAATGAGATGTAAAAGTCCCCCAAGTGTCTATCTGTAATTTCGAAGACCAGATACTTTCAAATCCAAATTAAAATCAGTTGCACGGTAACATTCATAAGCAGACAACTTTCAAAGTGTGGTTTATTAAAATTCTATTCAAATATTGTTTAAGACTCAGGAGACAAAGCCCCAACACTCCACCTCTGATTATTTGCCCCACGGCTCACCGGTGCCCATCTCTCATTACAAGCTAATATCAATAATAATATTTATCAGTAACATTATTATTTCCCCATATTTGGGGCTGTAGACATTACTCATAAATAACCTTTTGGGGGACATTGATGCTTCAAACACTGTATTAGTATTTAAACAAAAAACAAGTTATTTATATTCTGAATGTGGCTCTAAAGGCACAAGAAGGCCTTTTACTAGGATAATAAGAAGACTAATTCAGCAGTTCTGCTGGAATATAACTGCCAGCATTCACCCACCATTGTTGGCAGCGAGGCTCTTGGGAACAAATTAACACTATGCAGAAACCTAAATCTGAAATCCTTTTGTGGGGTTCTGGTGATGAATCAGAAGTGACAGTGCCCTGACAGTGACCTGCATTCAGCTTCGGCTACACGTGAGGTCTGATCACCACTGGACTGATAACAATTGACAGCACCATTCTTCATCTCAAGGCTCACCAAAACAAACCTTGTTTTGTCTGTGCAGGCAATGTTGCTAGGGAGATGTAACACCGAGCACCTGGCCAGTAACAAACTTTGTTTTCTTCTATTTTATCTATTCTACCTCCCATCAGCACAGCTTTACAAAACAATCAGGTGGATGCACAACTTGTTATTCTCACTTAGCACAGCAACTCATTCTACCAGCTGAAAAGCGATTTTCAGAGAAGTTGAGCTTCAACGGTAGATTGAGTAAAAGTACTCGGTGGAGAAGGGCAAGAAAAGAGAAAAGATGAGAAACAGGAGACAACAACTTGTTAACACTTTCTTTTTCATACTGAAGCCTATGATGGTTGCATGTGCAGCTTTTAACACAGTGCTCTTTAATGGAAAAGTCTGAATAGCTTCCTTTTAAATAGATACAAAGACATCTAATCTTCAAGAACAAAACAGGCTGTATTCAGGAATTTAAGCTGATACATACATTAATTATATATTTCAAATTATGCAATTATGCGGTTCACTACTGCTTATAAATTAACACAATCTGTGCAGTTTAAAAAACATAGCCTCTCAATACCTTCTGCTGAATGGATACCTGTAAAAGCATTTCTTAATATAATCGGTTGGTCAAAAAAATTGTTAAACATATATACGATCTTATAAAACTTACTGTATATCACTTAAAACCCAATCATTGTTTGTTTCAGCTCAAGAGGAGACATGATGTAACATGAGGTAAAATTTAGATAAATGTGAAAAATAGAATAACGGCATAAAGTGCCATCCAGCACAGTTACTGGTTAAAACCTGTAATAAACAGAGACTCACAGAAAATCCCCATCTCTGCTCTCTTACCAATAAGCAAGTGCTGATCTGCTGCCAGTTTGACTTTCTTGTCAAAAGGGTCTGGAAAATGCCCGGGGACATTAGCTTTCTTACTGGATGATGCTGTGATTGAGCTAAGTTAAAGAGCAGAAAGCCAGTATAATCAGACTGTTCTTTGGGGAGATGGAGCATTATGTCAAAAGTGGCGCTTACTGTCGAGAAGCATAGACGCATAATCATATCTGGATGTTTGCAATTAGTTTATAGTGGCAGCAATTGATGAGGCCACAATTACAGTTTTCCTGAGAGGAGGTTTTAGTCTCAGAATGGATGAAAAATGAGGAAGCATAATGGCTGCATTGCTCAGACCTATTACTAAGGAGGCTGGAGGCTATTCGGAGCTGTCTGCTAATCTTCTGCAGAAATGTCATTAACTTGAGTGCAGTGTTGTGTGGCAAGCAACAGCAGCACATGCAAATAAACCTGTAAATAATCTATAGCCTAGTGTGTTTCACACACTGGGTCTCCAGCAAAAGTGTATGCGTCACTCAAATCCTATTGAAAAGAATGAATGTTCTTTTTACCAGACTTTTGATACAATAGATGTTCTGAGTGGGCTAGTTAAGGAAGAAGTGATAAATTAATAGTTCAGTTTATGTATCATCTACATAAAATGGAAATTGACATAATAATACAAGTTTTTCTGTCTTTTTTTGTCCTTAAAAAAATCTGCTACTGTGTAACACTCACGTTAAGAGCTGTGAAGTTAGACAAACTACAACTTGAGAGTGCGAGTTGAAAGTATCAGAAGATTTATCATGTTTACAACAAAGGCAAAGTGATGCATGTTGTATATTAAGCAATGAACTACAAAAAGACCTCCAACAGGATCCAACTGTAAGGAGTGCGACTTTTTGGGGGCGTTGTTTGTGCTGTTGGGAGAGCAAAGGAAAGAAACAGCAGCGGAATAATGCATTTCAATCATCTTCCCAATCTTGATATTTTTACACTTTCCCAGTCTTGAATATCAGAAAACCCGTCACTGCAACACTCAATTACTTTGAATGAACGCAACGTACTTTCGTGCTGTGCCGGTGACGCGCAGTAATGTGGGTGGATGTACTTTTACAGATGTGGTGATGGATGAAAGGAATATGGACGTGTGAGTCAAATTAGAGAAAGGAGATTATATTTACATGTGCTGCAGAGAAAAAAAAATAAAAATACAAAACATGTTTCCCGTGTTGCCTTGGTGACCGTTTCTACTGTGATTGAGTTTGTCCCACTCTCAGAGAAGTGTTTACATGCTTTGTTGTTGCTTTCATTTCCTGATCACAGTAGTGCAAATGTTGGGAAATTTCATTCACATGTGACTTGGTTTGTCAATAGAAAATTGAAGAGGCCAATTTTAGGGGCAGTATGAAGCTACTTAAGTTCATTGCTAGCAAAAACAATGCCTTGTTTCCCCCGTGGAAGTGATCAAAGCAACAGCAATATGTCAGCCAGTGTTATTTCCTCAAGAAAATCCAAAAAACTGCAGATCAGAACTTCTTATTTACTGTATCGAAGCATGACTCCAAATGACACTGGATGAAAGCTAATCTAAACTGTAGTTAAAAGAACAGCTGGACACACTCTGGATGTCTGAGCAATTATGTGCAGTGCAATGAGATATCTGCCAAAAAACCTCTTTAGGAAGTAGCATCTCTACTTCTTAGAGTCCTGCTATCTAAAGACAGTCACACTCTTCCCAGCTCATTTCTCTGCCCAGTTTCATTTCACAAGAGAGTACATAAAAGAGAAAAGGGGGAAAAACATAATGAGCTCATTGAGGAAGCAGTATGCATACATTCAGGGGATCGTTCTGATTTCAGATGGGTTTATCACCCATGAAATTGCTTATAATAGGAATTTATCAGTGGTTTATGCTCTGATTGTATATCCCTGAGCAGAAACTGAGACAGAACTGAATTAGAGTCAGACGACAGCAGCTGGGTGGGGCAACTGTGGAGGGATAAAGGGTGTGTGTGAGGGGGTGGATGTGTTTCATTCAAGCAACATTTGTGTCTGCCTGCTATTATGTTCCCCTTACACTGGAAAGTAGAGGTCATTAATGGCACCATTTACAAACCAAATGCGTGTTCTCAAAAAAGTGAGATATTAGCAGATTGAAGTTGAATACCGAAGCGACAATCGGCTCTCTCTGTCAAACATAAATATTCAAAAGCGGAAACTGCCGGGACCGACAAACTCCACCAATTACTAAAAACATGAGCCTCGTTTCCGCTTCCATGAATCGTTTAACTGTCCTCTCATTCTACATCCACTCATTCTACATTCAGTCAGCTTAAGTGCTGTAAAGCTTCGAGGCTACTCCGCGGCCACCCACACAACTCCTCCCTCCCTGCAGCCAAACATCCAGACCTCAGTCAGTTCAGTGGCCAGCCTCATTTATTTATGACTGGCCCCTGAGATCCGACACTGCTCTGGTCTGATCCCAACTGCATGCCACCTCCCCTTCCCTCTCTAGCCGTCAGCCCTTGACTATTTCCCCAGCTCTTTAAAAGTTCACCCTATCTGAAAGACAGCATCAAGCCCTGGCTTAGCCACAGTCCTTGCTGATGCTCTCTGCATTTCAAAGTGGCTGCTTGGGCAGTGATGCACATAGGGAGAAGGAACACAAGTCACAGAGACAGGAAGACTGAGCTTGACAGACACAGAGGAAACCTTGGGGACTCTGCGCAAAGGTGGCTAAAATATTCTTCGACACAGGCTGGTGCAGTACATGCCGGTACACACATATACATGCATATCCATACATATAGAGTATGCATATACCTACAGGAATATAAACACATGTGCAGGCACAAACACATATTCCTTTCTCCAATAGTTACCCTGATCATAGTACAGTGGGGCAAAAAAGTATTTAGTCAGCCACCGATTGTGCAAGTTCCCCCACTTAAAATGATGACAGCGGTCAGTAATTTGCACCAGAGGTACACTTCAACTGTGAGAGACAGAATGTGAAAAAAAAAAAATCCATGAATCCACATGGTAGGATTTGTAAAGAATTTATTCGTAAATTAGGGTGGAAAATAAGTATTTGGTCACCTCAAACAAGGAAAATCTCTGGCTCTCACAGACCTGTAACGTCTTCTGTAAGAAGCTTTTCTGTCCCCCACTCGTTACCTGTATGAATGGCACCTGTTTGAACTCATCATCTGTATAAAAGACACCTGTCCACAGCCTCAAACAGTCAAACTCCGCCATGGCCAAGACCAAAGAGCTTTCGAAGGACACCAGGAAAAGTATTGTAGACCTGCACCAGACTGGGAAGAGTGAATCTACAATAGGCAAGCAGCTTGGTGTGAAAAAATCAACTGTGGGAGCAATCATCAGAAAATGGAAGACATACAAGACCACTGATAATCTCCCTCGATCTGGGGCTCCACGCAAGATCTCATCCCGTGGGGTCAAAATGATCATGAGAACGGTGAGCAAAGATCCCAGAACCACACGGGGGGACCTGGTGAATGACCTGCAGAGAGCTGGGACCAAAGTAACAAAGGTCACCATCAGTAACACACTACAACGGCAGGGAATCAAATCCCGCAGTGCCAGACGTGTTCCGCTGCTGAAGCCAGTGCATGTCCAGGTCCGTCTGAAGTTTGCCAGAGAGCACATGGATGATACAGCAGAGGATTGGGAGAATGTCATGTGGTCAGATGAAACCAAAGTAGAACTTTTTGGTATAAACTCAACTCGTCGTGTTTGGAGGAAGAAGAATACCGAGTTGCATCCCAAGAATACCATACCTACTGTGAAGCATGGGGGTGGAAACATCATGCTATGGGGCTGTTTTTCTGCCAAGGGGACAGGACGACTGATCCGTGTTAAGGACAGAATGAATGGGGCCATGTATCGTGAGATTTTGAGCCAAAACCTCCTTCCATCAGTGAGAACTTTGAAGATGAAACGAGGCTGGGTCTTCCAACATGACAATGATTCCAAACACACCGCCCGGGCAACAAAGGAGTGGCTCCGTAAGAAGCATTTGTAGCCCAGGTATATTTTATGGGGCTAAGTTTTATTTCCAGTTGGATATATCTGAATAGTTCTCTTGTTCATTTTACTGTGTTGTAGTAGTAATAAGAAAGTGTGTTGAGGTGCTTTTACTTTGAAAGGGAGCGAGCGGAAGGAGAGAGCGGAGGCAGCCACGAGAGGAGAGAGAAAAGCGTGCTCGAGATGCGGCTAGCGTCTACAGAGACTTTTTTCCAATGGACAGTGAGGATAAATCATCCCACGCCCACGGCTGAGTAACAGAGCGTGACTGTGAGGTGGTGCAGCCCGGACTGGTTTGCACTGTTGCCTCGAAATATCCCTAGTTAGCGGCGTGCTAACTTGGCTAATCGGAGTTAGCCATAAAGGTGGACTTCGCTGGACGTCACCTGACCTGCACGGAGTGGGAGGCTACTGACTGCCAAGGCGGGCTGATCAGGTTTGCTGCTTAAAAGGAGTAAGCGTGCAGCTCGGCGACCTAAGGGACGGACCTCTCGGTGTGCCGTGAGGGTATTGTGGACAAAAGACTAAGGTTTCCAGGTAGGAGCACCATTTTGTTTTCTTTTAGGACCGTTGGTTCCTACGCACCCTAGCATCGATCCAGGCCTGCACCGAGGGGACTTGGGAAACTGGGTGGTGTGAGAGTGTGTGTGTGTGTGGGGCCCATTACAGTAAAGAACTGTGTAACTGTTATTGTTATATTTTGTCATTGCAAGAGACTTTTTACTTTATTGATTTATTGGGTGTTTACCAATTCATTCAGTAAACCTGCTTGGTTTAAACATAAGATTTTGTGTCTAGTACTGTTTCTTATCTATAGTTCAAAGTAAGGTAAAAGTGTATCTGTGTGTTATACGTGTGTAAATCAGGGGAACTTGCACTGAGGGCAACTAAGTAAGTTTAAGATAACTAGAACTCAGGGCGTACCCGGCTATAGTGGAGTACACAGCCAGGGGCGCTACACATTTGAAAGTCCTGGAGTGGCCTAGCCAGTCTCCAGACCTCAACCCCATAGAAAATCTGTGGCGGGAGTTGAAAGTCCGTGTTGCTCGGCGACAGCCCCAAAACATCACTGCTCTCGAGAAGATCTGCATGGAGGAATGGGCCAAAATACCAGCTACTGTGTGTGCAAACCTGGTAAAGACCTATCGTAAACGTTTGACCTCTGTTATTGCCAACAAAGGTTATGTTACAAAGTATTGAGTTGTATTTTTGTTATTGACCAAATACTTATTTTCCACCCTGATTTACGAATAAATTCTTTACAAATCCTACCATGTGGATTCATGGATTTTTTTTCACATTCTGTCTCTCACAGTTGAAGTGTACCTCTGGTGCAAATTACTGACCTCTGTCATAATTTTAGGTGGGGGAACTTGCACAATCGGTGGCTGACTAAATACTTTTTTGCCCCACTGTATGATCAGCATCTGAGAAGCTGCAACACTGCAGAGGGTAGCCACTGTCTAAGAACAGCTCTATAACCCTGTTACCTCATCTTTCAGTTCAAACACACAGACACACAAACGCGCACACACACAAAGTCATAAAACGATACACTTCAAGGGGACACATCGAGCAGAAGAACTATTGCTCAGAGCACCTGGTGTTCTCATAATGTCAGAGTCAGATCCAGACAGGCACGCCGTTTTTCACCGCATGCGTCTGTGAGCCTGCGAGACCGTGTGCATGTGATGATCCTTTTCATCTGTAATCTCGCCTATTTGACACAGCTAATGCAGGTGTAATATCACTGGGACTGTGAGTCATTCGAAAAAAGACAATAAAAATGCTGACGCCAACAACGGTGTCATCTTCTGTGTCATCTCACTAGAACGTACAAGGTTGATTCTTGTGTGACTGTTGTGTGCTACACATCACTCATGTGTGAGCTTTAAAATGTCATTACTCTCTCGTTCAAATGAATATGTTAGTTTCTCATTAATGACACTGAAGCAGCTGAAAGTCTCGAATAACTTCTCCTTCTTTTGCTGTCACAGAGTCTATTCACAGCAACGCAGACACGTTTGAAAATGTTGTTCTTGGCTCAAATAATGTTCCATTCACAGCAGAGATGAGAGATGAATTCTCAATAACATTTAACATCAGCAGTGGCAAACATTACAATTCATTTTTTGACTGAAAGGGACGAGGGCTTGAAATGTAACATTTTAGACAGATGTGGTAAATAAATGCATAAACCTAATCTTTGTCTTACTTATTTCACTTTAGCTGAGTATGTCACAGTTTCTTTGTGTCAGATCTTTTGTCTTTCATTGTCATATAGCACTCCTTAAATCTGTGACTTGAGCTCCACCTGTTTTCCAAGCCTTCAGCTACAAGATCATAAATGTGACAGACACAGACAGAAGCAGCATAAACTTTACTTTTTAATGCCATAAGACTGGTAGAGCCCACTCCATGTTCGTCTGTAATAAAGAGCCTTAACAATTTGTTGGTACACCTGTAATGGTGCTCTGACACATAACTCAGTCGGCCCTATCTATTATCTCTTAAATTATCTTTAATCTTCCAACTCCCTCCCAGTAATGCGTGAGCTTCATGTAAGAACAGCATGGACACTTGTCTGAAGAAATCACAGCATGTTGTGGCCAGGTAGCACCAAACAGAGTATTTGCAGTTGTTAAAATAAGCAGAGAATATCCCATATGGTGCAAAATTACCAACCACTTCATCAGGTGCACTTGTTCACCTGCTCATTAACACACTTTGTAGAAACCCAGTGCATTTAGGCATGAACACATGGTCAAAACGACCTGCTGAAGTTCAGGCTGAGCGTGAACATGACATAGTTGTTGGTGCCAGATGGTTTGGTGTGACTCTTTCAGAATCTGCAGCTCTGCTGGGTTTTTCCACACAACGATCCCTAGTTTAGAGCCAATGGTCCACAAAAGAGAAAATATGCAGTGAGTGGCAGTTCATTGGGTGAAAATGTTGATGCCAGAGCTCAGATGAGAACAGCCAGGCTGCTCTGACATGACAGAAAGGCAAGGGCAACCCAAATCACCACTTACTGCAAACAAGGTATAAAGAAGAGCATCTATGAGTGCACAACACATCTGCACCACTGCAGCAGAAGACTAGACTGTGGTTACCACTACTCCCAGCCGAAAGCAGGAAACAGGTTTCAATTGGACAAGAGGAAATTACAAAAATGTCATTTTGTCTGACGAGATGTGATTTTTGCTGTGAAATTCAGATGGTAGGGTCAGAATGTGGCATAGACAACATGACAGCATCCACCCAGCCTTATATCAACAGTCCAGGCTACTGCTTGTGGTGTAATGGTGTGAGGGATACTTTAAGCACTATAAACTACCTGATTATTGCTGCTGACCATGTCCATCTCACCACAGTGAACCCATCTTCCCATGGCAACAGAGGAGTGAACAAACTATGGGTCAGGTCTACTGAAACACATGACTTTTTTGGCCCGAGACCACCATCAATAGTGTAAAATACGCATTGCATAATTTAGTCTCGCTCTTTCAATAATACAGCAAAAATAAGAAACGAAAGGTCTGACAATCTTTTCTCTCTTAATGTAAAATATAACTGTTCTCTAAGAATATTTGGAAGGCACTTAAAAACACAGACACATTCCCCATGAGGACATATATCATAAACTGCATGTCATATGACACAAAATATTCTGTCATGTTTTTTTGGATGCAAGTTTTTAAATTCAGAAAACTGCACTTGAGCACACCGCAGTGCTGGAAATCATCCAGTCTTGATAAAGCTTGTACTAGGATGGAAACGCAGGCTCAGTGTTGGGAGAAGGACAGAAAAAAAAATCCCAAATGGATCTGAATTAGTGAGGACATGGCCTAAATGCCTCATTAAATGTCTTTTTAAATGTTTTTGCCCTCGCAAGCCAGATCAGAAGACGAGCCAAATGACTGACACTGATCTGTCCTCAGGAGATACCGAGCGGGAGGAGAAATTATCATCACTTTGGAAATCATTTTTACACTTTTCTGCTTTATTGGCAACACGCTGCGTTCAGTAATGAAAACCAGCGGAAAAACCGAGAGATGAATCCTACGCTTGAATCATACTGAGAGAAAATGCTGTTCACACTGATTTATGCTCCATTGTGCCTTAGAAGTGTATGACCCCCGCCCAACCTGTGCAGTAATCCTCATTCAGCTGATTGAAAGTGTTAACGAGACTTAGACATGCCATATAATTGAATACTTGACTTCTCCACTGTATCCAGTTATGTTCTCACAGAAAAAAAGCCCTCTGCTGTAAGCATGCCCGCTCAAGGACTCCGATTCCTTTCAGCGATTTAATATTACAAGCCTTTTGATTGATGGTAAACCATAAATCAAAAGGCTTGGAACACATGAACACATGAAGAGAGAGAAAGAGAAAGAAGGAGAAAAGAGCAGGGCTAAATGATAAGACTAAAATGGATAATGACAGTCGCAGGTAGAGGAGAAGGACAGGAGAAAAATGGCAAGCAGCAAAGCTACGTAGGAGGAGTGAGTGACAGGAAGACAGAGCACGTCAACAGAAAAGCAGATGCAGGCAGAGAGAGATAAAGTGGGATACAGTGAACGTGTAGAGGAGGACAACAAACGACAGGAAGAACAAGGGGAAAGAAAAAGAGACGGTGGGAGATGGCGAGAAAGCAGAGGCATGATTCGGTCTGACACTAGCGAACCCTCTGGATCCAATCCCACCCCCATCACTCAGAAAAGCAGAGTTCTCTTCTTTGATCCTGAGCACTTTGAACATTCTGTCAGCCTTGTACTTTTACACCAATGAAAAAGAATGAAAGAGGGAGGAAAAAAAGTCTTGTGAGGGGTTGCTTGTAAGCCACTCCACTGACACTCCTCTCTTTACCTTCAGTCTCCCCATGGTTGGAGTTTGAGGTTGTGATGTAAAGAAGGAGAAATTTTAGAAGAGCTACAAATAGGGTGGGCACTGATTAGGACGAGGGTGTTAGAGTCGTTTGGTCAAGAAGAAAAAGAGAAGGAAAAACATTTGAAAACTGGATAAAAATGTATTAAACATTTTCCTGCACAAGTGAGGCATAACTGAGTATAATAGTGCCTCCCAGAGTCCCTGGTGAACTAAACAATCTGTCTGACTCTCTCTTTCTCTATGCCTTTTATCTTTTTTTTTTTTGCCAGTTTTGTCGCCCCTCTTCTGCAAGAATAAAAGTCTGTCTTTACAGGCAACAATAAGGAGCTGATGATTACACGGCTGCTCACAGCTACCATGGGTATAATCACAGCCTGGTAGATGCTCCTCTGCCTGCAGTGCGCTAAAACAAAGAGGTACTCACACACGCACAGAGAGAGGGAAAGACAGATATTTATGAGTTGAAAACACAAGGGTGCTTTCACTCATCGTTAGGCAAGTCATGGGAAGTCCTGCTCTGGTCTACTGAGGCTTCCTCGCAAGTGTCAGGGAGGAGTACAAAGCATTCAAACCTCGTTAAGTTGACAATACAAAATGCTAATATGAGCGTATTGTTTAAGGGAGGATTACTGCAGTGAGGTCATGTAGAGAGAGCCTGCAACAAACTTATGATTAGAAAATGTTTGGCCTTGGCTGTTTTGTCAAACACATACCGTCAAGCTGCGATGGAGTGATTCCTAATGACTGACATCAAAGGAAGATCAAACTATAAGAGTATCCATGGCAGTTATGAAACCACAAACAATGACATCCTGGAAGGGAAGCGTGCTGTCATATCAGTCATAAATTACAATTTATATTATCTAGAAATCATATATTTACATGTAAATATACACACACCAGTGTTAATTTTTTACAGAATGGAAACATATAATTTGATTAATTGATATTAAACATGACAGAAACCTGAATAATCATTGTTATTAATGATACTGGGTTTTTGGAATCATTCTTAAAGATGACTCCTTAGGTCTAAACTGTAAACTTTACTTTCCTGCTTTTTTTTCTGTAACTTTGTGTGCCATTTCACGGTCATTTATCAAGCCTGGCTCTATAGAGCGTGGTTCAGGCAGCCATAGTGCACAGTGAGATGCTGATAAATTGAGAGGAGCAACATGCCAGGGTGGTGGTGGATCCTTGGAGAGAGCTGAGAGCCTGCAAACTATGGAGACAGTAAGATGGATATGTGGATGATGGATGGAGAAAAGGAAATTTGGCCACTGTTTCCACAACAACAGGATGTGCAAGAAAGAAGAAAACTGCTTTCAATGTCCAAAGAGCCTTAATACACAACCACTGGGACACAAGATTATCACCTTCAGCAACTAAAGGCCCTTCAACTGAAAATGCAGCTAATCCAGACATTAACACACTTCCTACTACTTATGTCAATATTTACATAATAACAGGGTAGCTTATTGAATCTCACTTCCTGCAGGAGAGGTACATTGAACACCTTCTCAGAGGGCTGCAATTCTAATTATATAACACAAGCATACATATGTACACACTGTCAAACTAACTGCAGTAAATGGCGCTGTGCAGTAATGACACAGTGTGCGCGTGATCTAGGAGATAATATGTGTGCGCAACACATGAAAACCAACATGTCAGTTTTTAGCGTGTCTTTGGGGACATCCTCAGTCTTTGGTTGACAGAGTATTTGGGTTTCATGTTAGCAAGGCCACACAACGCCACAGACACATTAGAATAAAACTGTGCAGATACCAAGATAGTAAATTTTCTCTTTAAGCACTACTGTCTCCTGCAGAAATATATCCGACAATGGAGGAGTGTAGGGACACAGTACTTATTCACGTGAGTAACTGAGCCACCGGAGATGTCCTCAGAGACTGCAGTGTAAAGTGCAGCGAGAGATGTGGTCACACAAGGCAGCAGTATGCAGAGGCTGAATGTGAAGCCTAATTGTTTTTCTTCTGAAAGCCACAGTGTAACGCAAATTCAACAGACAAAGCTGCACCGTGATTATAAAGCAAATATAGAGAATTTTGTCTCTACTCTAGCTGGTCATTGTGAAAGTAGCACATAGCAGTGTCTCATTAACATGCTTTTAGAATAGTTTAGGTTTGGTTTGTTCCTCTAAGGCATTATGCATCTTGAGGTCTTTTGTGGCTTAAAGGCTTGTGGACCCAAAGTCAGTGCACACTTGTACAAGTACAAGCTGACAGTATTGGCTCACTTGTGACTATAATTAATGCCACAAGGGTGACACAGTTGGAAATTGGACTAAGCTGGATGGCGTGGGGGTACCCGACAGTATCAGTAGGTATAAAAAGACTGGGTGGAAGTCCTTGCTCTACTGTTACATGCCAGCAAGTCTTAATAAGGCTATGAGAGCTACATTCAATTCAATTTTCCATGTCAATTTTATTGATACAACACCAAATACCAACAGTTACCTCAAGGTGCTTTACATGGCAAGGTAGACAATACAATATAACACAGAAAAAACAATCAAAAGTTCCCCATTGAGCAAGACCTTGGTGAGAGTGGGAAGGAAGAACGCTCTTATAAAAGGAAGAAACCTCTGGCATAACCAGGCTCAGAGAGGGGCGACCATCTACTGATGGGAAGCAGAGATGACAAAACACAGAATGTAGAAGAGATTCAGAGAGTGATAATGACTATTCAATTCAGAATGGTGTATAAACACACAGGGAGAGGAAAAAAAGGTTAGGAGGAAGGAAAGAAGAGAAATCTTCAGGCTTATTTTAAAAAGTTTACAGGTTATTCAGACTATGGAGGCATCCAGATTGATGAATGCTGTGCAACTTTCCATGTGATAGCCAGCTAAAAATTGAGCTTTCTGACGTACAGACAAAAGGTTTTGTATCTGGAAACCAAAGCTTCATTCAGCTGAGTCTACCAATTTCGTGTTTCTGACTTTCCTTTCCTGATGAAGACAGTTTTTAGAGAGGTTTAACTTTTTTTTCCCACCTTCAATAAAACACTTACACTAAACTTCAAATCAGGCCATCGTCAATTTACAGGGTTGAATCCTTATTACAGTGCTCACGACCCATACTTTGCACCACATGTGTCGCTAAAAATGATAGAACAGATGCAGGCAGCATCTGCTTGAATCTAACAACACTTTGCTGTCAGTTCTGTGTAGCAAGGACACAGTTTGGCTGGCAGATTAAAAAAATACAGCGAGGGAAGAAGTTGAAATATGCAAGTATCGCATTAAACTACATTTAGATAGAAATTTGATGTGAAAGTATCTGGCATCTGAAAAATGCTAGTATAATCTAGACTTCCCTATGAATTAAAATGGCTTTGGAAATACATTCTTAATGATATCATGATGCTCATATCTATCTATCTATCTATCTATCTATCTATCTATCTATCTATCTATCTATCTATCTATCTATCTATCTATCTATCTATCTATCTATCTATCTATCTATCTATCTATCTATCTATCTAATGCAGTAAATGATAAATGCAGCTAAACCATAAATAACAAACAGAATAGATTTGGGGTGTAACAATGTTGGATTTTTCCTGAAAAAAAGAAAATGTAATCCTGAAGTTCTTTGAGCTGCTAAAAATAATTTATTCTGAGTCTTGTAAGTTTAAGATGGCTGCTGCTCTTTCAGAACTTTTCGTCATCCTCTAGCTCAACACTCTACCAAAAAAAGATGCGATGCCACGCAGAGCTCAAGAGCTTCAATGACACACACAGCATACCATCATTCTTATTATTCTTTCCTTCCCAATGGCCGATAGCACAAAACAGGAAATCAGTAACCATCGACAACCTGGTCCAAATTAGACTAGCGGGATAATTTAATCGTCAATGAAAATAAAATTATGGCTTAGTTGCTCATTTGGCTGCGACAGAGGCTCTCTGGTGGATTAGGAATGCACAGACTGTTGTGCAGCGAGCGACTGCAAGCATCGATCATTATTTGGCCTCGTTGGAAAGCTCTGGCCCATCCATATGCCTGCATGTCCGTGGTCACCGTCTCCCAGCGGAGAGGATTTGGCTTTCTCTTGCCCCGCAGATGTTCTCTGCTTGTGTTTGCTGCTCCTGCCGATTGCATTACACTGCAGAGTGTACACTTCCATGTGAGCGTGTGAGTCGTACTGAGATAGGCGCACACATTGACACGGGGGTTAGAAGGACTATCTGTGTGTGTGCGTGTCTTACACACACACATTATCAGAGCTAAGCCCATCTGGTGAGCTGTCTGCCAACAGCAGACTTGTAAGGCCTCTTTTAACACTGTGTTTGAGCTGTGAAACAAAGTCCAACTACAAGGCGACAGTGTTAAGTAGCTTCACTTATTCCATAACTCCTGTGATCAAACTTTAACAAGGTATCCCCTTTGATGTGCCTCAAACAAAGTGACCAACGAACTTGCTGGGAAGCCGTGATTAAAACTACTACCAAGTTCTAACAAAGCTAACAAATAGTTGACACAGTACATTGTGCTTAGAAGATTACGAGTGGGAAGCCACTAACAAGGTTTGATATGCGAAAAATGTGATACTTTTGCCACCAGGAAACATTGCTGTAAACAGCTGAGGTGCAATCTTTAGCAGATGGCCATGCTGCACATTTATACCCTTCAGTCAGCAGCACTTGTGACAAAAACAGATGACTCACAACAAAAGGTTACACAGTGAAATTTGAACAGAAGAAGACTCCGCATAGACCCTTTGCAGTGCACTGAAGAGGTGACCTATGGCAACCGTGCCTCTTTCTGTGTTTGATAAACACATTGTGAAAAAGCCTCAGATAAAACTCCATTACAGCCTTAATGGAAGGCACGAGGAAGCCTGAGCAAGGTCACTCAGCTGTACATGTATGTGCTCCTGTCTTTGTGAGGAAAGTTCATCTTTCCATCGCCGAGGCTCAATACCAATCAGTTCCTTCCTGCTGCTGGGGATCGAGCCTCACAGGTGGCTTTCACACTTTGGTATGCTGGGCAGCTCCGCTTCCTCAAACAAAGACATAATGTTGGACGGATATTTGCATCCAAGTGTGTGTGTGTGTGTGTGTGTGTGTGCATGTTCACTCTGAATTGTGAGCGAAGGAGAGGGAGGAGGGAAAAGGGTCCAAGAGAAGATGAAAGAGAAAGGGCCTGGAAAGAAAAGCGAGAGAGCACAAAAGAGTAAAAGAAAAAAGTGCAAGGAGCTTTGTGCAAGGAGAAAAATTGCAAAGGAAGGAAAAAGGAAGGAAGAGAGGAAAACTTGAACTCAAGACCCCCTTCCCCTCAGCACACAGACTCTCATGCATGCAAACATGCTACTTTTTGTTCTCTGTGTTTCACTGTGTCTCTGCATAACCTGACATTTCTTCATCTTTACCACTAAACAGTTTAGGTGACGCACGGCTTGCAGGCATAGACTGTGATTAAGACATTCCTCAAGGGGAGTCTTTCTATCAACACTAACCAGACCACTCGTAGAGTGGCTCTCTCGTCAGCTATAAAATTCTCCATTTAGCTTGTGCCATTGTCCTGCCCACTATTTTTCTTTTCCTTACGTAACAAGATAAATAAAAGAGAGAATCGGGTGCTTTGCCCCGACCTCTCATTATTTAATGTCTGTGGGGAAACGCTTTTCTTCGTCTCGAGAAGCACATTTCCAAAGACCAGGCTTTTGAGTGTTCAAAGTAATGCAGGGCGATCTATCAAATCTTTTCCAGATTTGACTTCAACAAAGAAAAAGAAACGTATTCATGATTATTGTGCTGAGATTTCCAAGGTTTCTAGACAGTCGGGTTTAAAATTCGTTCTCCATATTGCAGCTAGGTGCAGTTTAATATAGCTGTGCTACTGGGATAAAAAAAACATCTGCCCTAGAGCATCTTTCATGACTCAACTATGCTTAAAATGTGCAGTTCAGGCAGACACCTGCCCGTCTTCCTGCTGCATCTCACTGCCCTCAAAATAGCTATCAGGCTTTTTATTCATCATTTCATCCACATTGTCTTCTGCAGCGGAAAGGTTGTCGGGTCACAGTGCCTGCTCAGGCGCTCATCGCATTAGTATCTGCGGTTAAGCACCATTCCCACGTGCACGTCTCACAGGTCTCCGAAGATAAAGACGGAGCACGAGTGAAAGAAATGAGGGAGTGAGCGATAATGCCGTTTGCTAATGCAGATGGTGGTGGTATGAGGAGGTTGCATTTTCATGTCAAGGGGTGTAAATCTTTTATTTTCCCTCTTTTCATCAGCACTCAGGCATCTGACAAAGCAGAAATTTACAGTGCTGAGTTCACGCTTATGCAGGCACACACACGCGGGCTCAGATGTTTCTGTTAAAAATGAAAAAAAAATGAAAAGGCTCAATTATGTTGGAGCAATAAGTCTGGGAACAGCGTGTGCTCTGGTGCTCTCCAAAGTAAGGGAAAACACACACATACACACACACACGCACACTCATGCACATAGACATTCTGGTGCATACATGCACCAAGTCACAAGCTGAACAGTTTCCCTGCCGGGACATCTCTCTCCGCAGGCTGCCTGGCACTGCTTTGGTGGCAAAAAGATACAGAAATTTCCACAAAAACGATACTTTATTTTTCACTTTTGTGTTTCCTACTGCTGAAGGGGTGCTGTATGAAATGATTAATAACTTCAATCTTCTTAAACTTAATTTCAAAGCCAGCTCACCTAAAGAGCAGTGAGTTCTCTGTCATGTACAAAATACCCACATTGGGCTCATATTCAATCGTTTGTGTCCATCCTTAAAACGAGTGCCTTGGATACTCCCACAAAGTCCCGATTAAATTACTTGTCTGTATCCTTTGGTTTGCAGGGGAATACCAAGACACACCTGCAGACATTCACATACACACAATGCAATCCACGCACAGATAGCTCTTATCTAATTTCACCTGGGATTGGAGCGGAAGATGATATCAGAATGAAGCAAACCCATCTCCAAACTAACTAATCACTCAGTCAAGAGAATGGCACAGAAGGAGTATCGGAGCTGGAGACAAAATTGGATAAATGACTGAATCAAAATGAAAGGGGGCATTTATAATGAGAGTGTAACATCACAGTAAATATGTTACAAGCGAGAGCGAAAATTGAGATGACACGTGGAAAATAGAAGAAAATGCTCCCGTTTCTTGTTTGCCACATAATAAATTGATGTAACTGAAGTCTACTGTATGTGGTAAGTTCAAAACGGGCGCAGGCTTGAGTCAGCGTCTTGTTCCAAGGGATGCCAGCGGTGAGTGCTGGTGGGCGAGACGTGAGGAGAGTAATCCCTTTAGCTGTCACGACGCATGTCATTGGATTCAGTTAAGGTTTCATTATGCTACGTGTAGCATTCAGCAATAATAAAGACTTGCTGTGAAAACACTTTCCAGGTAGGTCTGATCCAGAGGCTTACGCTCGAATTTCTTAATTACTGCTATTCACATTTCATTTATCCACATCCTTTCTGAGGGAGTTGATAAATACACTATATATATATATATATATATATATATGTATATATGTATATATGTATATATGTTAAGCTAAAAGGAGCCCCTAACAAAGCTCTAAATGTTTGCTGAGACAGCAATACAGACTGTAATAAAGATAAATAAACAAAACGTCTCTTTTTAGAAACACAACATAAACACAGTGAGTTTTGCACATTGTGCTCTAGCGTCATATTTATGTCATGTGTTGAAAAAAGTCATATTTGGGTAAGTTTCTACATAAATACTGATACTGTTCCATTGGGTGTTTTTGAAACTGTTGCCAATCAGATGCTTGCCAGATGACACTGGGTGGCGGATCGACATCTGACTTTTCAGTGTTCATAATTCTATCAGTTTTGACAAGATTCCCAACATTACTGAATGTAATTAAAGTCAGCCATGTCAGAGCTGCCTTTGATTTACAGATGGCTGTAGTCACTCACTGTTGTATCTGTCTCTGTCATGGTCTGCGGTGGGTGGCTGGAATTTCCATAAGGCTTCTGAACTGACCTGGGATCCGCCCCTGGGCAGGGCCAACTCCAGCTCCTGCACACCTGGAGCCTATTGCAGGCAATCAAACCAGAGGGATTTAAACCACACGTTGATGTTCATTCACTGCCAGTTCATCATCAACACATGTTGGTAACAGGCCTTATACTTCAAGTTCTTGTTGTGAGCTATCTTGTTAACACGACTCTCTTGTGCTGCAGTTGCTGGATTCATCTTGGCTCACGCTCCACCTCCGGACTCAGGATACCAAGCAATCATTCTGAAAATCTCTCTGTGCCTCACAGAGGCTACTACTCTTACAACTGGCCACTTCAGAGCTGCCTCCACTGCCTCCCTAACTCTATCTTCTCTCTTCAGTGTGACTGTTCCCTGCTCAGCTCCACTCCGCATCTCAGGCCTCATTCCCTCGCCCTAGCCACGTTCCCCAGGCCACGCCTCGTCAAACTCCACGTCTTATTGTTTTTTTGTCTTTGCTACGTTTTCTTTTTTGCACTTAAGCCTAATAAATTGTTACATCATCTGCTGTCTCTGCTCTGGGTTTCTGCACCTGAGTCCTGTTCAGTACAGGCCACTCGGCCCCGTGACAGTCTCCTGATCTCCTCCATTCATATTTAAGGAGAAAATTTACATTTGGATTCATCACTTCATAAGACCTGCAGCCCCAGATTTTCCGTCCAGTTCTTACGTTATTTGGCATACCTCCACCTTCTCCCTGTATCACTTCTTGACAGCCATCAAAATGTATTTTGAGCTATGCTACAGTTATATTCACACTTTAATTGATAGATTTGAATCTTTATATAATATGGACTGTGGTAAAGTGATATATCTGGTGGCTTTGCTACTACGAGAAAAACCTTTCTTTATTAGCAGTTGAATTATGGACTCAGTGATGTACATACAGATGCTACCGACACTTGACTGTATATAAAAGATATTTTTCCAGTTGATGCAGTGTGATCATCTTTGCTATTTCTGCTGATCCTGAGCTCTGAAATTAATTCAAACACAGCATGACCTCTATCTGTGTTGGAGCTCTTGTCCTTAACGTCTAATTTATTTTTCAAGTGTCAAAAAGTGGATGTTGTCTCTTTGATGTTCTCTAATAGGGGTAAAAAAGTAATTATGCCATCAAAAGCCAAAACCAGGAAGCATCCAAATTTAATCTCCTATCATTTGATTATTCTGATAGAAGCATTAGTTTATCATTAAACTTTCATCTCAGAGTTCACTTTGAATGTCAGAGTGGATGAATTTCTTCTCAATTAAGATGGCTTGTGCCAAATGGCTGTTGCAAGTCCTGTGCAAGGTTTCCCAAATTGTATCGTAAAATTTTAAATAGCAAACTGTGCATACTTTGCTGCTTTTGTAACCAGAGATGCTGTTATAATCCTGACCTTGAAAAAAATGGGTGCTGTGAGAAATTGGACAGGGTTGGAGGCGATCCCTAAATCTATTTTCTTTTCATTTCTGCAGCTTGGAGTGCTCAACTTCTCTTGACAATGCAGAGGGATTTTCAGATTGGATTAAATAGTCAGGAGAGATTAAAAGTTACCTTATCGCCAGTCCACAAGAGCTCAATTATCCTCTTGCCCAGCATTAGTAGTTCCTGACTCTTCACGTTAACCTTGGCCACCTCTAATCTCTATGCAGGTCTTATCTTGGCCTTTCAAAGGCACAGGGTTTGGCCTTATCATCTGGTGAGAGTGAGTTTTTTTTGTTTTTTTTTTGTTGTGTCGCAGAGAGAACTGTAATTGAATGTGTCTAAAAAGCACTGTGGACAGGGATGGACTGATTCAGTGATCTTTGAGGTAAAACATGTGCTTGATGCACATTTTTTTTGTATGTGTGTTACAAAAGCTTTGCCTTCTGGTGCAAAACTGTAATGTGGATCTTCCTTTTTAGAAGAACCAATAGCTAAACGGAAACAATGGGATCAAGTTCATTCCTTTAGCTGCTATTTTGTAGTGTATTTTCTTTTGTAGAAAACCCAACTCCAGGCACGCTCTATTTCACTCCCTAGGCTTGCCTGTAAAATTGTAAAGTACCCTAACGCGTAAGCTCTGATTAAAACAATGGCCCAGTGGTCTTAAAAGTGATTACAGGGGCCCAATGATTTAAGAGCAGACACTATACCGCCTTCCCTGCCAACGACCAGGACGCATCAATAAAAGATGCACCTACTTCTTCATTTGCAAAAAAGACTCTCGCACAAACACACAGAGACAAGACCCACGTACACGATCAGAGCTTCCTTATCTCGATCTGTGTAAGTACATGGCCTCTATTGACAGAGCAGTCAGGAGTATGTATGTCTGTGTCATTAGATTAGTGAACCTTACAACCAGGGTAACACACAATGAAGCCATTAAGTCAGAGTTAGGACATGAGAACAGCAAACACCCGGTGATGATTAGCATACCATGTTTTCCTCTGTATTCATTCTGTTTGATATGGTCATCCAGGATGTCAGCTGTGGTGTATTTGCCATGAAAGCTTAACATCACAGATAATTCATGTCCTTAAAAATCGTGTTTTGTCCGAAAGAGTACATTTTAGGCCTTTATTAATTAGCCGCAGTGGACAGAACAGCCTGACCTCAAGCACCAAGGCCATTATAGTATAGAGGTGGCACCATAAAAGTCATAGTTTGAACAGCAGACATGTAGACATGCTTTGTCAGTGTGTTTAGGGAAAGTACGGCTGGTGTCCAGCTTGTGTCCAGACACTTGTTTTAAACTGATTTGCAAGTTCAGATTTAAATAACCCAACACAGTGCAGAATATGGTCTGTATATATATATACTATGTGGACAATATGGAGCATTTTTCTGATATTACTTCTGTTTTTGCCGCAGCTTATGTAGGACAGCTACTGTTTTGATCTTCTGAATACAAAATCAGGATGAAAGGATCAAAACACAGAGTGGACAAATGCAATATCATGGGCCCATTTGAGCACATGGGCGAATGCACACACAAAGACGAGCACACGCTCAGTGGTACTTTACACCAGCATCAGATTTTCTATACAAAGTAAGAAACTACATCTAGTGTGGCGCAAGTCAGTTGCCAGAATAAGCTCCTGCATGGGACTGAGTCCTGTATGAACTGTGTCCCTGTACAGGGCATACAGGAAGATGGGAAAATGTACTACTGAGGCATGTTTTGTTTTTGAAAGAAAGACCTTCTCACCTTATTATTATTACATTAAGTGGCACTGCTGCGAGACAGAAATAAATTGGGAGAGTTTATAACTGTGATAATTTCAAATTGCACAGTTTACCAGCTGAACAGATGAAATGTTCCACAATAGTGGCACAAAACTGAAGAAACAATATGCAGCTTTTGCATCCAGCTGAATGCAGTTATTCAAGTCAGCTCGCGTGAACTGATGAGTTCAGATTCAGTTGCAAGATGGCGAGCCTCTTCACACACAAGGTACACACAAAAGCAATTACCAAATATCTTTGTGCAGTCATGAAAGAAAGAAAAAAAGAAAGAAAGGCATTAAAAATCCAGCACCTACTGTTTTTTGTGTTTGCAGGAAAAGCATTTCCTTGTTTATTTGTGCAGACAAACATAATTTGAAGTGGACGAGCCTGACTTTAGACAGTGGTCCCAGCAGGCTAATGTAACAATGCAAAATACTGATTGTAATGTAGCTTCTTTACAAGGCAACTGTAATAACACTGGTGAAACGGCAGGGCAACTCAGGGAATTAATTAGTCCTGTACCTTTTTTAATACCAGTTGGGGAAAAAACATAATAATCAGCAGCTTATAAAATGATGCACATGCATAACTAATTTTATATGCTGCCAGTAGACAGTATGAATCTAGCATTAAATTAAATTGTCATTGACTGCATTAACATAAACAGTTGACACTGAATACCTGATAAATGACCCTGACCTAAGGTGACACATAGTCAAAATGCTAATCTTAGCTAGAAGATACGTCTCGATACTTAATCAATCTCTGAGCCTTTCACAGATCCTTTCCTCTTCTCATTGATGAGCTGCTTAGACTCGACTGGTGTGTTGCCTGCTGTGATATGTAGCCTTGTTCCCATAGTTACTCACAGTGATTGGAGCCTCATTTATTTGCCTAACGAGACCTAACACGGTTCGAACATTTCTGCAGGATTCTGGAATAGGATGAATTAGCATAGAGATTGAAAGTAGACACAGGTAGTGCAGGTAGCTTCAGAACATCTCATTGTCTGCTCAATGTTGCTATGTACCTTTGGACAAAAAAAAAAAGGTGTTTAATTTTCAGCTGTCTGTTCTGACCTGAGAAATCATTGGCTGGTGAGCCAATTCAAAGAACAGAAGACAAATGAGGAGTTTATGCAGTGCTCTTTTGTACTTTTCCAAATAATAAATGTAAGCAAAGAATATGTGCTGAAAGCTCACTTAGGATTTGAAATTTGAATAAGCTTTAAAAAAAGAGAGAAAAATGGAAACTAGTCAGTTATGTATTTTTTGTCAGATTTTAGTCTGGGGCATAAAATTTCACCTTACGTTTCCGTGAGCACCATTTTGGGCCTTTTCTAGAACCTCATCATTATAAAAGCTATTAGATGAGTTCATGTGCTCTGTGCAGCCACAACGCGTTAAAGAAAAAGACGTGAATCATCAAAGCATTGCATTGTTGCACCTTCAAGGAACACTGATTAATGTTTCATTTCGTGCCCTCTCATCAGGGTTGGTCCAAATGGATGTTTCTGTTCTTCCTGCTAGTTTTACACAGTTCTGTAAAGTCTCTCAGCACACCTGGCAAACGCAAAATGAATAGAAATGAGTTTCTGTAAAGGCACCATTTGAAGAATGATAACTTACAAGACGAAAAAATAAAAAAACATCTTCATATGCTGATCAAAAGTGACAGCTCTCTATTGCGTTTGACTACACTTGGCCACCCCCACTGCCACACGGATAGAAACAGGGAATATCAGTCTTCAGCTCCAATTCTTCAATAAAAACAATAGTGGAGCCAGCCACATGGGAGGAGATGAAGGGTGAGAGTGATATGATGTGGCATTAATTTTTCCCAGCGGCGGCATTTACCACGTTTTATTCAATAATGCTAAGTCTTTTAGGGGACAGCGCTGGACTTGTCAGCCATTTGGAAAAGAACTTAGGGGGATTATCGAGGCACTGAACGGGCCCGGTTTAGGCTAGACAGAGGGAAGGGTGGTGGAGGGGTAAGGAGTGTAGAGCTAGGACTGCAACAGGACTGATAAAGAGATAGCAGAGAGGATGGTCGTGAGAGTGAAGGGCTGGAGGAGACATGATCAGTGGATAGTAACAGAGATATGGAGAAAGTAGAGAGAGGAGAGCTGGAAAAGCTAGGGTGAAATTATTCAGGTGTGAGCCATGCAAGCCAGCAGTGGAGATTTAAAATCCTCTCCCGTCTCCCCATGCTAATGGAAAAGCATCAGTCATGAGTAGAAAGCCAGAGATAAATACATCACGGTGAATGGAGGCCTCATGGTCGCACTTTCTCTATGAGTCAGAAGAGGATAGAGATGGGGTGGGGGGCTGCTAGTAATTCTAACCACAGCCCTGTATCTTCAGATAGCAGCTGCAGGTTTTTAGTCAGGCACTTTGTGTGCTTGATTCCAAAACACATTTTTACAAAATGATGTATTAATGTCACTGTTAGGGTTAGGCAGCTGTTTGTTTCTCAGCATCAAATACATATTTGTTTTTGCAGTGATTACATAATGTCACTACAGCAAAAATGACAGATACTTAGGCAGTGTGATGCTTTGGCCAATGTTCTGTAAGGAAACCTTGTCCTAATGGGTTCTATCACCCATCCATCCTTGACAGACACATACCTTAGATACTTTGCAGACCATGTACACTCTTTCACAGAAACATCACTCCCTGATGGCTGTAACTTTCAGCAGGATAATGCACCAAAATGGTTCAGGAATGGTTTGAGGAGCACAACAACAGGTTTGAGGTATTTACTTGGTCTCTAACAAATGTCATCCATGGAGTCCTCACCTCACAATTTACAGAACTTTAACGATGCTTTGCTAACATCTTGGTGCCAGATACAGGACACCTTCAGGAGACTAGTGGAGTCAATGGGCCAGGCCTGTTTAAGCATTAAAAGGTGGACCAATATTGGGCATAGGACTGACTAATAATGCAGATTTTGATTGAATGGAATGCAAAAACACCAACCTGCACATTGTTGTTGTTGTGTATAGCCAGCTGATTGGACTGACAGCACTAGTGGGAACAAAATGAATATGACTGCACATTTACTCTGACAGCATCCTAGTGCAAAGACAAGTGGAAGCAGACAAAAACAACAGGCACGCATGCTACAAACTTTACCCGAGTCATTTAGACAGCCATTAGCACATGATTCTCCTTATGGGGACCTGATATGTTTAATATGCTGCTGAGAATATAGCCCAGAAGAAGCGTATAGTATAGCTTTTATTTTGGAAAGAGACATTTCTCTGTAATAAACTCTCTTTTCCAAAGATGAGTGATGTCTCGATCAGATAGATTTATTTTTTTTATTACTTTGTTGTTTCAGCAACATTAAATTTAAAAACTGTACTTTTGAGTTAAAATATATATTTAGAATTTTAATAAATGACAAATTAAAAAGGCATGAACATTTTTTTTGTATCAAAAAAATATCGAACCGTGACACCAAAGTATCGAACCGAACCAAACCGTGAATTTTGTGTATCGTTGCACCCCTAAAGGAAAGGTCAATGTTCAATCAAGCTTAATCTGCACACCAACCCTGAGAAGAGGAGAGCAGTAACACATCTGTAGGTGGACCATGAGGCAATATGTCTTATAAAGGAATCTGTTAAGTTCCTAATCCAGTGAATTGTGTCTGTCTTTAAGGTGTCTGAGCAGAATTATATCATAAATCATTTTTTGAAGGCAGGTGCACTCTGAGATGCACCTCTCTTTTGGCCCATTAAGCAGAGCAGGGCCATAAAGGAACCTGATCGGGCGAATAAATACCAAATGACCACAGCAGGGCATTGAGGAGATGATGCAGAGGAAGGAGCCCGACAACTTGATCCTGTATACATCAATTACTCAGAGCTGGACATTTGTCATTTGAATGGCTCTTATGATTGCTGGCTATTGCTAAAGCTATATGCCTGCGAATAATACGTTTATCGGCAGCCCTGCAAGGTATTTTGAAGGTGTTTAAACAGTAAAACCACATTTCGTTACCTATTATGATGTAACTGGTCATAGGTTTTCAGAATTATTTAAGTAAACAAGGGTTAAAGTCTGAAAGAAAAGATATAAAAAAGAAAATTGTTTCTTGGCTTAATTAGATGGCATTAGTATGTCAAACATGTGAAACCATCCAGTATATAATAAATAACACATGTATTAACCACAGCTTTTTAAAACTAGGTCTGGAAAGCAGTGTTCAGAATCAGGCCACATAATCCATGGCAATTTGTCACTGCTCAGGTTAAGAACAGCTGGAACATCGAGCACCTGGAAACTATTGAACGCACCATCTGCACGGAGGCTGGGTTCACTCATGACTAAACACATACACAGATGCCATGCTTACATAAACAACAATAACCAGGTTACGTAAAAGGCAAACAAGGACCATATTAACTGAGTTGACTCTTAAGATTATCTGGATTTGCATATCAGTTATGCAATTAATCTGTCCAATCCACACCTTCATAAAGGAATTTACACATAAATTGCATTTTAGACCTTGAAACCTTTATATAATTAGGGGAGATGAGTAAGGGAATCCCAGCATACTACAACCTTTGGGACTGCATACACAGACAAAATCACATATTTGCACCTCCAGAGAAATCCACAGACCACATAGGTCACTTTTCAAGCCTGGAACTAAGTTTTTAGTAGGTTTTGTATTTATAAATAGCTGCTAACCTTTTCTGTCAAAGTTAAAACAGGATGTCCATCATATGTATGCAGGGAAAACACTGTCTTGCTCCTGAAAAGTCACAATGAAGATTTACTAAAGAGGCTCAGTGTCAGTTTTGCAACTGAACATACATCACAGATCTGGTCACAGATATTTTTGTTGCTAGTCTTATTGTATGTGTATTTTAGGAGCTACCCTTTTCCCTCTTTGCACAGTGCTTTAGCTCTTCACTGAGTCCTCACCCTGAATGTTTAGAACCAAGCTCTAAATAATTCTCCTCCTCATAAAGTAGTTTAATGTAACAGACCAGAACTTAACTGACCTTAACATAATTGAGCGTGGAGTGTTGAAGGGAGGAAAAGAGCACAGTAAAAGATGCACACCAGGCATATCCCATTAAATAAAATACTAGCTATGAGCCATTGCAGTGTTTCTGTCACCAGGCACACACACACACACACACACACACACACACACACACACACACACACACACACACACACACACACACACACACACACACACGTACAGGCACACACAGCTCTGATATATCACACATTAACTTTCATGTAGTTGTTACATAACACAATACAATGTCTGTCAAAATGCAGCAATGAATAGGACAGATGTGAGGTGTATCAGATCAATGTCTGAATATTACAACATGTAATGCTGACTGCAGCTGAATACAGAATAAAGAAAAAAATAATGATGATGTGGCACAGTAAAAGCAATTTATTAATATGTTAATGGTCCAGACCTGATGTTAAGTAATGTTCTGCACATCCTACAGATCAGACTTTGGTTTATATGGTGGAATAGTCAGTATTATCGCGGCCGTACTCCAAGTTAATCCCGCACCACCTTAACTGTCAGATTCCTGAGCTCACAAGAACCCACACAGTCCTGCAACTGCTAACAAAAGAGTTTGAGCTTATATAAAAACATAATTATTCTCTTTCTGCTATTGTTGATTCAAAGTATCATGCTATTTTTGGAGGAAAAACAAGGTAAATCTCTTCTCATATCCTCATTAGCTCTGCTTATCTCTGATCCGATCATTTGTGCTGGTTTTGTTAGAATGTGTCTGTAACTCAAATAAACCGGCTGTGTCTTTAAATGAAAATGTTGTTATTAGCCGACCCAAAGAACTTTCCACACCTGTCTTTACTCTTGTGCACCTGTGGCCTCGTGCTAATTTCCCCAGCTTATTAAATCTTTCCTTTCCTTAAATGCAATCCAGCTGTTATTAAATGGCATTGGCATTTATGATCCTTCATCCTGGCATAAACCTTATTACTGTGTAGCTCTGTCACCAGCATGGCTCTAATCAGCAGAAAAACTGAGCATGTCTAACCTCAAAACAGTTTGAAATGAACTAGTTTCTGTTCCTGGCATTTGTGTGTATGCGTGTGCGTGACTGTATCAGTGTGTGGTGCCTGTAAAAGAAAGTCCAGATCAAAGCACACCATGCTGTCCATGTCTAGCCAACTTGGCAGCCTGATTACTTCACTCCCATCAGAGCTATAATTCAAAATGACAAAAAAAAAGCAGTAGAGAGTGGGGTGGTGAGGCAGGAAGAGAAAGGAAAAGGGGAATACTAGGGGTCTGTAAAAGAAAAGTGAGATTGTTCCTTGTTTGACAGCCAAGCCTTTATTTTTTTCTGGTCATGGAGGGCTGGTATCTAAGTGACAGATGACTACAGCATTGCAATGCTGTATGAGAGGTCAGGCTGAGTTATAGTGTATCTCTTTCTGCTCCTCTCAGATTGGAGTCTTAGTAGAATAGACAAAAGAATAACAGGTATGACAGAGAAAATATACCAAAGCAGAGACAGGCAAAGGAAAAGAGATATCAGTGAAAGAAAAATACAAAAAGAAAACAAGCAAACCCACTATGCATACTCACAAGATACAGTCCATGAACCCAAAGGTTATAATGCTAAAACATACATTTTAGTCATTTAATATTACAATTGAAAAACAGAAATAGAAATCCAAATTGTCATATCACTTGACACCCGTTTGATATGGTCAGTTTATATTTCAGATTAATTTCCTAAAACAATCCAAAAGAACTTTGTGTTTCCTCCTGGTCTCGAAACAGGAGGAAACACCAAGTAGCCCCTAGTGTCAGCTTAATTAAAAATATCATAGTGGATTGTCCATCAGTTGAGCTAATATCTGATCAGGACAAAGTAGTAACATGTGATACAAACTGTTTTTATAGTCCTTTAATGACTCACAGGTGCATGTAAAGATGCATTTGTATTAGCTATTTTGGGCTACATTACCACAAAAGCAATTTTATTTTTCATACTCTTTTCTTCATATTTTTTTTTCAAACAAGACCAATGAAACCCTATGGGTTCATGGCAACACACTGACAGGAAGCAGGAGGAAGGAAAATGAAATTAGTTATGAGAGAAATGCCTGAAGAGTAAGAGCACAAAAGTATGTAGAGAGAAAGAGTGGAAGACAGAGAGAAAGCCTTGCTCCTTGACTTCAATCAGCACCTGTTGTTTGGCAACAGCTACACTCTCCACCTCTATTCACACCTTAGGTCGAAATGGTTCAATCCAATTGCAGCTCAGGCTCTGGCCCCTTTCACATCCCCTTTCATTCAGAAGATGTATGCAGGAGTAAGACTTACTGAATGTACAAAACACAGCTGACCACATTGGAATTACATGACTATAGCAGGTTAATATTGCACCAGAGATGCTTGCGGGAGAATTGCTACTCTCCGACTGCAGTTACTGCAAACCATAGAATTAGATACAGCAGCAGTCTGGAACCACTAAATAGAGTCTCACTTCTTCCTGCCCACTGAGTCAGCGCTTTTCAGAGAACTTCAATAGTCTTTTAAATGTCATTAAAGCATTAATGACATGTATCATCCTTAACAGAAACACTAAAGTTAGTGTAAGGTCAGAAGAAAATTGAAAAATAGGAATTATGGTGCATTAACCTTTTTGTTCTATGTGGTCTGCATATACATATGTTTACATTATTCCTCTTTTGGTTGCTCTATTTAAAGGCTGCTACATCAGCATCATTGGGTTCTATCTCATCCTACGCCTGGCATCCTCCTCTGTAACACCAACCATCTGAATCAGAATCAGAATCAGAATACTTTATTGATCCCTGGGGGAAATTATTTTTTGTTACAGTGCTCCATTTTAAACCAACCTTACTTCCTCCTTAATAATCGTCAACTTAAAATTCACCAACTTTCCTCCACCTGTCTTCCCTTTTCTCTCATTTCATTTATTCATTCATTAATTCATTCATTCATTCTCTTCTCAAAGTACTCCTTCCACCTTCTCAACACACTCTACTTCACTTGTTAGTACATTTCCACCTTCTTCCTTAATCACCCTAGCCTGCTGCACATCCTTTCTAGCTCAATCTCTTCCTGCCTAGCTACAAGTTTAATTCTTCTTCCTTAGTGCCTAGCCTATAGACTCACATACAACTCACTATAACCCTTTTCCTTTTCCTTTGCCACCTTTTTTAGGTTAAAAGCCTCCCAGTACTCCTGCCTTCTCTCTTCATCTCTCTGCTTACCCAACTTTTATTTTTTGCTAAGCCAAGTCTCCTTGTCTTCTTTCCTCTGTTCAGAGTATTCATCTAGTACGTTCTTGGCAGTTTCCCTCAGCTGTACTTTCCCAGTTATCTGGTAATTATTCACTACCACCCAGAGCCTATCTCAACTCTGTACAAAATTCTTCCTTCTTCCACCATTCTGCTTCCACCATTTAATAATTGCCTCTGCCTGCTTACTCTTCTTGATTTCCAAAGCCATCCTGTATACTATGATCTGATGCTACATAGCTATATTCTCCCCTAACAGCACCATGGAGTCTTGCATCTCATTTAGACGGCAACTTCTGTTTAAGATATAAACCCCCTATCTTGTAACTTTTACACCTTCCTCCAATCTTACACGCCACTCTATGTTCCTCCTGCTTCTAGAAGTACATGTTCACAACAGTCATTTCCATCCTTTTGGCAAAAAAACACTACCATCTAATCATTTGCATTTCTCTTTTTAACACATACCTACCCAACACCTCTTCTCAGCTCTGTTCCCTTGACCTACATGTCCATTAAAGTCTGCTCCAATCACCACTCTTTCCACCTGGTGACACTCTCTACCACTTCGTCCAACTTAGTCATCTTTGTCTTTGAACTGAGAAGACGCACTTACAATATTCAGCATCAACCCAGCTTCAAACTCGTGATCTTTTCCGACACTCTCTTAACCTCCACAACACTATTCACATATTCTTCCTTCCAAATGACCCCTATCAATTCCATTTCCAATCTACACCATGGTTGAACAGTTTGAATCCACCTCCAGTGCCCCTGGCCTTGCTTCCCTTCCCTCTGTTCTCATGCATAATTAATATACCTTCTTTCACTCCATTGTATCAGCCAGCTCTCTCCCTTTACCAGTCATAGTCCCTACATTAAAGTCCCTACTTTCACCTCCACACTCCTACCTTTCCTTCTCTCTTGCTGCCTCCAAACACACCTTTCCGCTCTCTTCTTCCTTTGTCTTTGGCCAACAGTAGCACAGGTTCCACCTGCACCTTTTTGGCCATCAAAAACGTGCCAGTGGAGGGAGTCATTCTAAACTTGGACCATAACTGATCTTGTAAAGTCTCATTCTTGGTGATCTGCATGTTGATTAAGCCAAGGTTTTATGTTGGATGCATTTCCTGACCCTCTAGATGTTATCTGGGCATGGAACTGCAGAAGGAGGGCACTAGCTTGTACCCTTGTATTTACTTTCCCTTACTGTGACTATTGTGGCTTTGCAGTACGATTACAGTGTTTGAAAGTACTTATACAACTTGAGAAACATAAAATACTAAACTTTGAGAGATTCAAAAAGGGATTTTAATGAATCAAGTAGGCATGCTTTTCACAGCTGTAATTGGACATTAGATTGCAATCAGATATACTTCCAGAACACAGAGACTACTTGACAAGTGACCTTTCATCCTTCTTCCACAAAGGTCAAAAGCTATTTCTCCAGACTCCAACACTCCTCTCCTTTCCTACAATTGTAAATTACTCAATGAAACATTAGTGTAATGTTGAACGCATTAAAAAATGGACTGCATCTCACTGGTAACATCTTACCAATGGATGAAGAAAACAGGGATTTGTGTGTTTAGCTGTCTAAAAAAATTGCTCAACAAACTAGGGATCCTCTCAAAGGACAAAAGGCAAGGCATACTCTGGACAGGTCATCAGTTCATTATAAAGCTACACAAACCTGTTTTTTCAAAGAACAATTCTAGAGGCCATATCTAAAGAAGCTCTTTCACGCCAAGCTTCTCCTTCTCCTCTGTCTCTCTTCTGATCGACAGTAGTTCAGTTTCCAACAGCACTGGTGGCAGTCGCCAACCCGGGTCTTGGCTAATCTTATGGAAATGTCATTCTTGACTATCTGCATTTTGACAAAGATTGTATAAAGATATATATCCCCTTCCTGGCTTATAGCCCCAGTATATCTATTAAAATAGATGGTACATAGGACTAAACACAGAGATATTCAATCAAAGACAGGGACTTCTACCTCTCCCTCTGATCTCATCTGGTACAAACATAATGACTCTACAGGGACATGCTTGTACTGCTTATTTATCACTGCATCATTACCTTTAACAATCATTTTTAATACATACACTTGTTTTGTTAGCTAGATTAAAGGATGTTGTTATTCATATCTCCATTTTAAACCCCTCCCAACTTATTCTTAGTACCTGTAGATGATACAAAGGTGCAGTGTGGCCTAATCGCGATCACCTGGGCATTGACAGTGCCTGCACGCTGACCTAAAGAATACATGAGATGTTTACATATCAACATACTATATCTAAAGTTACAGAAAGACAACTATATCTGAGAGCTTGTAGATGATGGAGCAGAGATTGTCACCGTTGGGAAATCCATGGGGACAACAGGAACAGCAGTGAAGTGGAACACTGGACTCTCACAGCCTGACAGGTCAGTGTCAGCTGTGACCCATAATACACAATGAAGTGACATGACCAACCAAGTGCATCCATGTTGCTGAAATGTCACAACTAAAGTGGTGACACATTCATGGGCTCTCCCTTATGCATTGTTGTGATTTTCCTTCTGTAAAAAGTAGAATTTCCTTCAATACATTATTTTGCTCTGAGCATCATTTGTAGCTTTTATGTTAATGAAACTGCAGCTCAGCCTCCTATCTTTAAAATCCCAGTTTCACTGAGCTTCTCTCAGAAACTTACTGAACCCCATGCACCTGTTACTTTTACAGCGATAAAAACATTTTCGAGCCACTTTCTCTTCCAAAGCTATGCCCAGAGGCAAACCTCTGCCTCATGCCAACAAGTTCACCTCAGGGTAGAATCGGTTTACAACCCATTAAAGATTCTTAAGAGTGACAGAAAGCAGACAGTGTTTCAGAGGAAAGTGGATAAACTGTAGGAGGTTGTTGCCTGGAGCAGAGATGCTCTGCTAATTCTGAGTGGCTGGGTTGAATGGGTCAATCTATCAATACACTCCTAAATGTGTAGTATCTATGCAGACTAACCAACACTTGCACAGAGATGCACAAAGCAAAACCAAGAATCTCTATTTACCCCCTGTAGTTAAGCTGAAGCAGCAGTGAAAATGCTTTATTTTCCTCTTTGACTTTGAAAAAACACGTTGTCAAAGACTTTGAGGATCAGTCAGTAAGCTGTGATGGATAACCTGCCAATGTATTATGTGCCTTAGAGGAAATGCAGACAGACGTAAGACACCTGTGCAGCCGTGTATAGATGAAAAATTGCCCTCCCTCAATAGCGCTACTAAGATTTTGAATCACTATGACACCACACAGTATCAAGAAACTCAGTTAAAGAAGGCATGCATGATATTACAAACAAAAAAATAGAACTTTTTTTGGATTTTGTTCATAAAAGATTTTAAAACAATTGCACTGGAACAAAAGATCAGGGGAATGTGCCTAACCTCCTGGCACATTGTGTGAGTTTTCTGCATCCAACACTAATATATCCTTGGTACACTCTACTGAGCTTTTGTCTTAGATAAAAATAAAAACCAGACACAGAAATTTGTCTCCTTTACATTTGGGGAGCTTTATGATCAACATTGGGTTATTTCAGGTAAAAAAAATGCAACATTTCAAAAATCCATATAACCTGAGAGATCTGAGAGACAAGTGACGAGAAAAAGGAAAACTGATACCATGGTGTAAGTCATTAGCACGTCTTCCAGATCAGCATATATAGGTGGAAATCATTTGCTGTATAAGGTTGATCGTATAACATCAGCTCTGTGAAAATGACATCCCCTACTGCTTTTAATGATCACATAAAACACCCCTGGTATTTATCTGCTATTGTGGTCTAACATCTATGATATTAAAATAAATTTTGTCAGATTTTGACAGGGAGACATATTTAGAAATCTAGTAGTGAAGTGTGAAAAAATATGGAGATATCTGAGGTGCATCCACTCTTTTCAGGTGCTTAACTCACTGAGTGACACCTCTGCTTCTGGTTGAGAAGTCCTACAGGATTTGTCAAGTGACAAAAATGGTATTAAAAAATCGCAAACATAAGACTTCTTGATATTATTTTACTTTGCAGATTTTTAGATACAAATTATCTGATGGGGGGAAAACGACTGCAAGTCTTTCAGAAGTTACCTACAGAATGAAAGACCTGCTTCGTGGAACATGTTGGTCACTAAATCACACTAATTCTGAATCACAACACACTGCATTCTAAATAAAGTGTGTGTTAGTCCCCATAGGGAAGAGTTCCCCTGTATTTAACCCATTCACCCAGTGGGCAGCCATCAATGCAGCGCCCGGGGAGCAGTGTGTAGGGACGGTACCCTGCTCAGGGGCACCTCAGTGGAGTCGAACCCCCGACCTTCCGATCATGGGGCCACCACTCTACCTACTGAGCTATCCCTGCTCAGCTGATTATACGACAAGTGAATATATTTAACCCTCCCTCTCAAGCATACAGTGTCAGGAATTATTGCAATGTCTTTCTTTTTAAGTTAATAAATGCTGCAACTGTTGTGTTCAGTGTCGAAAACAGAGTGAGACTTGAAGCTGTGGTTAGACATTATCATTGTGCATTGTATCCTTTCTGTAATCCGATCTTTATAAATAAGTAAGACTCAAAGAAGAGAAAATGAAAAGAGGGAAAAAAGAGGAAAACATGTGAAAAGTCAGAATAGGCATATTATCCCTCAGTCAATTTGTCCACCAGCTCCTTAGCACCTTACAAAAGTCTCTAGAGTCTTTAAAGTCTAAGGTTATGGAAAGAACATTTATGTGTGTTCAGCTTTACAGGTGATTATTATTAACCACCTACATATCGTATGGGTTTATTTCACTGATGTTTTTGCCTTTTCACCCTACTCTCTGTCACCTGCCAAGATTTGTTTTCCCCTCACAGAGCCGTATATATATGACCAGCCCTCATCCTCCAGTATCCACCTAATCATCACTTCACTGGTTGACAAGTACGCTCAGAAAAGTGTTGAATTATTTGACTCCGGTCAAATTGAGCTTTCTGACACGTCATTCCTGAAGGATATTTCAGACATCTAAATGTGGACAGACTTGGTGCATCATATGACAGTGACCCATTAAGCGTTTTCTAACCTTATTTCGGTCTGAGGTGAAGAAAGTGACCTACAAAGATAGAGAAAAAAATAGGTGATGGATGGATTTGGGGTCTCGGTGCATCAGCGTGAGGTTAAGTCAAGAACTTGTCTGTTTTCCATATTGTCCCGAGCTGCCTGTACGTGACACGAATTCAGTGGACATGCAAACAGTAGTTGAATATTTTATAGTTCAGAAGGCTTTTTATCATTGATCTCTTAAACCCAGGAAAAAAAGTCTTATGTTTCCCTTACTTCAAAGCAATTTGTCCAAAAATAAAAATAGCACTAGAGAGAGAAATTGGAGACTGTAACTTTGGGTTCCACTAAATTTGCCTCTAGCTGTAGCTCTTGATGGGATTGGACATAGTTTTTTACATAGTTTATATATATATATATATATATATATATATATATATATATATATATATATATAGATTCATTCTTCAAACAAATGCTAGAGGGTAAAAAAAAGTATTTATCTTTGGCCAAAACAGTTTTAGTTTGAAGAGTGACTAAAAAGCATGCAATGCTGAGCTGAAAACTTCCCAGAACTTTTAAATGCCTTAAGGAGGTGTTTCGATTTGATTTGCAAAATATTTGGAACATTTTATTACAAAATAAATTATTTTTAGTTCCCTGTTTTTGGCATAAAGGGTGAGACATGATCTATGTTCAGTACAACTGCCTGCAAAATGTCTAAAGAAATAATATATATGCCTTTTTTTGTTGACTTGCTAAGAAGATGGAGAAACCGCTAACTCAAATGGTGCCATGCTCTGTTTACTTTTTCTTTAACAGCTTTCATGTCCTTATTGAAACTACTAAAAATTCTGAATTTTAAGTAAGTGAAATATTGTGTCCCAAGCATGGTCCAAACTACAAAGCCTTCCATGAGTTAAAAAAACAAAATTAACAAGCACATTCACAGAAGTCTAAAAAGAATTGAAGAATGGTGTCATAAATACATGCCAGTTGTATCATCAAACCCAAATTTAGGAATTTATTAATATTCAGATAATACTGGATCTGTGTTTCTTTGGCACAAACACAATGAACAAACCCATCATTGTTGGTGTGTGATGTCTACTCCAGCTGTCTGTGTGTGTCCAAAACAATCCAGAGCTGCAATACTTAAAACATGGAGATTCCGCTAAAGAGTCCTCCCCACTAAAGACAAATTCCTTGTATTCGATTCTACTATCAGCATTCATCAGACTCTGTTTTGTGCCACTGAGCAGCCACACGGCTTACGGCTTCTATTTTTAGGAGTGCAAGTGCAAAATGTGGATCATAAGCTCCAAGCCATGGATGTAACAGGATAGTCGGAGAAAAAATCTAGCAGGAACAGAGAACACCAGACTAATTAGATGGAACCAAAGTGCCATTCTGAACCTCTGGCATTAATCATGACAAAGAAGAAGTGATACTGACGACTTTTAAAAGACACAGAAATGGGAAACGCCAGTTCACATTGGCCAAAACAGAGGGTATACTCTGCTTTGCTGGTTGAGGCACTTTCTTCTGTAAGAGCAAATATAGACAGGTCTCTCACTTCTGCCACCAAATAGTTAATCAACAGCCAAATCAAAAAGTCCTCTGCTAACTGTGAACCTAGCTTGTCATTTTTTTTAGTGCTCTGGTGATATGAGTCTGAGACAATGTTCCCGATGACGCTTTAATTGACCCAACAGTCAAGTAGTAGTAGTGTGTAGTAGAAGTATACTAACTTCTTGAACCTTATTTTGGGGCCAAATAGCTTTTTGAAGCTTCCTTTTTAAACAGAGTTGACTGCAGAGTCTAAATAACAGACTCCATCCCCATTTATTCAGACTAGTTCCTAGAAAACCTCCAGTAAACTCCATATAGATGTAAGCATGTTAATAAGTTATTTCTTATGGGAGCTTGAAACGAGTGCAGCCCTATCGACAGCATACTGATTCATGCCAATTACAGTGTGTAGGACTTCAAATCACATCAAACACAAATATCTGCTAACAACCACAAGGCTGGCATACATCAACTGATTTGTTAACGTCCGTGGAAAATGTGTGAACATTATTCATTGTGGCCCTATCTGTCCTATTCTAGGCATTTTTTCCACTGGAAAACTGTTACTAAAAACACACCAATCAGCACAGGTAAAATGTAGTAAAAGATAATGTTCAATGTAAAACTGAACTCTTTGTTCCCGAGTCCCAAGTGTGCCTCCATAACTCACTTCAATCTGCCAACAACAAAAGTGCAGGAAAGACAGGAAGGAATGAGATTTCTTATTAGTTTTACTTGGTGGATCATAATAGATCAGATAGGGACATGGAAGACCTGATTAGCAATTCTGCTGCCACCCTCCATCATGAGAAGATGTGATAAGCCCATCCATCAAACTTGACTGCCTCATTCAAAGCGATGGGAAAAGTGATCCTATCTGTTTATCAGCACTCTGTCTTTCAGATAAGCCTATATACTCTGAGAGAACCTGAGATTAAATATGGAGGCGTCTGTCAAGAGTGTTCTGTTCCCCAGTATAGCAGAGACATCTACTGGTTACCAGCAGTCTTACAACTCTATACAGGGCTTTCCAGTATATAACCAGGATGTGATGAGTGTTTGTTGGACAGAAAATACGGCCTAGTGGTGCAAATTTCATCTTTTTTTAATAAAAGTAGACCTACCGCATTAAAAATCTGCACTGAAGGAGTCAGATAAGTCAGTAATTACAGCAGTCAAGGAAACAACTTGTTCCAGTAGAACATAAAATACAGCTCCTGTGAATGATGCTTGTCAGGAAAAATAATTAAATAATTATGATGATGATGTTTCTCAGGCAGTGCATCCCAGATGGTAGAATTCTCTTCTATGATTTTGTGAAAAAATAATAATAAACTATTAAATGAACTTAATGATAAATTAATCAAATATTTCAATATCTAAGTTAGTGCTGCTTTAAATTTGAACTTTATTAGAATATTAGATTAATTCAAACCGATCATCAGAATAAAGAAGACCATCTTTGAATGTGGCATGGATGTAAGGGATGGTTTCAGAAACTGTTGATCTACTCAGATTTTCCCACACGACCATCTCTAGAGTTTATAGTCAACGAACCAAAAGAGAGAAAATATCCAGTGAGCAGCAGTTTTCTGGGTGAAACGTGTTCTTGTTTCCAGAGGTCAGAGGAGGTTGATCAGGTTGCTTTGAGCTGATAGGACAGGAACAATAACTCTAATAACCATTTGTTACAACCAAGGTGTGCAGAAGAGCATCTCTGAACGAACATGAAGCAGATGGACTACAGCAGCAGAAGACCACACTGTCAGTCCAGAACAGGAAGCTCAGGTCGCGGCATAATTAGACAGTACACGATTGGAAAAACACCAACTGGTGTAATAAGCCTTGATTTCTGCTGCAACATTTGGATGGCAGAGTCGGCATTTGTTGAACACAACATGAAACCATGGGTTCATTTTGCCTTGTATCAATGGTTCAGGCTGCTGGGGGTGTAATGGTGTGGGGTATATTTTCTTGGCAAACTCCCCTTGGTACCAGCTCACCATTCTTTAAAGGCTACAGCCTACCTCAGTGCTGTTGTTGACCATGTCCATCCATTTAAGTCTGCCCATCTTATGATGGCTGCTTCTAGCAGAGCAGCAGAATGCGAAGCATCTCAAACTTTATTTTTTGAGCATGACGATGAGTTCACTGCACTCCAAATGCCACAGTGTAACAGAGAGCATCTGTGGGATGTGGTGGAACAGACGATTGGCATCACATTAGCATCATGTGAATACAGGAAAAAGACAAAGGCGAGTCTAACCCAGTATGAGCACAGTATGTTACTGTTCCATGAAAAAAATCTACCAAATTTCACTAAGTTATTAATTGTGTTATAATGGAAAAACCACAGGAGTTCAATTAAAACATCACATGCAACATTGCCTTATTAAGCCTACAGGGACATGGTTTGGAAAGGATTCTAATTAGACTAAATAGAATGAGAACAAAACACATGTGAGGACAGTGCATGGGCTAAACTGGAGAGATAAACACTGTCATCAAGGTGCGAGCCAAGTGGCCATTTATAGAATTATGGGCCGCAGGAATGTTGGCAGACCTCACCTGTGTCCACCTGAGCGTGTGCAGGAGGCAGCCATGCATGTGTGTCAGTGTGTGCATGCAGGAAGACATGTGTCTTCATTTGTTTCACTTGCTTTTGCATAGACAGATCCATAAAGTATTTGAACTTCTCTCGTTATTTATCAATTTAGCTCATATCCGCTTTTAATGAACACAGCCGTATTCATCTCCAGCTGCTCGCTGTTGTTTCCATGCAGCGGTTTTATGTGCGACATCTCCCATTTGCAGCCATATGCTGCCAACCTAATTCATGAGACAGGTCCATGTTTAAAACGACTGTGCACTGTGGCTGCCAAGTCTGCTCTGAGTGGAATTAAAAGTACTATATATTCCATCTGCCCTGCACATGCTGGCAAGCCCAGTGTTTTATCCTTTTGGGAGACAATAAGAAAGCAAGTTGGATAAACATGATCTGTAGGAGTCACCAAAGAGCCATGATCCAGCATAGAGTGTTACAGCTACTACAGCACAGCACATAAAATGAGCAAAAAGATTAGATGCTTGATAAATCCAAAACGGTTCAGGATGTGGTTTATTGCACTTGACGGCACAGTCCAAGACATTGCACCAGCCAATTAGTAGACCACAGACCCAGGCACAGGTCAAACCCATACTAACATTTTGTTTCCAGTGCTTCATCTGTTCAACTGACCCACTGGATAAAGTTGATCACGGCCCTGCGGTAACTAATTAATGAAGCTCGCTTATTTGATTTGATTGCAACATCATCCATATTCAAGTTGTTGTTCAGAGTATTAATTACCCAAAATACCAGTTATGTATGAAGGAGGCAGGCTCTAAAGTCCATTTTCCCAAGCAACTATCATTCTCACACTTCCAGAGGTGAAAGTTTGTAGGGCTTGTAGTCTCTGTCTGGTTTGGAGTATTTTGAGCTATAACTAAGCTCTGCTGCACAGATGCAGGAACGATTTGCATTAACAAGCAGGTGGTTCTAATAAAGTGCCCTGGGTGCTTGTTTTAGAGATTACGCTGATTAATTCTAAATATTTCAACTGAATTCGCTTTTGATGAATTACTATTAAGTCTATTCCTAGACGTGCAAGCAGGGATGCATAAGGGAAAAATAAAGGTTTAGTCAAACTCCTGACTGGTACTGTATGCAGATTTTGAGTCGGTGTTTAATTGGCTCTGGGTTCTGAATACAGCTGCTTCCCTTTTCCCACTTATGGGCCTGCCTGCTGTTGCTATAGAAACATCAGAGAAAGAGAGAGAGAGAGAGAGGCTGCAATAGAGGTGCGTGTGTGTGTGTGTGTGCGCACATGAGTATGACTGTGACAGAGTGAGACCTCAAAGAAGACTGTCGGGCTGTGTCTAATGAGTAGAGTGTGTACTCACACTCTTGTGTGTGCAGTGAGCGTGGAAGCTTGCAGCACTTCGCATCTGACTGAGAGTCCGTTTTCAGAGCATTTGCACACACACACACAAATAGACACACATGCACACCCACACAGCCACACACACACACACGAACATTCTCGTTCGCTGACATTTGGCTGCCGTGGAAGCACGGGAGTCCAAACACTCATATTAAACACAGTGTGACATTTGCAAAACACCGCAAAAGGCTCTCCGTTCAACAATGCGGTCGGACTTTTTGCAGTCAAATCCAGTCAGGAAAGCGCAGTCAAAGAAGGTTGTAATTTCCAGCTACAGTAATCCGTATTTAGTGGTATGATTCAGAGGTGGGACTTCCCCATCCTTCTATGTAAATGCGAGGAAAGCGTAACGCAGCGAGAGCAACAGAACAGATCAGGCACTACTGACAGCAAATATGACACAAAGTCAGCAGGGGAGGAGAAAAGCAGAAACACATGCACATGCATATGAGAGTAGAAGCGTATCAGCTGATGATGATTTTTTTGTGGTTTGTTCACCAACTTCAGCAGAGCAACTGAAGTAGTAACCATTCATAGTAATGATAGACGACCCTGAACTTTCAACAATCAACATTCACGCTGAGTAAAATTTGAAAAATAAATAAGCAAATCTTTTGCTGCAACACATGTAGTTTGTGTTTTTTTTTTAAATTGATGATGGCCAACGCTGATTTGTGTCTAATGTTTCATTTGACTTCAGCTTGACTGGTACATGATTCCATCTGGATCAAGTAAACAGATGATGCATCGCTTCACAAGCAATGTTGTTTCTGTCTAAGCTAGAGGAGCAGTGATGTGTACTGCACGTCTGCTGCAAGTCACACCTGTTTAGCTTCAAAGGACAGTAATGTCTGACTGAGAAATCTGAGATAGCCTAATAATCCAGGTGAAAACAAAGTCAGACTGCTGTCAAGCATGTCCAGTTGATTTTTATTGCAGGACCTAGAGTTTTGTATGACTTATGTCGAGACTCTCAGCCTATCTCCTGTTCCTGCATACATACATTTAAGCTTTCGCCTGATCAGCGTGTGTTTGTGGCTTACGTGCTCACAGTCGGAGCTGTGAGCTTGATGAGATGATCACATCTCAATTGTATCATTAAGATCCAAGAGAAGAAGAAATAAACTGCTTAAAAGCCTGAGCTTTAGGTTCATGAGGATTAGTTGCACGCCCGACATATAACAGGAAAACAATAACAGATCTCCTTTGCATCAGTCACACTCAACTTCAACTGCACACTTATACAGTGATTTCCTTTAGCCTGAATTTTTCTCCTTGAGGTTTGAATATGCAAAGTGTCAAGTGGTTGGAAACAAACAAACAAACAAAAAAACCTCATTTAAACTGCATCTTCGACTCTAGTATAAACAGTACAAAAAAGAAAATGCAGACACAAAGGCGCATACTCCTGCCAGCAACTGCTCTCTTCAGTTAGTAGTCTTGCTTTATCTTTGTAAAACAAATGAGCTTGAAACTTCATAAAAATCTATCCACACCAGATGCACGCACTTATCAAGTAAACAGAAGGTATAATCCAGCACGACAAGTTAGAATTCAGTGTGTTCAGCACTCAAAAACTCCGTGAAATTACTGTAATGTGCTCATAATGCGGTCCTAATGTTGCTGTGTTATCATACTTAGCATTAAAGACTCTCAGACTTACAGTGATAGAAACACACATACTAAACCAGTTCCACCTGTCTGTGTATCTGTGTCAGCTTGGAGTTTGGCTACAAGCATTTTTTTCCAGGCAATATTCACGCTGTGTGTGTGCATGCACGCACCAACCTTGGTTTCAGACATTCAAACTTTCAAACTTTGTGTCTGTAATGTCACCGTGGCCCAGAGTCACCGGGATCAGATGCACACAGACATGTGTTAGAAAGACATCCAACTTTCTTTTATAAGTTCTAATTCCCAAGTTCAAGTCATGCTGAAAGCTCCTGGCATATGCCGAATTCAGGAGTCTTAAAGATCTAACAAAGGGCATGGCAAAGTTAAAGATGTGAACCTGTGAAATGCCGTGCAGTGATGCATAAAGCGTTCTCCCTGACTTTGAGCTTCTCCATTGCTGAAATGTTTACTGTTTACTTTTTAATGAAGGTTGCGAGGTCATCGAGTGGTGTGTTTCTTTCCATTATTTATTCAGTCTAGTCAAACTGTTGACTCCTTGATCCGAAACTGTTAGAAACTTTCTAATAGTTAAACTTTCAAGCTATATTCTCACCCCCACTACAGATTCAGATTTAACACAACTGAATAACTGCTGTGTATTTATTAATTTATTTATCTATGCCTTCGTTAAATGTTTTTTTAAACTCCGCACTCTCTTTTGAATGTGAACCACAGGCTGACCTCAGAGAAGAAATGGCAACTCATCAAACACGTGGACACTGTTATATCATCTGTTAAAATGCATTCATATACAGAACAAATAGTAAATGGCCTGTATTTGTATAGCGCTTTTACTTAGTCCCTAAGGACCCCAAAGCACTTTACACTACATTCAGTCATTCACACACACTCTGGTGATGGCAAGCTACATTGTAGCCACAGCTGCCCTGGATCACACAGACAGAGGTGAGGCTGCCGGACACTGGCGCCACCGGCACCACCACCAGCAGGCAACGGGTGAAGTGTCTTGCCCAAGGACACAACGACCGAGACGCGGCTCGAACCAGCAAACTTCCGATTACAAGACAAACTGCCAACTCTTGAGCCACGATCGCCCTACAGATGACCTAATAGATGACCTGCCACAATCGCCCCGGTCGTCACCTCTGACATGACCTCTGACATGCAAAGGGTTTCTGGGTTATATAGCTGCGTGTGGTCTCCCGTGGTAATTTAAAAAAAACAAACTGCAAAGGCTTTACAGGCATGTTCATTCAGATGTACTGCTTTCAACGGTAGTGTGTCAAATCCAATGACAAGTCAATAAAATACCCTATAACAACTGCAATATCATCTCTTGTTTCCACTACTGCTTTACATATTCAAATGAGCCCGGGTGATCACAGCCAGCAGCACATTCGTCTTGAATCTTGAAAACACACAAGTTTTATGGAATTATGTGAGAGCATTTGCAGTGTATATTTTTATTTTTATTTTTATAGTTATATCTCCCATGCACGTGTATAAAGCATTTTAAATGACCGGAAACCACACGATTTAAATATGTAATGATACTTTATGACCACTAGATGTCAGCAGATCCTTGCAATTGTTGCCGTGCATTGCACCGTCACTGTAACTTACAGTTCATCTACTGTACGTACTCATACACTATTAGATATGTGTGTGCCACTGTGTTCCTGTGTGCCATTGTATTTTTATGTTTGTGCCCAATATGTCACATTATCGCTTGATGAATGGGGTTCACACTGATTTTTTGTGATGGTGTGTGTGTGTTTCTGTGTGTTTAAGAAGAAATGAGTGGGATAAAAAGAGGAAAAAAAGCAGAGATGGAGAGACAGAGAGAAATAGATAGTGACTCCAACCATTAGTCATGGAAGACATCCTTATTACCAAACATTAACATATTCAACCGGCAACACCCAGGTGCTAACATTCCCAGTTTGAGTGAATTCTACCTCCCAGAGAGCCTGCTGATTCCAAATATGATTCGGCTCATTTGAGCACGTCAATGTGTGTGTGTGTGTGTGTGTGTGTGCTCGCGAAGGTGCGTACATGTGTGGGCAGGTGTGCGAGAGTTCATGTGCGACAAAAACAGATTTAATTGAAGACTGATGAAGAGCACCTAATGTGTTGAGTGTTTGCATACTCACACACTCATCAGGGGGTTGAAAGAGAAGGCTCACAGCAGACATACACTCCCACACACACAGCCATCTTCGGCCCAGGGTGATGGATATATCAGAGCAGTGTATGTGTCGTTCTAATTACATGCTGCATCCATCCCATTCTCCTCTCATTAAACAATGACGTTTAATCTATGGCCCAGAACCTTGCCTACAATGGTGCCGTGATAAGGGCAAATTAAACAATGTGCACTTCTCAGCTTCACTGATAGCAAAGGTGAATTTCATTTAGCCGACATTCATGTGCATGTATGCATGCTTTCACGTCGTGCATGCACATGAATGAAGCCCGAACAAAGAATTCTCACAACCGAAGTGGCTGACAGTCGATCAATTTTAACCTTGAACTCAAGGTTGAGCACAGGGGAGGAAAGAGCTCCTTGACTTCAGCTATGAATACTGCAACAACAAAAAAAAATCCAAAACAAACTGTCAGCTTGAAAAAAAAAAAAGTTACTGTTGCACAGATATGAAATTTATGCGCACATTCATGTTCACCGTCCTAGTTTAGGATCCTAACTGCTGCTTAGCAATGGATACTTAGTAAAGGCTATGGTGGTGCAACATTCCTTCAATATAGCCACAGTAAATTATATTTAACTTACAGTGATATGCTAAATATGTAAAGTGATGAACGGCATTCCCTGACAACCATAAATGGACAAAAATGAATGTAAATTCAGACCTGTCTGATATTTGTGATATCTCAAGTTGATTACTTCACTTCATTACTTCAAGGGTGGAACCACGAACCAGCTGACCAACCAACCAATCAACTTTGGTATTTCAAGACCACAGTTTATGAACTACCAGTTTTATTTTTTTTTGTTTGGTTGTTGTTTTTGGTGGCAGAAGTGATCATATTTGGATGTGACAGTCTAATATTTTTGTCTGATATTTCTGTTAAAATGTTTTCAACTTACAATAAAGAAAAGAAAAGATCCCCAATACCAGCAATACCACAAAGATGGTCGTAGGTCCAGATTGCTGAGTGGAAAGCCTTGAAGAAAGCAGCTGCCTGTGTTGACATTCAATAACGTTTAAATGCGAGAATGAAATTGGGGTGTAGTTTTCATCATTCTTCTACAAGGCTGTTGTTAAAACATGCTGAGTTCTGTTTCAAAGTTAAGCATTTTAATCTGGGCGCGTGTGGAAAATGACTTTGGGTGCAAGTTTCATTTGAGGACATGGTAGGATTGTGGTACTAAGCAACTAGACCTGCAGAGAAATGTTCAAATTTTCACTTTTTTAATTTCTAAAACAGATTTAATTTATCTATCTTTTAAAAACTGTGGCTGTAATTGGAACTGTTATGATTTAGTAATGGTGAAAGAATTCAGATAAAATCAGCTCTATGTATACAAGAAGCTGGTTGGTCGCTCACAAGCTACACAGCGTTATAACCACAGTCTAAAGCTGGAAAGGTCCCCTGCATCACCACCTCTCCTCATAGCCGGAAAGCCTCTCTCAAATATCGCTCATGATTTTGAGATATTTGTAATCAGTGAAGAAAAAATGACAAGCACTAAAAATATTCCTAAGGTCAATTGTACTTCATTGTTTAGCTCTTTTCATGCGCAGCGGGGATTCTTGGTCTACTTCTCTGGTGAGCTTTTCACGTGCTGTGACACAGGTATAAAAAGAAAACTGTCAGTCTAAAGCACCGGTGTCAAACATAAGGCCCGGAGACCAAAACACTCCAATCTGGCCCACTGGACATCTTTGGAAGATGTGAAGGCGAAAATACATTTTTTACTTTTAACTATATTTTCATAAATGTTACAGCTTGCAGTAGCTGCAACAATGAAATTATAGTTAAACAATTAAATGACAGAAAAGTGCCTGTTTTTTTCACTATCTACTATAGAAATATCTGTTTTTTTATACAATTTATTAAGAGTAAAAAAATAATAAAATAAAACAAGGCATTTTCTGTGAATTTATAATTACAGGACATTCTGGGCAATGAGCTGCCAAAACCTTTCTGCAATTTTACACGTTTATTTCTTACATTTTCAGTCCAATGAGTCATGCCATTGCATTTCTTGACTTTCCTACAGCAGCATTTCCTTATGTAGAAAACATGTGGACATGTGGTTCAGCCCACTTTAGCTCAAACTGGGCTGCGTGTGGACCATGACACAAACTGAGTTTGGCACCTCTGAATTTGCTTATGTGTGGCTTCTGTCTGTCTAAGGAGATGTGCACGCATGTGCCCCCCTTTGCCTGTAGCATCCAGCTGCAAACATCATATGGATGTCCTCTTTAATTATATGGGAAACAACTTCATTTCCACTCATCCCTGTCTGTGTACAGAGAGAGCATTATATGCATGAGCAGGTGTGCAGGTTTTCAGCTGTATATTGGTGTGACTAAATGTCTGACAAATGTTCTTGGTTGTCATTTGGCAGACAGAAGATTGCGCATAGATGAATACATAACTAGATAGATGTGCATCTTTTCTGTCTTGTTTGTGTACTGCGCCCCAGCTTTAAAGTCTGCGCCTGCTATCAACAGCATATGGCCCAGAAACAATGACAACATTAACAAGCGGATGCATCAGCTTAAACAAAGCAAGACCAGTTTAATGGTATACAGCCGGACATGGACGAAGAAGCAAGTTCTACTGAGCACTGCACGGTGCTGCCAAGATGACACACCCAGACACATACTATAATACAGCACATATGGTGCAGCTTGACCTTTCATCTTGAATAGGGGAAAGAAGAACAGAACTAATGCAGACACACAAGCTATATAGGAAAGAAACATAAATACAGATACTGAGATGTAAATGCATAAACCCAGGCGACTCACTGTGCACACTTTTTTGCACTTCTCCTCATACATACTGTGGCACACACACACACAGACACACACGCTGTAGAGAGGAATGATTTTTGCAATGCGAATGAGCTTCCTTAGGAGCCTCTGTCACGGTCTGGAGAAGCCACACTGCAGAGGACAAGTCTTAATATGAGGATTCTAGCCACTCTATTGCATCAGCAACTCGGTGACATCCAGGAAGAGGGAACTGTGTTTGCTGTCATGCCTGAACACAGTCTGAATTCATATCACACACACTGCAACAACAAAAAGGCTGACAGAGAGAAGCATACTACTTGGATTCATGCAATAGCAGGTTTAATACTGCAGGAGGGTGAAGGTACGGACAGGATATCAGTGTGGATTCTGTGTGAATTTCTAGGCAACACTGCAAGAGTAGGAAAATTTGTAGAGACTGAAAAGAGTGAGGATAAAGTTTCTTCTTGGGTCAAAGTGTCACTGTGTGCAAGCTTGTTTGCTTCTGTGTACACAGATGTATGTTCTCCAAAATCTCAGATCCTCAAAATGAAAAGTATTTCTCCAGGGCAGCAGGAACCCCACAGGTAGCCAAACAACACAGAGCTCAAAAAAACCTACAATAAGAGGAAAAATAAAATCACAGTTTTGGTTTCCATCTTTTCACCTGAACGAATGCCTGAAATGTCCTTGTCATATGTTAAACGAGCGCAAGCGGAGCAGCACGAACCCAGAAAATAAGGAGCAACAACGGATCTGCATGTCGGTAACCTTCCTATGAGTGAGCAAACTGACTTTCTGTGTCTTGCCCTCTTCCCTCACATGCTGACATGCTCACTGATCACTGCTCAGAAATGCTGAAAATAACCCAACTAGAGGTTATTATGTGACAAAGGTGACTATTTGACAAACACACTGACCATATGGCTGTCACAGAAAGAGCAGCAAAAATGCTGGCAAGAACACAAACTAGACACAGCTGGTCATTCTAAAAAAAAAAAAAATACACAAACACACAAAAAATACAGGCTAAAAATACAGAGAGGAGTTTCAATGATTTACAAATGACAATTTTTGTAAGCTGGAACTGCTGATTTATGTAATTTATTCACATATTGTGTAAAGAAAATAAAGCAGTAAGTGTGTAATACTTTCTGAAAGTTTTTCAAAGTTCTTAGTTGCACATTGGCTGCTTTTTCACTCATGTTTAGTTTATTTCTTGTACCTGATCAGCTTCAGGAGAATTTTTCTCTGGTTGATTGCAAAGATACTTAACACATGAATCATCTAAGCGGAGGAATGAACCAGTGTTGTGTCTACTACACAACCGTGTCGTACTTTTAAAATACACTACTAGTCTGCTTGTAAGAAAGAATCAGCAATTATTTGTTTATCAATTTAAAAAAAGACAAAAAAAAGTATATAGGTGAGATCCACAAGAATAGGGACTGCGAGACTTGTGGCGAGACTTGTGGCGAGACTTGTGGGCTGGTCCAGCTTTGGTGGGGGTTTGTCCCGGTGCTTACAGTGTCTTGCCCTTCCCAGTTCTCAGGGGTTAGGGTTGGCCCATTGTGTCAGGTCTTTGGGCTGGGGTGTGGTTGGGTGGGTGCAAATGAGAAATTCTATGTTCAAATCGACATCAGTATGAATGGAGAAGACTATCCAGGCGATACAACAATGAGTCTCTACAGTTATCTGCAAAACAGTTTTGCAGCTTTCTCATGGCTGCATTTTAGCCAGTGGTGTTGGAGATCTTGTCAAAATTAATGAAATTATAAGCACAGGCACGTACTGCCAGATTTTGATCCACTGTTTAATACCATCTGGATAGCATCTGATTGGCAGCAACTTCCTTCTTTAGCATGACAATGATCCCAAACAAACTGCAGATGCAGTAAAAGCACACTTGGATAGAAAAACACACAATGAAACAGTCGTGGATTGGCCTCCCCAGAGCCCGGACCTCAACATTACCTCATCTTGACAGAGAAAAGAACAAAAGCCAGAAACATCCAAAGAAGAGCTTTAGATCTCCTGGAGAAGTATTCCTGAAGACTGACTAAGAGAGTTCTGACTGTGTTACAGAGTAAAGGCGCTGCAGTACTTCGCAAACTCTGTTTTTGCCTTATATGCTGCATTTCCATTTATGCTTGGACACGTTTGCACCTACAGTATTTCACATTTCCCTAGCAAAACATAAAGGAATGAGGAGTGAGTTCACTTTTACTTTTGCACAGTATTGCATATCACACTTTAATAATGTGATTGTACATGTAGATTTAATTTCAAGTCTACAGAGGTGGCTTAGAATCGAATTACTCTACCTTGAGAATGGCTGATTAGAGGCAAACACTTACACTAGCCTTGTTTCTCTTTATATGCAGCACTTAGATATTCAGCATGTTTGTAATCTAATGAGTGACACTACTGATATGATTTACTAGAAACGTAAAAGCACAGAAAACACTACAAATAAAAAGCACATACTGGCCTTTATTCATGAACCATGCAATTATCTTGAGGAGATGGAACAGCCCGTCTGAAATTAATTTTTAAAGAGCTGGTATAACTACTTTCACCCACTGAAAGAGAAAATCTTCGAATTCAGATATACTTTAGTCCTTCTGCTGTAGAGCAGAAAACGAAAATGCAAACCAATAATGGCAGCAAGCCCTTTAAATGCGGCTCTATCGATTGGAAAATGCGCCGGGTTTGTTGTAACGCAAGTCAAAGACCTTCATTATGGTTTACTTACTATAGAGCCTTTAAACAACACACTTTATCCTACAAATGTATTTTGAACTCATGTTTCATAAGTACTGCTCTGGGAATTAACTGGATTAAGAGGAGTGAGTAACCACAACAATGAAAGAGATTTCTGACAACAAAAAACGAGAATGTAGTGATTCATTTGTTAACAGCAACATTTCAAAGCCTCAAGCACAAAGACTAAAGCTGCCAGAAAATTTCACTTGTCTGGGACTTTTTTGGCATTAGAAGAGGAGCAATTACTGGACAATGTGGACAGTTTGGAGGCTTCATCAGCCCTCTGAGTGCTTAGTTTCAATTAGTTTCACCTTTCTGTCCTGTGTCAGTATGTAGTGGTATCGCTCCATGGCCAAATAATTACACTCAACAACTGCACCCTAAAAAATTATTCAGGGGCTTAGTAAATATCATTATAATTCTAAGTTAGATGACCTTGATTAAATCTTTGAAAATCACAAAAGTGTTATCTTGAGTTGAAAATACTGAAAAGAATGCTTAAATTTTCAACACCAGTTTTTGAGTTGAACTGAGCTCTTTTGTTCAAGTTTATTTAAAAGAAAAAATTCTGTATTTGAAACACAGGGTGCATTATTTAAATCTACTCAATATATCTCATAGAAAGTACTCATAATAACTGAGACACTGGTATTCATACTTATCATTGTCTTTAACTTTAATTATTAATGGTTCAAAAATCAATATAATTTTGTCCCCCAATACTAACTTAAAACTTTGAGTAAGACTAATGACCTTTGGCATGTACCGCACGCGAGGAGCATGGCCTCATGGGAGATTTTCTGCACGTTGAACGAGACAGACACACATCCACTGCAGACTTGGTAACGTTTTCAGGTAAGTGACCAATTCTTACATTAGCTGTCTTTATCCACACCGTTCTTTTATAACATGTTCTGAAGAAAGCGTTTGTCATGGTGGCTCACTTTTCGCAGCGTGTTTGTGCACGTTAATTTAAGTTTTCAACCCGTCTTCCAGTCAAGGCGGCGGGAAACCGCACCCTTTTATCCTTTTACGTTCTGAGTCGCTATCTGCGTTCCGGGTAATTTGACCGGAATGTCCCGGTACCAGCGACCTGACCGTTTAATTGGGGGCATTTTAGGAACCACGTGAAAGCAGGTGTGCTCAGACATTTCTAGAAAATGGCCCTGTTGAGTCGCGGTGCGGGAGCTGCGGTAGTCACGCGGCCTGACTCACTCTGTCAGGTTGTTCAGGAGGAGATGAACAGACGTCATCAATGGCTTTGGTAACTAAGAAGACCTGCCCGCGGAACAGTTCATAGCAGCAACCATGCTGCTTAGCTTTCTTGTTCTATGTGGGGTCATTCAGAGCATATAAGACGCTGCTTTCAGCTTTGTCCCGAACAGGGCCAGTTTTTGAGAGAACGCTGAGAGGACCGCCCGGGTCAGCAGATTACCTCATCCAGGGCCGGTCCAAAGTACTATGGGGCCTTAAGTAAATTTAGACTGGGGGCCCTACTTCCTTTCAGATCCCAGAAAATAATGAAAAAAAAAAGCTTTGGTCCTTTTGGTCAAGCCAAAAGTACCATCATTTCCAGTATAGTTAGTATATAGTTAGTATAGTATAGTTCCAGAAACACTCAGTTTATTTAAATCCAGGTTGAAGACTCACCTATTCTCTGCTGCATTTGAATAAAGCACCAAATCCACACTTTTAAGCTTAAATTTCAAAACTTACATTTAACTACTGACTTTATCTACTGTTGTGATTTTATGTTTTGATTTTATATACTGTTTTGTTTGTTAGTTAGTTTGTTTGCTTGCTTTAATCAATTTTAAATCATGCTTTTTATTTGTTTTTGTTTCTCTGTAAAGCACTTTGAATCACCTTGTTGTTGAATTGTGCTATACAAATAAATTTGCCTTGCCTTGCCTAGTTACTCCCAATTTACATAAATAAATGTTTATTTCAATCCAAGCTAAACTTTCTTATAAGAGATTGGTGTTATGGCAGATTACTCAGTGACATGTTTTGTAATGATAAAGTTTTGATTTGTATTTTTTCAGCACCATCTTCACCACCAGGAAAAAAATCTGCATCAACTACAAAGTAAAGCAGGTAATTTTACTCAGAGGACTTGATGTGTTAAATTTTGGAAGGATATGATATTGTTTTATACAAGCTGAGTAGTGGATGGTGATACCACCTAAATATTTATACTGGTTTTGTGGTGGGTTATTTTAGTCATACAAATGCCAAATCTAAATTTTGAGAATTTTTCAGTTCGGTAAATATATTGATGAGTTCATGGCCTGTCATCCAGTGTCACCATGAGTATAGGCGCAGCCCTTTAAGTGGGTATTCCCCTTGTGCGCGCAGCACTGAAGTATTTTAGTCCACGCCCACCTGCTGTGTGGGCCTCACCCTGGTCAAGTATAAGTTACGGTGAGACCAGGAAATCGGCTCTACCGTTTTTCTTCAGCCAGCCAGAAGATGTCCAGCGAGACCATCCGTCTGTGTCCATCCTGCCAGACTGGCTACATCATGTCGTATGACCGACATGCCGTCTGCGTGGGCTGCCTCGGTCCTCACCATGCGGACCTTGCCCTCACACCTTAATCCTATTGCTGCTCCTGTTAGCTCCTCCCGCCAGAGGAAAAGCAGCGGAGGTCAGCCTTTTTCAAGGCTGATGCTGAGGAGGCGTTCCCACTAAGAGAGGCACTCGCTGGAAGAAGCCATCGAGTTCTTCGATGGTGGGCCGGAATTGGATGATTCCACCCACCGTGAGGAAAACGGCAGTGGTGGCAGCTCCACTGCCTCCCAGCTGGGCAGCCTGGTGACAGAAGGGTGGATGAGCCGACGCTCATCCACCCCTGGCCTTCACATGTCGGCAAGGACACCGCTCCCAGTTGTTGGTGCGCTGCTCCTGGATCTGCCTGGCATCATCCAGGAGGCAGCTGGTGAGAAGGAACTTCCCGTCCCTCAGCCTGCTCCACCCCCATCTGATGATCGTGGCTCAAGAGTTGGGAGTTCGCCTTGTAATCGGAAGGTTGCCGGTTCGAGCCCCGGCTTGGACAGTCTCGGTCGTTGTGTCCTTGGGCAAGACACTTCACCCGTTGCCTACCGGTGGTGGTCAGAGGGCCCGGTGGCGCCAGTGTCCGGCAGCCTCGCCTCTGTCAGTGTGCCCCAGGGTGGCTGTGGCTACAATGTAGCTTGCCATCACCAGTGTGTGAATGTGTGTGTGAATGGGTGGATGACTGGATATGTAAAGCGCTTTGGGGTCCTTAGGGACTAGTAAAGCGCTATATAAATACAGGCCATGATCTGGCGGGAAGGTATGGCTCCACTCACTCTCGTTGCCCAGATCCCATCTGGCCTCAGTTCCCAGGGATGATGACCAACCTCTCTGAGGCAGCAGCAGAGCCAGCGAAGATTAGAGCGCCGGTCTCTACCTAGGGCTTCACAGAGGGCTTCACAGACCGGAGTTTTCCGCCTGTTCCCCTCTGGAGCCGAGCCTCGCTTCAGTTTTCGGCACCAAAATGACCAAGGTCGTTGGACAGCGACCGGCCCATCCCGCCAAACTTGACCAGCTGATAGCAAGGTTCACTGATCGCGCACATCAATGCACTGTTCAGTCAGCTGCATTGACTAACAACACTGATTTGCTAGCGTTTGTCATCTCCAGGAAGGTGGAGGAAGCAGAGCTGCCAGAGGAGCTGAAAGGCTTTCTCTGTAAAGCCGCTGACGCGATTCTGAATATGTGCGCCACTTCAGCGGTGTGTTCCTCTCGCATCGCTGCCTGGCAGACGATGGTTCAGAGGGCAACCTGGCTCCGCCTCTTCCCTCTAAGATTATACAATCTCACAGGGAAATAGTGCAAGCAATTCATAACATAAAATTTAGAAGCTTAGTGGAAGATAATACTTTATGTTGAGGGTTTAGTCTGCATACTGAACAACTCCACTTATATGGATTTATGTCTGGATGTGTAAATTAATCTTTTGCATGTTAGAAAATAAGGTCCAGGTTGCAAAAAATGGTAGATTTTTATTTTTTTATTTATTTATTTTTGATTGAATCAGAATTTTGGCCTTCAGATTTTTTGTCCTCTCCCATCCAGGTCAGTGCAGCGTTTCATAGGATCACGACCCTGAACCTTGAACCAAAGTTCATGTCATCGTTGGACTTGTATTCATCCAAACTCCTGTCCTTGTTTCAAGCCAAGAAAGGTGCTGCTGGACAACGCCACAGGGCACAGTTAAACCTTCTGCTTCAGGTAAGGAAGATTGCATTTTCTAACCACAAAAACGTTCCAACACAGCATTGAAGAGGCCCTTCCACTAAAAACGGCTTTTCTTAGGTTTCTGTTCAATATTTTAGCTCCACAGGTGTTCTTACCTTGATGGTGGGTGTGAAAACAGGTCAACAACAGAAAAAAAATAGTTATGTTTAAGCTAGAAATGGTAAGTCATGTTTTAAATGTGCAAATTTTGCCTCAGTTGAGACTTCCTGTTTTACAGAGTGGAAATTCCATCGAGAAAAAACGAGAAGTCATCATCAGATGTTTCATTGACCATCTGGGAGAGGATCCAAGTGCCTTAATCAAAACCTTTGAGGTTGGTGCAATAAATCTGTTTTAGGAATATTAGTACCGTATTTCCCGGACTACAAAGCGCACCTGAATATTAGCCGCACAAGCTAAAATCAGGGGAAAATCCTGGTTTGTACATACATTAGCCGCACCTGACCAAAAGCCGCAGGTGTTTCAATGTTGACTCATCATATGTAAGAGAATATGCACAAAGGGAATTGTCAGGAAAGAGATGGCTGTTTGGAGACACACCCCTTTTATTAATATCTTGAAAAACAAGTTATGGGTACATATTTGCATAACTTTTTAGGTATATGTACAAGTAGCGGTAATTACAAGTAGGACACATGTACTGTGCTTCATAAATGAGTAACAAATGTAGTACATAACAATAACCTGCAGCACACCAGAAAAATAGATTCAGACTACCTTTTAGGCTCAGGTGCAGCGACACGGCTTTAACAAGAAGAAAAGTCAGTCATTCACCACCATCTTCCTGCGCACTAAAACCACCAAAGTCCTCTTCTCCAGTGTCGGAAACGAACAGGCTCAGGATGGCTTCGTCATCCACTCTCCGCTTCTCTCCTTCGTTGTCACTTTCAAAACCAAAGAAATCCTCATTGTCAGTGTCAGAGTCGAACACCCTCAGAAGGGCCGTGGCGGTGTCCTCCTCTCCATCATGCAACAGTCCAGCCCTTCAAATCCGTTGGTGATCGTGGATGTTTTCACACTTTTCCACGCTGTCAGAATCCACCGGTGGAATTGAGCATAACTTGCTTTTCGCAAGTTTATCACCGCTCGTCATCCACGCCTCCCGCTGAACGCGTAGCGCTACTTTGAAGTTTGTTTTTCGCGCTACTTGTACGGCACTACGTTGCCTGGCGGATGGACATGTGACCAACATACCACTCTTGAACCCCGATACTGTGTGTCTGATCACATGCCCTTCCGCCAGGCAACAGCGGAACAAACAAAACAAATCTTACGATATGACAAAAATCATGGACAATCCAGAGAAAAGCCGCACCTGACTAAAAGCCGCAGGGTTCAAAGCTGGTGCAAAAAGTAGCGGCTTATAGCCCGACAATTACGGTAGTTTATTTTAGCTTGTGAGATCATAGAAAAGTTTTAAGATACTGTTCTAAAGAAAAAAAAAACACTTCAAAGCATACAAAAGAATAGCATTTGCATTTGCTATTGCTATAAGATTTTGGAGCACAGTGTCTACATATTATGAGTACCGGTGATGTCATACAAATGAAACTTTTTGTTTCAATGTTTGGAAATATGTGAGCTTAAAACAGTTGTTTCTCTTTTTAAAGGACGGTGCTGATGCTGTCTTTGTTGAAGAGGCTTTGGCTGAGGAGGTGATGAAGATTTACCTGCTGCAGAATCAAGACAGGTCAGGCGAACCTACTGATGTGGGTATTGTTATTGAAGGCGTTACTGTTCTGGGCAAACTTGGGAATCTGAGCAAAGCCTGTTGCTATCTTTTGGGACTGTGCTATGCTCTGGATCTGAAATACCCCAAGAATTTCAAATGCACATTTGAAGCATTTCGAAAAGTGTTCATGGAGCTGGATCCAGGAAACCTTTCTGTCAAGGTTCAAAGACTGAAAAATGACCTCTGTTCATTGTAGACAAAATTTCACAGGGCTGTTCTTAAAGTGTTAGACTTGTTAAGTGACATGTAATGCTCATCAAAAGGTTCAGTTGCGACATTACATTGTTTTGACATTCCTGTTCATAAATAATGTTTGTACCATAAACTGTGTTTTTGTATTAACTTTCCAGATTCACATTAAGGTGTAAATGGTAGAGTATCATTATGGATGTTTTTTGGTCACTCTTTAGTTATAATCTTCCCAATTTTTTGGAATCAAAATAAGATGTTCAAAAACTATGTCACAGTGCAAATGGTTTTTTTTCAGGATTTATATCTTTTTGGGATCTTAATTTTATTTTTGTCATTTGACCTTTTCTGAAAAGGTAAAGCACTGCGTTCACTTGAGCCACTTTTATTCTTTGTATGGCAGGTACATTTTTCTTGTTGTTAGCATCAATATGCCAGTTTTACAGAGTTTTATCAAGCATGCCAATTTGGATGCAATTTTATTATATAAGGCTGTTGTGACTGAAATTTTATCCAAGTTTTATCCACTGAATGTAGAACAGATTTCAGCTCACTGTGTTCAGAGAAGGAATCTGCTAAATGTGTGATTCACAAAAAAGCTGTTTAAAATAAATCATTGTGAACAATGTTGAATTGACGTGGTTCTTTTTTCCTGTGTGTGTGTGTGTGTGTGTGTGTGTGTGTGTGTGTGTGTGTATAAATAAAATAAACACTTAATTGTAATTAACGTTTTTGCTTAAATTAACTTAAAAATATTAAGTAAATTGCACCATTATTTAAAAACAAATAATTGTAATGGTGTAGGTTAAATGTGCCAAGCATTTCAGCATTTCCTAATTAATATTTTATGTAGTTTGAACTTTTGGTTGCTGTTGTTTTAACTTAGATTTTCAATTGTATTTACTCAATTTTGTATGTTACTGTAACATCTTTAATTGTTCATAACAACTTATTCCATTTTAGTTGGATTTACTCAATTAATAAGGTGTATTTAAGAGATGTGATTGTTTTTGCATTTACTCATTATTTTTGAGTGTAAAAGTGTTGCACCAAAATATTTAAGTAATTATCAGTTTTAGTTCTTAGAGTGTGAGAAATACGTTTGCTTACACATTAAAATGCACAAATGGCAACACCATTCAAAATGTATCCTTTGTTTGACAGCAATTTCAGGAAGGCTGTTACTAATAGCTTTTAATGACAGTGGTATTCTCTCCCTCTCTTTGTCAAAGGTATTTGTTATGTGAGCTGAATGCATTCTTAACAGAGCAGATTATTGCAGTATTACTCAACCATACTAGCAAGTAATTACATGTACAAATTATGTGATTAACTTACAAAATAAATAAATTTGTAATCTGTTACAGTCACTGATTAAACAAAATTCATTTCTAGTTTCTGATTAAACTGCCGGTGATTTCAAAGTAATGGCTAATATTTTACTTCTGGTGAAAGATGGAGAATAATTCATTCTGTTGCTTTGCATCTTTTCACCATGCAGGACAGCCTTCTATTGGATTATTTCTGTACAACTTGCAAATATAAAATCTCTTGGGAGGCATCAAAGATAGGATGCCCCTGAAGGAGCTGTCTCTGCATGTAGACAGGCTCCATTTATTTGGTAATACGCACTCAGACTCTGAAAATAGTTTGCGATTGCCCAATCAAATCAGTGCAATGACTTTCCAATACCTGCAACCTGCTGACCACAACAAGGCGGGTGGGCATGTTGAAAAAAACGCCTTCAAGTGCTGAAAATTTAGCAAATTCTGAAATCAGAAAATGACAGTCCATGTCAGTCTGCAGAAAAAAAAATCTATAATCAAAATCCGTCCCATTTCCCTTCCACAACACCATCTCACATATTTGTGTTTAGCTCTGATTTTTCCCCAGTTTGTGTCTAATAATCCACATGAATACATTAGATCCTTATAAATGAATTTCAAGGTTTAGCAAATGCTATTCTATTTTAACATGAGTAATAAAAATAATTAAAATAAAAATGCTAACATGTGCTTTCCCAACACTATGGCAATTATAAAAATAATATGTGTTACTCTGTACACTAAACACACCATTTCTGTATTTGGGACTTCAAATATACTCACACATCATATTAGTGTTGCCATGACTACCATCAACACCATGACAATCAATTCGATTCAGTTTTATTTTACTTGTACAGAGCTCCAATCACAACAGCAGTAGCCTCATATGTTTTTTGTTCATTATTTCACCCTCCCAAAGAAATCTGATATTTGGAGTTTCATGCAGCGCTGGAAATATTGTCAACCGAAGTGGTTAAGAACACATCAGCGTTGTAGCTTACGAAGTGCCAAAATAAATCTCACATCATGATTTTTATCTTTATTTTTGAGAATCCCATTTGTGGTTTTCAAAGAAATACGTCAGCAAGCATTGAATGATGAAAATTGAAAATTAAAATGAATGACATGTAACTGAAATTGATTATCTCACTGCCCAACAGAATAAATCCCCCCCTACATAGTAAAAAAAAAAAAAAAAAAAAAACAAAACTCAGAAATGAGCCCAGGGCACTGACACCTGCCTCCAAACGACACAGATCTCTAATCTGAGAAAGCACCCTAACAAGCTTTTTATCACAAAGTCACCATCCCACGTCTGCCAGGACCCAAAAGAACCCCTGCCATCGCTCCTGTGCCAGACATTACAACACAGCCCCACAGGCCATGCCCCAGTAGGTTAGAGCTGTTTCTGTGACACAATAACAAGCAGGTGCTTTTCAGTGCTTGCACTGAGTGCATTTAAACAGTAACTGGTGACATTTTTCAATATAAATAAATATGACAGCAGAGCTTGGACTGGATGAGCAGGACACTGCTCATTCCACAAATGCTCTGACCATATGGCTGTCACTGCATGGGGGTGAAAAAACCCTGGCAACCAACCAAGCTGAAAACAAGTGACTAGAATGCAGACAAATGCAGTCAAATTAGATGCATTCAGAAACCAGTGAATCTAATTATAACATATAGTTTTTATGATATCACTGTACTAAAAATAATTTAGTTGGCTATGCTAAAAGTTGCAAGACTGCAAAACTGCTATTTAAAATGACAAAAATAGAAAAAGGCACACTGCTGCATTGTTTTCAGATTTATCCCTCTAAACATAATTTCATTTTTGCATTTCAAGGAACATGTGAAAAGGATCATGAAGATTACACTGCTGCCTTTTGAGGGTTAATACAGATGTTCAACAAATCAGAGTTCTCTTCGCAATAACCTGTTATAGGCAAAATAAATAGGTACACTAATGCACAGCATGCAGGACTTTTTAACAAACCATGTTCTGTCCCACAGACATCAAAAAGTCTATTGTGAAAGACCGTCTGGTGTACTTTACTGCACAGCAGACAGAAGCCACCAAGAGCAAATGTCACCGCTTCTGCTTTCTGTCAATATGGCATTATTAGACTGTCGAACTACCCTTCATTGATTTCATTCCGGTAAACAGGCACACTGAAAAGGGAATATCAAATGCACTGTTGAGTGAACTAGAGGCTCTTATAGACTGAACATAAATGACTGTCAGTAACATGGAAGCAATAATGGGCTCAGTATGAAAAAAACAAATCAGTGTGTGTGAGTCCATATTCTACATTTCAAAGCCCAGGTATACCTTGTGTGATGCGCTTGCAAAAATATGCACTTATTATTAGATAAGATAAAATGTTGTCTTAAAATAGGACGGTTCTTTCTCGCATTACAATGACTTAATGCAATATTAGATATTCCAAACGGCATGAAATAATCAGATGGGTATGTTGTATGCTCATCAGCACTGCAGTCCAGGAAGAAACAACTGGATGTAGTCTAGATGTAGCAAACTACACTAACTGGCTTAATGCAAAAATACAGAAATAACAGACTGTGTGGCCGCAAAAGCCACTGCAACATGTGATGAAAATCGAAATAAACAAATTTGTGCAAGCATTCTAGAGGGAATACCTACAGCCCTTCAAACATGTTATTTCCTAAAAAGAAATTAAGGAACTTCTCCAAATCACTGTCCTCAAGATCTTTACGGCTCTCCCAGTAATGGTGGCATCTGGCGAGCAAAGCTTTTCAAAGCTGAAACTAATTAAAACCTACATTTACACAGATCACTGTGTAGCAGAGCCGAGAGTGTGGGGTTTTCTGTTCTATCCCACGACAGAGATGTCGCATCCAAGTTGGATTACAAGGATTTTATTGTTCAGTTTGCTGCTAGAGACAAGGAATGTGACTTTCACCTAATCCATTTAGGTTTATGGCGAGTCGAAGTGAATTCATCTCATTTGTTTGAATGTTATGGAAGGCGAGGATGGGTGTGACCTGACCAGAAGTTAAATACAAGTTAATAAAATAAAATAAATAAAAACACAGAAAAAAGTCCTCCATTTTAATGGAATGTATACTTAAATAATTCAACTGAAGCACACCACCTTTTATTCCTTTTTCTTTCTTTCTTTATTTAAAAATAAAACTTCAAGTCACAAACAGCGATGGATGACTGTCCATGAATGTGCAGCCAGTAAGTTGGTTTTTAACTGATGAGTTTTTCTTTCTTTGAAAAAAACAAAGTGATGAACTTAAATAATGTGTAAATCCACATGATCAGAATATACTGCCTATACTGTGTTGGATAGTTGCCATGACTCTACAATAGCTATGCTCGTGAGCACATCAAGTTCATGAAGAAGTGCACTTACTCGTGCAACAGCCTCACTGCCTGCGCTCTGGTCCAGTACAAATGTCCATGTAAGTACCTACCATGGACATCATTTAGAGGATGAAACACTGCTTTATGTAAAAACAGTCATGAATACGGAAAGGCATAAATGCTGATGTTGTGTTCAGGCACACAGAGCATATTTGATTAAACGTACTGCTGCAAACGCACACACAACATGCAGTCAAACCATATTTCTGCAAATTGTTCAATCAGTAGCGACAAACCCAGTCATACAGACTTCTACCATTAGTTTTACCTGGAGTTGATGTTTCAGGCATCCAGCAGGCCCACAGGGATGGAAATCAGAAGGATCCCCAAAAATACAGAGAGAAAGAGAGAGAGAAAGAGAGATAATTAGCATGTACACAGGTGAAAATCACCCCCTACCAAAAAAAAAAAAGAAAGAAATCACAATCATTTTTTCACTTGTTTGCTGTGTTTATGACTACACGAGAAAAAAAAGGAGAATCTCTCTGAAGTTCACTGCAAAGGCAAGTTAAACACACTTAATTGCACATAATATTTGTTATTTTTGGCCAAATGTCAATATTCACTTATAACTTTAGAATGAAGCTTCTAAATAAATTTTCTTTCCACGTTCGTTTTTCTAAGTTACTGTTTTTCCATCTGCGGAGGCTTAAGTGCCCCCCCCGCTGCCACTAATTTCCCTTTAAGGCTTTCTGCCAAAAGTCTTCAAACCAAAAAAGCCTTCTTTAAACATGTATGCCATCGTGAAAGAACATGTTTTACCGCAAATCTTTTTCTGTGTGACAACCAAAATAAATAAGTCAAAAATATCTTTGTCATCTGAACCTGATTAAACTCTTACTTATAAGTCACAAAAATGTTTAAAAAGTCTAAAAGTGAATGAATAATATTTATTTGTGATATATTGGACACAGATGCCTTTCTGACAGAAAGCACTTCAGTTGTGTACTTTGGACAACAGCACTATAAAAAATTAAAGGTAAAAGTCAAGTAAACTTCTGCGACATTGACAAGTAGTCTAGGGGGTTGTTAATCAGTTTCAGCCCTAGTAGAGGGACAACAATGAAACAATCACAGAAACATTAATGGTTTTACAGGTTGAGCCATTTTTGACATTTTTACCCTCCTTATCTTTTCACTGGTTTTGTATTTGGCTAGGGTCACTGATAGCATGAGGCGATACCTGGACCCTACAGAGGTCTCACAGTTAGTCTAACTCTCCCAGGATGGCCTATTAATACGTGCCAGTACCAGAAGGTTTACTGTGTCTCCCAGCTCAGTCTGGAGAGCATGGAGGGGATTCTAGGAGACAGCCAAAGCTGGACAGGACCATAGGTGTTTAATCCATTAAGGAACACAGTGAGCACTGCCAGATCCAGAACCCAGTACTACAAAATGACCTTCAGCAGGCCACTTGTGTAAAAGTCTCTGTACAGACAAACAGAAACAGACTTCATGACTCTATGCCCTCTAGTGGGCCCTATGCACACTGCCTAGTACTGCTGAGTCTGATTGGTATTTGTCACTGAATACCAGAATCTGCAGGTTCACAACCCTGTTTGCGTTCAACAGACGAGAGCTGAGCCTGTGACAAACATGAGTTTGAAGAAGCCATGGAAAATGTTATGCTGCCTGTAACACTGTTCAGCATGACAGGCTTCATGGTGGGTCAGTGACGCTCTGTGGAGGCATATACATGGAGGGACACACAGACCTCTACAGTCAATGGCACCCTGACTGCCATTCAGCAAGCAAATCAGGGGCATTGAAAACTACTGAGTACCATTTTGAGTTGCTGCAATAAAATTTTGGCAAAACTGGGTCACGTCACTTTGAATTCAGACCTCTGTAGGTTAATAATTTCATTTCCATAAATGAAGTGGGATCGATTCATCCCTAACACATTACCCAGTCCATATAAGTATAGATATCCAGCATGATTTGTTTTTCCCAATGAGGTCTGGCGTTTTTAAGCATTCCTATAGCTTTTGAGCAGTAAAAAACAAAACTAAATTCTGATTTAAAAATTGATAACAATTTTATACCCCCTCACTTGGTATATTAAAAAAAAACAAAGCTCAAATAAGGATGATGGGGACACGAAAGCTGATCCTCTTTCAGTCCAGCTGCTGAAAGCTCTTTGTCTCTTCTTTTTCAGACTAATTAGCTGATTTCTCCTGTAGGAACAGAGGCTGACAGAGTGTGGTCCATGCCAGGGTGAGATAGTGTGTGTGCCAGCTCACTCTGACATGGCAGGATGGGACAGGCTTGATTGCGGTCAGGCCTCAGATGAGGCGAAAAGGGCTCGGTTTTATTAGGAGAAGAAATGTGAACATCTTCATGCTCCATGACTAGGAAAACACAGAACAAATTATTTCAGACAGATTTGTAAAATGATATAAATTTGAGGAACGAGTGGAAGCATAAAAAAGGTCAGCAAGAGGAACTGAACTGTATCCAATTTCATCAATGAGTTGTTTATCATCAACAGCTGCTTGTGTGTGTGTGTGTGTGTGTGTGTGTGTGTGTGTGTGTGTGTGTGTGTGTGTGTGTGTGTGTGTGTGTGTGTGTGTGTGTGTGTGTGTGAAGGATGAGTAATGAAAGTCAGGCTCTACGCTGAATTGCTTCCATCTCTCATGAGGGATGAAAAACAATTGAAAAATACACAAAACGCTCCTTTCAGAGTGAAGGTGAACAGAAACTCGAGAGACTGAATGACTTTGTGTGAAAAAGAGAGAATTTGGGAGGAGGAGAACAAAGCGAAAGGGAAGATCACTAGCATTAAACCCACTGGTGGCATTGCATTCATGAGCTTAAAAAAAAAAGAAAAGGACTGTTTTTGGAACTTGTCAGGCACAGACAGTGCAACGTAGAAGACTGAGCACAGCTACAAACACCCACCGGCGGTTCAGCATGAATAGCAAACATTTCTACTTTGAGACCTGTCAGCGGCTGAGGAACTGCTCTCGCCTGAAAGCCTCTAATTCCTCCTCTTTACTTCATGTCATAGCAGGCGGTCTTCTACGTGCAGCATGCGATATCAATGTATGTTTCCTTGATTTGTCAATTCAGAGTTGAATGGTTGTGCTGGAGTATTAGATTAAAAAAATGTCATTAACCAAGTAAGTCTCAGACTAAACATCTTAATGTCCAAAGACCTCGAAAAGCACATGCTTTAGGGAAACCGAATCCCTGCGTACAAACAAAAATACAGAGACATGTTCTTAGTATTGTCAAGAAGCCAGTTTAGACGGCACACTGTCCACAAATGCACACCCATGCTATCTACATCAAAAAGGAAAAGAGGAAACAAAATAAACACACAATGTGATTAACAGTCAGTGCTCTCCTCTGTCTGGTGGGGCAGCACAGCGTGGCATCTCTCCTGCTGTTTCTCTCTAATCTGTTTCTTTTTTTTAATCTCTCCTAGCTGTGTTTCTCTTTCTATCTTCAGTTAAAGTCCCTGTTTACCTTCCATGTCCTCTATCCATCCTCAGCTTCCCCCTCTGTTCTTTTGTATTTCCCACTCCAAATTGCTCTGATAGTAGTTGTTCAACATTTCCTGACAATGCACTTCATTGTTTCATCCTCCAAAGACTCCACACATCTTAGATGCTGTCCTCTGTTCAAGTACGTCCCTGCCGAAATGCCATAGTTGCTTCTTTCTTGGTGAATTCCTCAACAACTGCCACTACAGTCTGGACCGAATCCAATTCACACACAGTCAATAGCAGACAAAACCTTAACTGACTGAGCCTCTCCTCCTCTCCTCCTCCTCTGTTTTTCCTCTTTGTCCTTTCTTTTGTTGTTTCCCCCTGACTCAGTGGAGGGGTCAGAAATGATCGTCTCTAGTTTTCTTTTGCACTAGAGTTCCTCTACACAAGAAATCATGCTAATTTTACCCAGCCAGTTGCATCCATGGTTCATTACTGCGTTATTCTGAGAAAAACAAGTAGATTCATTAAGGTTCAGTGAAGTGCCTTACCCTACACTATTAAAGACTAGAATTTTAAGGAGCAGGTGGTAGAAGAAATGAGAGGAAGATGAGGAAAATAGGAAGAAATTGTCCTCAAGATAAATTGCTTGGCAATGTCAAAAATAAAAAGAAATCCATTCATTTAGAATAAACATAATAAACCATCTGTGCACATAATGCGTTTTTTGGGGGTGGGCAGGGGGGCAATGTATGATGCATGCATTTGACCAGAATATGAGAGAATAGTCACAGTCTGGGAGCTTTGAATACTGTGAATGTTTAAATAGATAACATTTATGCAAACTGGGTAAGTTGCACCCGAAAAAAGATCCAGTTTTGGATCAGTTATTGGAGAACAGGAGGAAAAAAACAAGACTGCAGGGCAAAAGATTACACACTGGGCTATATATTAAAAAAAAAGGTACACCCTCCTTCAGTTTTAGGTGTCAGGACATAATAAAAATAAAATGGTCATTAGGAGGTTTTAAAATTAGGTACATAAAACGTGAGGTAATCTACAAAATGTAACATATGAAACCATTTTACTTTAATCGAATGCACTTGAGTCGTTTGTCATTAGAGAGTTCTGGCAGTTTTTGGCCTGGAGCATTCAGGTGCATTAACCTCTTATTTACCATAGGCTGCTAGCACATTTTGAAATGACTGTAACTCGGTTATTGTTTGTGCTAGAGACAAAATTCAATTCAATTTACAGCTGAAATACATCCATTAGAACTACATAAGTCTTGGTCAATACAGGGAAAGTGAAGGATATAAGACATCAGCAAAGAGGCGAGAATAACAAGTGCATCTCTAAGATCATTTTCACGTGAACTGTCACGTTGCATAACCTAGTCAAAGTTCATTATTTTTTCCTTACAGCAGGTCTGCTGATTAGATAAGCTTTATATTCGGTTAACAGAGTTTTTGCAGTAGATAGAGACAGTAGATAGAGAGAAACTGAAAAAAAAGTTTTAGGTATTTGGGTCAAAAAGAAGAACATTTGTGAGAGTTAGAACAAAGAAAGTTAGAGGAGTGCTTAACATCTGTCATGCATGGTGGCAAAATTAGAGATTAGTTTGGGGGGGGGGGGGGGGGGGGTTCTTTGGTGTTGATAAAATGGGACATGACTATAGTTTTAAAGGCATCTTAAAGGAGGAGAACTGCCTGACTTGATTTTTTCATATAACAGGATAATGAACCAAATCAGAACAATTATCCAAAGACTAAATAAAGAAGCAGAAGAGTGTTTGTATTATATTTATATTCAAGTGGCAAGTACAGACACCAAACCTCAACTCTAATAAATTATTATAAAAACATCTTGACATTATGGTACGCTACACTACAGCCTTTTACATCATTGTGTGGTTTGATGGAGGCACTTCAGAAAATTAGCTAAAGAAGATGCCAGGCAGCACACCAAAGGTTTAAAGAACAAAATAAAAATATCAAGTAAAAATAATTATTTACTATTTATTCACTTTGCAACTCATTTGTTTAGACTCCAGTGAGATCTAGAGACTGGTCTCCAAACATCTGGCCACCACAGCTGGCAATGGAAAACTGGTTGCTGGTGGTTGCTGGGAGACACCAGGTAAAACTGGTAGCAAAGACGTATGCAGTTTTACAGCAAAAACCTCCTTGCAATTGCTTTGGTCGCTTGCAAATTGACATGGTGGTCTGTAGTTTGAAGGGTGATGAACTTTTCAGTACACTTTGGCTAGCTAATCGCCAAGCAGCAGTAAAAGTGGGGAAAATGTGACACGAATCAAAAACCATTTGCATTCAAAATGAAAGTTGTGCTCTTTGAAATATTTTGGTTCCTGTACAATAGTAAGGCACATCTTTTATTTTTGGGATACAGTGTTCTGTATTTCTGGTTTGCGTCCCTAATCAAAGGAGCAATAACCTTTTTGCAACAGATTTCACCCAGTGACAGCCAGCAGCCTCCACCAAGCACTCTCCAACCATTCAGGAAATACACATTTTCCCCAGAGGTTGCTAGGGGGAACTATTCTAATTGTGTGCATTATACCTATGGTACACCAGGGAAAAACAAAATACACAGATTTCAATCGTAAAATCAGCCAAATCTGCAAATATGTATGTCCAGACAACACAATGTTCAGTTATTAGATCTATGAAAAACATAATCAAAGAATGTCTGCCAGTGTCAGCTCACATTTTCTTGTTTTAACAGCAGAATGTGTAAGATTTTTACACTACTGTATGTTTTTATTGATCATTTAAGACTGCTGAAGTTAGTAACACTACTTCCAAACCACAAGTTACTTTTAAACCTGACAAGTTTGGGCAACACCCTGGTACACCCTGGTACCTCCACGCCATGAGAGGTAGCACAGTTGAAGAAATACACAGAGTGAGCTCACAGGGATAATAACTGGCAGAGATTGGGAACTATTCACAGAGTTAATATTACTACCGGTGGAGTTGAGAAGACTGCAAACGCCCATTAGATGTGGGATATAATAAGCTTTGTTTGAGGAAATTATAACTGACTTAAATCTTGATAAAAAAGTATTATATTTAACTCCACCTCTTAATGATGCCATTTGCCACATTTGACTGCTTTGCTATCTAATATGATTGTATGATGTGCATATTAAGTGACAGCCTGCTGTCAATAATCAACCAACAGTGTGGAGTCTACGTGGGTATTAAGATTCAATGCGGGTGGTGGCTGCTCATCATAATTTGTCAGATAAATAACTTTCAATGAAATTAAAAGAGAAACTCACCATCGGTATTAATAAACGCAGGAAAAAACACATGACATTGACACTTGGGAAACAGGATGTTTGTGCTTTCATCACTCAATCTTAATTTACTGCTGTCAGAATTTTGAAATGCTCCCATTTCATCAAAACTTATTACGTTTCATTTGAGAGTCAGTTTTGATAATTATATCTGATTGTTCGTATGCATATCAAGATCTAAGGAGCAGATTAGAATATAAGCTGTCATCCAATTGACAGTATTAAAAATAGATTTAAAATATGACAGTGCTAGGGAATGAAATAATGAACTCAATTTGTCAGACAAAAAGCATACTGTAGCAGCTCATTCGGCATGAAGGTAACGGGACATAAAGCTTATATTAACAGACATGCATATTATGTGACGTGTAAAAGTCTTTATTTCCCTAATTTAAAAAGCAGCTGGGAGAACTTTGGGGTTAGGGTTTGATTTTATCCCCATTTTTCTGACTTCTTGCTAACATTTGCTAACTGTGGTAAATTTTCTTGCAAGGCCACAAAGGTAGACATAAAAGATCAGGGTCTTCTAATGGCAGCGTGGTCGTGCTTCAGATGATTCAGTGACGGCTCTTTTCCCTATTGTCATCACCTCGCTGACTGGCCGAGTGTCAGACACAGCATATTCATGGTGATACAAAGTAAACGCAACAACCTCTCTGCCTGACGTCTGGCTGTTTGCTCGTCAGTGACTCTTCATGAAAGTGCTGAAGGTTAGGCATCTATTTACCGAAGCTGGAGTCTTAATAGTCCACATTATGACAGTAATGGTATAAGCTGTACAAAAGATGATGAAGAATGTCAGCAATCTGCACAAATCTCTCCCGAGCTAAACAAGTCAGCAGGCTGAGTGATGAAGCTTCATTCCACTTGAATCCATGTCCTTCAGAAAGTTACATTTGAAGGTTTTAGTGAATTTGAGAGGACTTGTTATGGACGACGGCAACGCAAAGACACTTCACACTCACTTCTACCAGCAGCCAGCAGACAAACACTTATCACAAGGCCCCTTCACCTCGCTCTGGCAAAGTATTGGAGCCGGGTTCAGCCTGAATTGCAACAGCCAACAATTCTGAGGAACAAATTACCTCGTGGGATGGGGGTGGGCCAAGTGGCATTACAAAATTACTCACATACTTAACAAAAGTGACAGCAAAATCACTAACGCAGGGGGCAATTTTTCATTTTCCAAAGCACAGACAAAAATCAAACCCATCACCTGTAACGACTATGTTCCTTAGCGTGAATAAAAATAACTGCAATCTTTATGAACCAAAATTACTTGCAAAAACGCTCAAATCAAGTAGAAGCGCTACATTTTTTTTTGAATGTGACTGTTTTCAATCCTGGCATATATCTAATATCTAACCAAACACATGTTAAATAAGTTGTTCATGTTTAACTAAAAAGGAACTCAGAGTCCTTCACCTTGCTCTGTCTCCATTATAACACTTCTGGAGCTTAAAATCATGTCTTCATTTAATAAAATGCCCACTTGGCTGTTTATAAACTTTAAGTCTCCACCATACCATATTGAAATGTGTGCCAAAATACAGTAATTAACAAGACGCAGACAGATCTGAATAGGGGTGGGGGAAAAAATCGATACTGTGTAGTATCGTGATATTTTGTTTGCTAATAATGTATCGATACAGGGACAGCAGAAATCGATATTTTGTTACAAAAAAGGTTTTTGTGCTCTGACTTCAGAGCATGTTGATCCTTTTTCTGAGCAAGAATCCTGACATTCCTTCACTGTCCAAATGTGTTTAACTTTTTTTATGGCAGCAATAAACATGACAGTTTACTTATTTTAATTTAAGACATTTTTTATTTTAATTAAGTTTAAAACTTTTTTATTTAACGTAAAATTATATTTTGTTTTAATTTACTTTCAAATTCTTCAGTTGCTGAAGGGGCTGCATAGTTTTCATAAATTGCATAGTTCAGAATAGCTATAATTGTACCAGATGGTTGCATTCAGTTAAGTTGGACTAGACTGTAATACAAACCATTCAGTTTGTCAACAATAAAACTGACTGAAATGAGAGAAAGACTGAGTGTGAGACTTTGATATTAGATAAAATGAATATTGATAAAGTTTACCTTTATGTACAGAATCTGAATATCGCAAAATATTTTAAAAAATTGCAATAATATCGTATCGTGCATTAAGTATTGTGATAATATCGTATCGTGGTGTATGGTGATTCCCACCTCTAGATCTGAAGTGATCTTAAGACTAATGTTTGAGCTGTAAAATAAGTCTGCCTCGCGTAGCAGGGAGAAAACACTAAAGCAATGTCCGTATTTATCTATGTGGCACAGTGACAGCAACATCATTAACGCAGGGTCGGACCAGGATCTGACGGTAATGCTTGTGTTCTTTTTCTGAAGCTGTTACAAACAGATTTTAGGCCTATACAGAATAGTTTGATATACAGGAACCCTCCCTCTGGATGAATCCTGCGCTCCACCTGAGCTGTCAGATTTATCAACAGATCACACATTTATCCACACACTCCCCAGCAAGATCTGACAGACGAGTTCACCCTTTATATCAAAAAGATACCAGTTCTCCTTCAGCTGTCTCTCGTTGTTCTGAATTTCCATGCCGTTACTGAAGGCAAACACATGCATAAACCATGGACTTTAACTGTGCAGTTCCTTTGTAATAGATTACCTGCTCCCTCATCTGGTCTGCTTGTTTTTGACCTGTTAATTTCCGCAGCTCTCGGCAGACTGCACTGGTCATTACTGGATTGCAGTGTACGCTCGTGGCTGTTTGCAGATTGAGCAGATTACTCACAGAGCTCTCCACTTCCATCTATACAGAATCAAGCTAAGTTACAATGTATATCCAGCACTAAGTGTCTTGCTATAAATTAGGGCAAAATGGTTCACTTCATGATCAAAATTTATGGAAATAGAGGTGCTAGATTGTACCTAAGAAGCTCTAATATAAAGAACAGCAGATGAAAGTGGCTAGATAAACCTGAGTCAAAATGTAACAAATTTTTGTTGCTTTAAAATTGATAATTATTTTTACTTCTCGTTAAGATTCTTCAATTCTAAACACAACCTTTAAAAGCGCTGCCTTAAGTCAGCACGCACCTTTTAAAAGTGACCTTTTCACTTTAAAAATTTCCTCTTTTATTTGGAGCGATATCTGATGACATTTTACTGCATTATTCGAGCTGCACAGTAATGTTTATCACCACCCACTTCCATAAAACAGTATTTTCACATAATATGAATTCAAGGAAATAACAAATATGATGAAAAACATTATATAGATGTAATGAGTTTCACAGTCTTGGAATTATGAGCCAAAATGTGAATATCATATTATAGAAGAACTGATGAACATCCAGTTTAATTTTCCATTCCCCTCAAAGTGACGATGATGGCTCAAATCTGCCTGCCACGTGAAATCTAGGACTACTAGGAACAAGCAAATGTGCTGTACAGTCATTCCAGGGTAAAATGATTGTACAGCACACATTGTTAATGACTTTAAAAAACAGGAATTGGGTCTAGCCAATATATAAAGCTCTAAAACTATGCATAAAATCCATCTAATATTTGGTATCCCAAATATCCCTTAGTTTCATGTCAACTAGACACTTTTGGTTGCCAGCAACAAGCTTGTGGTTAATATTTAACTAGTTTTCTTGGCAGAATTGGTAGAGTTCATTTAAACTGGTTGGTTTCCTGGCACAGAAGTAGTTTCTAAGCATAGTCCACATAATATTAAGGATTGAGGTAACGGCTTTGGGAGGCCTTTTTCAGATACTTGATGACACCTTTTCTAAATGACTACAGATTCCAGGATCATCAGTTCACAGAACTGGACAACTTATTCTGATGTGTCACCACTTTGCCAAGCCCTGGAAAGAGACCTAAACTGTCAGCCTCCGATGAAAATCGACACCTTCAAGCATAACTGAAATGTGCAGCAGCTCACACAGTCAAGACAAACGCTACATTCAGGTACAACTGGATGTGAAAAGTTCTTCTATGAAAATCAAAATTGTTTAATTGTGACTAAATAAATCAATATGTGTCGTGGTCCCTGTGTCTCTCCGGCTGTCTCACTCAAGGCCACATGCTGTTTTTGTTTTCTTCTCGTTCTCTCTCCTCACTCTCCTGTCTACCTGGGCGGAGCTCATTATGGGCTCCTGCCTTTGGCCCACACACCTGGCCTGCTTACCACCAGCTGCTGCTCACTGACCTAGTTTCCTGCCACTACTTAAGGTGGTGGCTCTGAGCTTCTCATTGCTAGATTGTTGAGCTACCTGAATTCCCTGGACCTGTCCCCGAACCGCTCTGAAGTACCTGTCTGTCTGAGTGGCATGGAGTGCGGGAAAGCGTGAGCAGCAGAAGAACAGTGAGTGTGCGAGCACGAAGAGGAGTGTGCGAGTGTGTGGATTTCCTCCCTACCCCTGGAGCCCTGAACCCCCTTCCCCGCACCTGTATATATTGCACCGTGGAGTTTGTTCCCTTCCCTTCCTACCCCCGGTAGTAAGGGCAAGGTGCAGGACCCTTTGCCCTGCACCTATATATTCAGCACTGTGGTTTTGCAAATAAACTTTTGAACTCTTTCTGAGCCTGCACTTCAGTCCGTTCAGTCTGCCCTGACAATATGATGATATGATGATGGAACTTCTGACTACTGAATCTACTGAATCTTAATCTACCCAAATGTTTAACTCAGGAAATACACTTATGTCCCAGCAAGAGGCTTGGGGATCATCATCTTGCTCATTGTATCAGAATTATAACCACTCAATATGCAGAAAAACTAGGAAACTGATAGAAACAGAACATAACCTGTATAGTAGTTCCTTTTTCCTTCCCACCCCTCCTCGAAGCTTCTGGCAGCACTTACCTAAAATAGAGAAAAGAACAAAAGCAAACATGAGATCAAGATGATGCACTGATTAATAGTTACAGCAGATGTAATGATTTATCTAGAGGATTTATCTCTCAAATCATGGCAACATACTGTGATCCCTTCCTAAGTCGACATCAAAGTGAAACTTTCATCCGGAAAGTGTTGCTTTCCATTTGCTTTAGAGATTTCATGTCCAATAATAAAACTGTTGGCATAATGCATGATGAAGAAACACAATAACGTAATTACTTTACATTACTACAAAATAATGTTGCATTATCCAACAATTTGTTTTTTTAATTTTGGGCATTAAAGACAGAAAAAGAAACATCAACAACAACAAGAGTGTCTCAAAAAGACAAAAATGTGAATGAAACGTTTAAAGAGCCTGTGTGTATCGTCCTTATTGAGATAGGGATTTGATATGTGGGCATATGTAGCGTTTATTATTACACAGTTTACTGGAAAACCACAATGCATTGCAGAGAATCTTGGAAATTAACCTACCAGTAATGTAATGAGCAGTGTAGCAAATTATTTTCTACAGGGAGTAAATCACATGGGGTGTAATAGTTGTGAAGAAAAAGCATTGCATATAGATATACCAAACGCTTTATATGACAGCAATCGAAGCCCTTTCAAATACTGAAAATGTCTGTATTTCTAATCACATTTTAATCTAAAATCATGTCGATATTGATGAGTCAGTTAACTGTCCTTCTATAGTAATCCACAGAAGCAAGTGACAGAGGCAGTAGCTTTTAAAAGACAAGCAAGAAAAGCTTTTGAGGAGCAGAGAAAATCTAATATCATCACGGCTGCTGATCTATATCTAAGAGCAGGAAAGGAGGAGATAAGGATATAATTTAGCTCTGCCAAAGTTCACATAATAACACTGGCACCGCGAGGAAGTTGGTGAATCTCAGTAATCTGAACTGAAGCTGATAAATGAGTAATTTCATATAATTTTTTAGCCCAGTGCACAGGGAAACTGGCAGACAAAGCATTCATTTCACAGTTCATATGCCATATATTCTTTTATCACTTTCAGGCAATGGTTCATCGCATGCAGACTGAGCTGTTAGACTGGTAGAGATGCTTTGATCCGCTCATCAAAAATACTTCAGAGCCGTTCATTAAGTCACCACATTCACTGTTCGGTACATTCGGTTCATCCCAAAAGTGTGTTTCCTTCTTTTACTTCAAGGAAAAATAGAAGGAAAAATGGTGAAAATGTCATCATTGCAGAATGTTTGATAAATTATTTACTGTGGAGCTGATCAATAGTGGCACCACTTAATTAACTTTAACAAAAAATTGCTGTTTGCGCATAAAATCCTCGCACAGACCAAACATTTGCTTTGAGTTTTCAGCCGGCAAGACCCAGAGTAAGTAATAAAGTAGATGAATACTTTGCTACTGTACTTAAAAACTTTACTTGAGTATTTTGATTCTGACAATCTTTTACTTTTACTCTGTATGTTTAACACAAATATCTCTACTTTCTAATCCTTACATTTTCCAAACAGGTTTGTTACTTTAGGTTTAACGTACTTGAGGGGAGTTATTATTTATCATTACTGCACGCCTTCAAAAATCCAATCACATTTGAACTTAAATAGAGGGAACAATAAGGCATCGAAGACAATCCTATTTGTGTATCCATCAGTGGTGCTTATCACACAATGAGAGCCAAAGATATACAATTTATGTATCATTTATTGTTCCAACTCAGGGGTTGGAGGCAACAATGCTGATACATTTTGGTTGTAGCGTTTAAGCGTCTGTCGAGCAGCAAAGAAAACGAGTGAGCACAAAGGGAGTAATGATTTAAAGTGGCAGGTCATTTCAAATGCAACTCTCAAAAAGCTGAACAAATATTAACAAACACACTGTTTGGATGCAGTTTGTCACACAGTTGGTCTGAAAGTACAGCTTCTGTATCTCCCTTCTGTAAGTGAGAGAACCTCACTTAGAGATGGAGGAAGATGTAAGGAAGACGAGACAAAGGGAGGAAAAAAGTAGATTATTTTTCGAAGTGAGGACTGCTCAGTAATACCTGATAAACTGGACATTATAATTTTTTACATAATATTATTTATAATTATTATGTATCTGTTGTTTGCATGTTACATACTAAATGTCACCATTCATTTTAGAGTTTGTGTTGTTCAGTTGTCTTTTTTCTTTCAGGTCATTGTGAAACGTCCTACAAAACAAAGTAGCATATTGTAACTTTGTTTTATTCAAGGGTTGCATGAAATTAGTTAGAATGGAGAAGAGGATGGAGATTCACTCACTGAATTCCAACTTTTTATTAGCTTTGTACCGTCTTCGTTTGGAAAATCTCAGTTCCTGTAGCATCTTCTTAGATCTTGTTGATTTTAGATGGCTAAAGTGTCCAACGTGTTCAAGCTGCACACATTCATATTCATATACTTGCATAAATATTACTTTATTATTATATTATTAAGTCATGAAGTTTAGTTCCCTGTGCACAAAAACAACTGTTAGAAATATCCCCAAAAGAGCTATTTTTTATTTTTACACTATGAGCATATTTCACTGTGCTTTTTCATTTTACCTGAGTAAAGACGATGAATCAGTACTTGAGCATTTACTAGAGTATTTTTTCCCACAAGTATCTGTTCTTCTACTTACAGTAAGTGACGGATGTCTATACTTTTTGCACCACTGGAGGCAGCCAGTATCTGTCAGAAATAAAGATTTCAGTGTTGTATTGTGAACAAGGACCTCGATTCTGCTGCAAGAGCTGCTCAATGCCGAGGATGATTGAGGATCCACGTGAGTTGATGACATTCAGCCAGAACCTACACTTTCAACAGTCCCCACCCACCCAGCCGGCCTCACAGTGGAGTGCCACTGTTCGGTCAGCGAGCCCAGCTTCTAATTTGCATTTAGAGAGCGCTGTAGCTGATTTTCGTTGGACGTGAGAAGCGAAAAAGCCACAAAGCCATTTTGCCTTGTGAACTCTGTCACCGAGTATCCCTCACAGTTCAAATGTCGACCCAGAAGATTTTGCTGGGATGACAGACGGTCAGCCCTAGACAACTAAGTTCTTGTCAAACCTGTCTACAGCCCTGACATGGAGAAATCAGTTTTCACCTCACATACACTCCAAGATAATTACACATCATTAACAAGGTAGAGGGCCTTAAACGTGTTGAAAAGAAAAGTGGTTGCCATCCAAAGAGGGAGGGAGTTGAGACAAAGGTTGAGGGTCACAGCAGATAAGCATGCTGCGGTAAGTTTGCACTTGGCAAAGCAAAAGGACTTTTGTCAAGAAAGATTTATGCTTCTTTTGAATTTGGCACAAACGCGTAATAACTGACAATTATCAAGAGTACATTAGTCTGACAAACCAAACACAGTCTGGGGTTTAATTTAGATTTAGCTGAAGCATGAAATTGCAAGACAAGAAGGCAGTTTGATTGACTGGAAACTGGTGAAGAATTCACAGTAAACTGGCACTCTGTGTGGGTTGTAAAAGCTAGTGTATTTTTATTTTAGCAATGCTGGTGGCAAGTCAGCGTAACAGTCCATCATGTCAGTCCACACGGAAATATCTCAATAAGTTTAAGATGGATTGCTGTCCCTGCAGGGTGAATGTAACTCACTCTGACGATCCCTTTACTTTTACTCTTGGAGCAACAGCCGATTGACATATTTGCCATTTAGTGATATATCGTGGAAAACTGTCTGACTGACTGGAAATTTAACATTTAAGTTTCCCTCATGATGGACTACAACTCATCCCCTGACGTTTCAGCTAGCCCCATCATCAGGTTACAATTATGACTGTCAGATGCTTTTAGCAGCAATTTTGGTTTGAAGCTATTTGATAAAAAAATTAAATTAAATTATTCTTTCAGCATATTTGTCTGGTCATTTAGTGAGTTGTCAATGAGTGACAATTGTCTGTTGAGGCTATTCAAAAAAGGGAAAAGAAATAAATGAAGAAATTAATGTAATTGTATGTTCAACTTTGCTGCTACTATTAGTAATAAAATCTTATTGTGTGAAAAAGCTTCTGTCACTGCTTACAATGAAATTTACAGCCTGTAGTGGGATTCCATTAGATTCAACTTGGAGCTCTGGCTGTAATTTACATAAATTTAAAAAAAAAATCATCTGGATTCTTTGTTTATTTAGTGTTTTTGATCATTCAGTGAAAATATTTTCATTCCTACTAGGTTTTTTTCTTAATTAATTAATACATTTTTTGTTTTTTAGCATTGGACCACACTGATTATTACAGTTGTTTTAAGTTAAAATGAGAAACGTTTCACAGTTTTTTCTCCTTGTCTTGCTAACAACCCCATTTTTTAAACTCTAAATTTGCAACTGGTCCTGACCTTAAAGAAACTGCTTTGGCTCCGTCTAACTTTAGTTGTGAATTAATGGGAGATTGTTTCTCAGCGGTGCCCCAGAATAAAGAAGGAGTTGTGACTAAATTATTAACTCGGGTCACCTTATGTGGGCTTCACTGGCCTTCATATCATGTCCGTGCTGGGCCAACTTTGAACTTAAATAACCACAGGCATCCAAACTAATAATGGCATACACATAAAACGCAGGATGTTTTCTTACATTCTACAAATTAGTTATTGTAGCTTCCCACCTATAACCAACCAATCAGTCACATGAAAAAAAAAATGAAATGAATAAGAATGAAATAATGCTCCCTTTTTGTGAGAACACACCAGTCATATTTCCCAGTTTTTTCTTTACTTTTGCTTAAACAATGCATATTCAGCTTAAAATCTAAAAAGCTTGCTCAATGCTGATGGATGGTGCTCATCCACTAATCCAAATTAACATAAAACTATGAACAACACGCCTTTCAAATACTTATGAATGCCATTACAGACCATCAATGTTCTGTGTGCCTGTGTATAATAAGTTAGAATGGTTAAAATGAACTGAAACGTTTTCCGACTAAGATATTTACATTTCCAAATACAGTAAAAACAGAAAGAAAAACGATGAAAGAAAAAGTGCATCCATGTATTAGGTAAGGTGCACAGCCATACATAATGTGGATCTTCCACTAAAGGACACGGTAAGTGGCACAACAAATCATGCAAACAACGGGACAACATAACATTCTCCTTTGACTTACAGCAGATTTAATAAACTACAATGAGTAATTGCTTACATCATTACCTCCCTGAACAGGAAGGAGAGAGACAGAAGGAGCAAGAAAGGACTTAGAGAATTGATATTCAAGCACACCCTCGTTTGTGAACCAATGTAGAAAATGCTGGCAGACTGAAAAAAGATGTCGATCTTCTAAGGTGAAAGCCAAATGGAAAATGACAACTAAAGCAGAAGAGAAATGGGTAACAAGGCTGTTATGTGGCCCGACTGCTGAGAGTCTCCTCTTTGCCTGGGAAAGACAATAACCTGATGCATGATTCTGCTCTCCATCGCTCTTCTTCATTTAATACCACATTCACGATGTCACAGCACTTCCCGCCCCCATGCAGATAGTGATTGATAGGTGATTTGCCTACAGATTTTAAGTGCCAGAGAGGCCATGTTGCATTTGAAAAACAGCAGGGGAGGCAATGTCATATTTTCAGTCACTATAGTACTCGATTTCTAAAAATAATGCAGGTGCACAAACATGTGGAAAGAGGTTAAAGTCGCTATTTAAAGTGGCATGAGTCACTCACATTAATTTCAATCCACTTGTCTGTGGAAACCCTAAAGCAGCATACTGGAATGGCATAAAAATGATAAATGTTTGCAGATCTCATCAGTCTGTGTGTCATAAACAGCGTGATGACGTTTGAAGGCCTCAAGTGTTAGTAAAAAAGTTTTGAGTTGTAAGGTAAAGGAGAAGATTTTGGGGAAATTTTTAATTAATTTAATAGGACTCAGCCCACAGCTTGCAGAAGACTATACATAGCCCAGTCAGTCTGTCATTGTCAGCTCGGCATATAAAAGGTAGCATGTACCAAAATAAAGTTGGCAGGGGAAGAAAGATGGGCTCACAAAATTAGATGAATAAGGCGCGTTACACAAATATCTGTAGACAGTTTTAGATATTCCCATAATGCTCAGTGACAACTGAATATTTTTCAAAAGTACAGAATGAAAAGGTACAAGGACAATTTCTGTAACACAGTTCAATAGTTTTAATAGAGAGGCTACATTTGCTCTAATACTTTATTTTTTAACGTTAGCGCTGACGAATATCAAATGGGTTCTTTCAAATATAGCCTTTTACAGACATTCAGCTTGCTATTTCGATTTTCTCAGCTGCAACGTCCTTGTTGGTGGTTCACACTAATTGCCTTCGTATCAACAGCTGCTTTCAGCAGAAAGCTATACAAACCCATCATTTTATTCTACCTGCTCAATAACAATTAGCAGGCAGACAGAGTAAGTGCAAAAAAGTGTGGCATTTAGAGGCTAAGTACACAAATTCTTGCCTGGAAAATCATTAACGAGTATGGATAGGGACAAACTGGGAGTGAATGATGATACTTTGGCAGATAAACTGGTAATACTAGTAAAATTAATTCAGTTTTATTTATTTTGCACCCATTCACAACAGCAGCCATGCCAGAGCACTTTATATTGTAAAGTAAAGACCCAACAATAATATAGTAAAAAACCCCAACAATCACACAAGCCCCAATGAGCAAGGAATTGGCGACAACAGGAAGAAACCTCCAGCAGATCAATGCTCTGGGAGGGACGGCCATCTAGTGTGACCAGATGGGGGTGAGAGGAGGAAGACAAGACGAAAGGCACCTGATCTTTAGATACATTCATTGTGATGATTACATAGCGGGGTAATAGACTTACCTTAAATGGATAAAACTCTGGCAGTTCAAAAAGATGCATAAAAAAAAGTTAGATTAAAGCATAAGAGGTTATCTAGTCATGCATCTTACTTCTCTTACATGTAGGTTTTACCTTTAGCCAAACTCACTTATGTTCAGCTAAAGCACCTGCCCAGATCCTCTCTTGTGATATTTTACTTACACATTAACTCTTTTCAAAAGTTTTTAACACATTTCTTTGGGTGGCATTAATGAATAATTTCTTACCTTGCATCCAACTCTTGCAGGCACTTTGTGTCTATTTCTTCTTGAATAAATCAGTGCAGAATCAGGACATCCTTTAGAACTTCTGGCTGACTCACCTTTAGTTAATAGCATTGCAGTGATGAATAAGGTGTTAAGAATAAAATAGAGACACCTCAAATTTATCTGTATGTTGGCAATTTAAACCCAAAGGGCACTGAGCTATTGTTCCTCTTCATGACCCACCTACATTTTCTCGCAGCATTTTTCTCTCTTCCTCCACCCAATCTTGTTGTTCAGATTGTTTTTCTTGCTTCTGCTTTGCCTCTTTTCTCATTTTCTTTAATCACTCTTTATCTTCCTTTCTCAACCCATTGTCTCCATCTACCTTCCCCCTGGCATCCTTTTATCAGGTCTAAACCACATTTCCACCACGGTACTTATTCAAGGAGACCATTTTCTCCTCAGATGCCAAGCTTTTGTCGAATAAAAGCACTTGTTCAAAATCAATTTCCACTACTATCTATTATGTTTTTCCCCGCATCCTCCATTCACTGAGGTCTTTTCTTTCTCTCAACTCATTGTTTTCTGCTCAGAGTGATAAGGAAACTAGATTCAGCTCCTTTCAGAAGATTGGAGCAAGGACAGGAGTTTCTGTGGCTAACACAGTGCTCAGACTGATGGAGATCTAAATAACTCATTATGCAAAGTTCATTGCATTCATTCTGACAAAAGAAAAAAGAAGAAAGAAAAAAGAAGAAGAAAAGTGACTAATTCCTATTCATGTGATGCTTAACTAAATTTGTATTCATTGTAGAACTCCTGAGGTTTGGGTTTTTATATAGTTTGCAGCTTAGATGACTCTTTTCTCAATAATTTGTGAATCTGTTGCATGAAACACCTTGCCCATTTATTTCATGATGGATGAAAAATTACTGGATGTTTAGCACCTTTGGCTCGCAGCAAGGAGGTCCTGAGTTTGACTTCCCCAATTTGGCCGGGACCTTAGCATATGCATGTTCTGCATGGGTTCTCTCTGGGTTTCTGACTCCCACAGTCCAGAAATATGCAGTTAGTGGAGTTAGGTTAATGCAGTGGTTCCCAAACTTGTTTTACTGGGCCCCCAGTTGTTTTACAATAAAAGGGTTAATGTTTTGACAAATGGCGGTTTATTTCACACCTCAAACATTTAGTAAACAATTAAGCAAATTCAAGTAATCTGCAATAAATTACAGGTAGTAATAAAATAAACTAAAAACTCTTTTACGCTACGTCCGCACCTACACGGGTATTTTTGAAAATGCAGCTGTTTCGTCCACACGTAAACAGCGTTTCGAATCACCGAAAACTGAGATTTTTTAAAACTCCTTTTTTGCGTTTACGTGTGGACGAGGAATACAGAGTTCGTCAAAGGTTTGTGCCTTTTTTCACGTCATGCTGTGCGCCAGAGGTGGGACCAAGTCATTGTTTTGCAAGTCTCAAGTAAGTCTCAAGTCTTTATTGTCAAGTCACAAGTCAAGTCTCAAGTAATGTCAGGCAAGTGAGAGTCAAGTCTCAAGTCACTGGTGTAAAAGTCCGAGTAAAGTCACAAGTCTGAAACTTTGAATTTCAAGTTCTTTCGAGTCTTTAAAAAAAACGAAAAAAAAAGAATGTTGCAGTTATATGCTAAATGTAAATATTAGACCATGTGACTCGATTCCACACCTCTGCTGTCCCCACATTATTGTTTACATGAGATGAATTGCAGAATGGCAGATAGAGACAAAATACTGTTTCTGTTAATCTGGCTATCTGCAGTTTTTACACGCTTATATACACACACAGAGTTACTGTCCCTCGATGTACAAAGGCAGAGGCGTCACGGTGTGATTATTTTACATGTAGTTGTTTTTTGCTGTGTAATAATATTTAACATTGCTGTCAATACATTTTTCAAAAAGTGCCTCTCTGTGCAAAATGGGTTCAAAAACATAATCAACTGTTGGATGCTGTTTGTCCGGGATTTGAACTGGGGGAACAAATCAGCAGGATCAGCCTGATGTTATTTGTATCCCGCTGTAACTTTACTGTATAAAGAGCTAAAATCTCTAAAATGTAGTTAGTAGTTAGTCATTACAAGAAGTGTTTGCGAACTAAAAATCAAGAATGTGTGATACTGTTTGTCTGTGATTTGAAGAGCCCAACGCGTGCTCCCCATTATGGGAAAACCAATTATGCAGGGGAGACCTACCTCGGCACTTGTGCAGGTGAAACCAAAGGGCAGATAAGCTTCACCATATTTTCTAGTCTTTGGCTTAGAATGAAGTTGGTTTGGAAACATATTCAGCGATGCTTCATCTCCTGCTTTGCGTTTGTGTGGGAGCCCCGTGCTAGCAGTGTCCAAGAGTTTGTTTGTTTTTCCCTTTTCATACCCCCCCCCCCCCCCCCCCCCCCTTGCAATGGCCATGCGCCCCCCCCTAGGGGGCGGGCCCCACACTTTGGGAAGCTCTGGGTTAATGGGTGAATTACCCGATAGGTATGAACGATTGTCTGTCTTTTTGTGTTAGCCCTGTGTCAGATCGTCAACCTGTTCATCCCGACAGGATGGATAAAGAATATATGCAGAACAGCATAGGTTATAAGTTACTACCCACAAATTAAAATAATAAAATACTTAGAAAGTACCCGCTGTCACAACACTAAAGAGTCAGGAAATGCTGTAGAGAAGGGACAACGAATCTGAACACAAAATGCTCATCATATATGTATAGAAAAACAATGGAAGAGCTTGAAAACTGATATTAGAGAATTGTAACAGAATCGTTTTATTCAGTTCTGCAATCCTTATTCATTGGCTATTGTTACTATGACCATTGCTAATAATAGTAATAAAAGTGCACACAAAGTGGAATCCCTTTCCTCCTTTTCCACCATTCCCTCCTACATCTGGGAGATTGAGGCAGACCAATAAACACAAAGGTAGCAATTCCAACAAATTTACTTTAGAAGCATTGTGGCTAAAGAAAAAAAAAAAAAGCTACTGTCTGCCTTGCATAGAGCCAAAAAATCTTGTGCCAAGTCTTTTGACTGTATGAACCTGTACATAGCATGTGTGGAGGACAGGAAACCCATGAGAAACATAGGACAACTGGCCAGTTTTCAAAATAAAAAAGTTCATGCAAGCTAAATCTACTTCTCAAACTATCCTGCTGTCCTTTGAAACTGTGCGAAGGACTTATTTACAACATCCCAGGCTCACAGAGGCTGTGGACATAAAACTATATATTTATTACTCGTTTGTAACTTTTCCTTTTCAGTACTTTAACATGAATCATTTCACATTCTAGCCTTTTGTCAGTGTCTGCTGACACTTCAAATATTCAAATGCCTGACTCTAAAACAAAATTATGCTACAAGTGGTTTATTGAAAATGCTCATCAAGATTTTAATTAATCTAAAACCTAAGTGACAATACATTGTTTCATTTTCCAGCTTTTGCTGTATATGGATTGCTTCTTCACATTTTTCCCTTTCTGCTTGACAAAGATGAGGTAGGTTCAAGCAGGCACATATCAGAAAGCTTAGGTTCTCCTCCATAAAAGACTTTCTTGTTCCTGGAATATCAGGTTTCTCCCTGTGGAAGACATCAAGGCTGTCCTGTCACTTGCACAACTAGAGAATCAGCTTCTGTTGTCTATCAGATCCACACAGGCTGCAGACAGGGATACCACACACATCCCCCCTTCTTACTTTTCTCCCTCTTGAGAGATGCTGTCTTCACGTCACGCCCTCACTACTCGGCTCCATCTTCATCTCAGTCTTTATCCTTAGCCCCATCTTTTTCTTTTCTCTGAGTGCAACACTCACCTTTCCATGGGTACCTAATCTCATTCTCACTTCTCTGTCCCTCCGAGACTGCCACTTCTAAACCTCATTTACCAACACCCATTTCCCCTCTTGTCACTTGTTTTTTTTCTTTCTTTAATATGGAACAGTCTGTTTTATTCCAATGACAGCCTTCAGATAACAGAATGATGCATTAGTTTTAAGCACCTGCAGGTGAACAGTGACATCAGCCTAATTACTGTAAATATGTGATGTGTCAAAGTATCCCTGTCACAGAGATAACACGCTGTGGTAAATATCACACCGCAGGTTTTTGTTCTTTTTTCCCCTAAGGGCACAGAGTGTGATGAGCACTCATATCTCTGCACCTCCAATGTCTCAAAGCATGACCCCTGACTCACATTTCAGTTGTGGAAGATTCTTTCACCTCTGCTGCTTCCGATTCCTCACCTTCCTCCTATTTCTACTCTTCACTTCTCAAAATGATATTGTGTCATTCCGATTCACATTATTCAAATAATGTCATAAATATTTATGATGAGTTTGGAGATTGGAAGGAGGGAAAGATGTGTGAGGGAGGCCAGCGGAGGGTTTCTACTCCCACATCCCCGGTCATGGAAATTACTCAATGCAACATCTGAATAGCAATCATTTGCTGAATAATGAGAGAGTCACGGTGACAGGGGGAGAAGAGGCAGCAACAGGAGTTTTAATTGGCAGTTGCCTACATTTACAAAACTAAAGCCCCCCCAACAAAAATAAATAAATAAATAAATGAAGCCATCAGTTTAAACTGTGTAAATCAATATGTGGGAGAGCCAGATAATGCAGAAAACACCTACTACAGCAAAACACTTAATAAATACTAGAAAGCCGTGCACATCCTGCTGAGTGAGGGGCTTTGACCAGAATAAGATCAAATCATACAACAGAAAATGCAACAAATATTCATTCTGACAGTTTTGTGCTGTGCTTTCAGTGGTTGTGTAGTGTAGTGATTTCCACATTTGCCAAAAGAGCAAAAACATCCTCCCCATTGGAGACACAAATCCCTTTTACAAAAAAGAATTGCCAAATCAAACATAGCTCCTCTAGAGACCCCTTGTGAATATGGGGGCAGCTGAGAGTAGCTTCTTCTTCATTGTTTTAGCTGTGTTTTTAATTTATTTACACTCACTAGATGTTTTTTTTACTGTTTGCTTTCTGGCTCTATTCATGAATGACAGTTGGACTTTTTAAAACAAGACTTTAAATTAACAATATTTAGAATAGCTCTTTATTGTCATTGTACATGTACAAAGAAATTGTGGGTGTGCTACACCCACTGTGCCAGAATAAAATATAAATAGTAGACTGCAGGAATAAATACTAAACAGGGGAAATGTATACAGTCAAGAGGCATATATACAAAACAAGAGAAATATATACAAAAACCCTAGAAAGGCACACATCAGCGAACAAGTTGCAAAATGCTTGGAAGTAGCAAAAATACTTTTTCTGTAAAGAGTGATGGGGGTTAATGGGAACATGGCTCAGATTGGTAAGGTGAGTGGGCAGGGGTGGGGTGTGGGGGAATAGTGGTTTTTAAGAGTCTGATCGGCCCAGTGGAAAAAGCTATTTGTGAATCTGAAGGTGTTGGACCTGAATGACCTGAGGCACCAACCAGAAGGAAGGTCAACAAGGTGGTGGGCAGGATGCAAGGGGTCACCTGTATTGGCCCTGGTTTTCCTAATACAGGAGAATCTGGCGATGATCTAGAAGGGTGCCAGAGGGCAGTCAATGATTTATTTGGCAGGGTAAATTACCTGCTGGGCAGCTCCATCAGAGATGAGCCCAATCATGGTTGTGTCATCTGTGTACTTGACGATGACATTGGCTGGGTGGGTTGGTGTATAGTCGTCATGGGTATACAGGGCGTACAATGGGAGGCTGAGAACACAGCCCTGCGGGGATCTGGTGCTGACTACAGATGAGTTCTATAGGTCTGTAGTGATTCAAGCTGTCTATGCCAGTCTTTTTGGAGATGGGAATGATGGTGCAGGCCTTCAGACAGGTGAGATTGGTGGCATAAGGCAGCTCTTCTGGGGTTCACTGCTCTCGGTCTCCTCCTGACCTCATGTTCCTGGAGGGAAAGGGAGTTATGCTGAGTGAGGAGGTGATGCCAGATAGGGGGAATGTGGGAGGGGTGGTCTCAAACCCAGCAAAGAAGGTGTTGAGGTCCTCTCCGAGTTTGAGGTTACTGTCAGGGAGTTTGGTGAGGGCTTGGATGCCTTTTCACACCTCTATCCGCTTACTGTAAGCCTCTTTGGCTTGCTTGATGCCCCTCCTCAAGTTGGCTCCGGCAGTGCTGCACCAAGAACTGTCCCTCAGAGTTCTGATCAGAGCCTGTACTTCAGTCTTTATCCAAGGTTTTCGTTTAGAAAAAAACCCTGGTGGCTGTGGTCACTTTAACATTATCTACCCGGCAGTTAATGTAGAACACTCAACATATTGGTGCGGGCCCCGGTTTAGCCTTTGCTGCATGTCTTCCCCCTTCTCTCTCTGCCCCTGCTTTCCTGTCGTTTCTTCACTGAGTCTATTAAACTCAGTGGTGGAATTTGGGGAGTAGAGATTTCAAACATGCCTCTGGTGCTCTCATTGGGGGGAATGTAAACAATGGTAACTATGGCTACCCTTAGCTCACAAGGTAGATTAAAGGGAAGGCAATTACTGGACATGGCCTCTAAGTCCAGTGAGCATTGACTGTCTATGATTCTGCTGTTATGGCACCAGAGCTCACTGCCCCTTCCTTCCCTTATCAGTCTTTGTTGCGGTCCTGGTGGTGTAAGGTCCAGCCCGGTAACCCCACTGAGGCAGATGTTTGGATGGAGCCAAGATTCAGTCACAATCAATAGAGAACACTCCCGGACAAAGCGGTTGCAGTAAGTCTTTGAATGTAGGTCCTCCGTTTTGCTTGGAAAAGATCTGGTAATGGTGAGGAAGATGGATGGAAGCTGAGATTTGTGGTGTTGTTTTCGGAGCTCAATGCGATAGCCAACTCTGCGCCATCTGTGTCCCTTGCTGTTCCAAACAATAACCCACAGAGCATCCGGTGGTCTCAGGTGGTATACTGTCATTTCAATCCGAAGTAAAGTATGGGTTCAAGGCTGTATTAGGCTCTATTAGTTTCTAATGACTGAAGGTTATCAGTGTGTTGCAGAAAGAAGCAACAAAAAGGTATAAAAACACAAAAACACTGCACTGTACCACTGCTGCTGGAGGGGCGAGGTTGTACAGCAGGCGGGCAGGTCCCCCTTTGCACCCCTGAAGATCATCCCCTGCAACTATTACGCTGTTATAAAATCCTGCATATAAAGCAGTGGCCTTTATAAGGCAAATGATGATTATGATTCTATTCCCATGTCTTTTCCTGTATTCCTGTAGAAGGAAAGCTTTTACTTGTGTCTCCGTCAAAACAGAGTAAAAATAAGCAACCTTCTTGTGACTAGAATAAAAGGTGGTTTCTCTGCGATTGTGTTGATTTTTTTTTTTTTTTTTTTTTTTTGCTGTCAATGTCAAGTAGTTGCAACAAAGATTTTCACCTGCAAGGCAATTGCACAGGTCACCCGGTGCAAGGCAGCCTGTCTCCTAATAATCACTCTCAGACTGACGAAGGTTCACAGATAAATGCTAATTTACAAATGCACAAGTATTATCAACAGGTTGCAATCATTCCATCTTGCGCTTGCATTGCCATATTGCAGCAACTCGATCAGTTTTTGCGAAAGAATTTCAGAATTTTTGTTTCTATGAGGTTCTAGCTAAACTCTAAATGTAAGAAGTGGATGTGAATTTCTGCTTACATAGATGGCATTGGCAATTTTCCCTTATTTACCAAAGTCAATCACCACATTGTCACAAACAGATTGCAAACAAAGTGCCAACTTGACCCATTTAAATCATATTATTACAACTATTATTACTTGATGCATCACTGAAGATGGCAACTGACTGCAAGTGGTTGCAGACCTGGTTTCTAATAACTGCTTTTCCTAGTCTGACTGTAACATTAAGCAGTGTAATAAATGCAACTCGAGTCTCAAGGGATGTCAATGCAGCATTTGGTGAACCTATTGCTGGTTGATGCATTCTAAAGACTACTGGAAACAAAGAGCTTAACATGTGTTGTATATTGTTTTAACTGCCATTTCAGCCACATAGAAAATACAGTGGTGGCAAAAAGTATTTTCAACAGAATTGTGACTTTCTGAAATTTTGTTTCCTACCGTTAAAACTAAATTGTTCTGTCATGCCAGTAACCTAAAAGCTTTCCAAATAATACTGCATTGGTTTGTCCTGATGAGATCATTAGGGTTTTCTTAGATTTTAGAAAAGCTTCCATCCAGGCCACATACTCTGGCTTCATCAAATCAACTCCAGTCAATCAAATTCAGAGAACAGCCCGAGACCAAAAATAACCACCACAAAGAAATGGATTGCAGTTAATTGTTCATTATTTCATTAGTGATTAATGCAATTGCAGTTGATTAAATAATGATAATTATCATGTCAGGGACAAACAGTTCTGTTGCGTCAAATCCCCATTAATCTCCCCACGCAGATTTCTAGGCACAGCTGCAACCATGTTAATGAGAGGAGTGGATGACTCTGAGTGTGTGTGTTTGTGCGTGTGTTTTTCGGGGGGGTTATCTAAGTGGATGAGCACAAACACTTTTCACTACACAAACAGACGCAGAGAGTTTGTGCTGCTTTCTGAGTAATGTTTCTTTATTTGTGTGATGTTTGTTTTCTAACAGGAGTGCAACATGAAATTAATTGAAGTGGAACCAGCGATCAGACTGTTCATTGGAATTAACCTCCTGAAAGGTTTGGAGAGGAAAATTTGGTAGTAACTGAAAGGCCCAACCCTTAAGTGTAACAGCAAACCATGATTGATCTAGTGATTCAGAGATGCATTTCTTTGGGTAGAACTACGTCTGTGTTGCAGTTTCTCAGCGGGAAAGAAGAAACTAATAGAGAATGAAAACAAGTCACCAGGGGTGCAAACCTACGGGAGGTTTGGCTGCTATGTTCCACTTTAATCTCCTTAAACATTCATAACCCTGCTGTGAAAATGACAGGATTTTAGCTTCTAGGGGCTAAACATTTCAGTGAATTGTCTTGTGCTCCTTATCACACAGTGCGCTGTGCTGACTTTAGATAACTATACATTAAAAGCTGTTTTCATTGAGCACAGTCTTTATTAACCATTACAATGTTCAGATTAATGTATAGTGTTTGATACTGCAATAGGCCATCACAATTAGTGGCTGCTAGCTGACAACTCTATCATAGCTCTTGTCTCAGTCATATACTGTAATAGACTATCATGCCAACAAACTGTGGCTTTTGAATCATCCATCTGACTTCTGTGGCACTGCCTCGGTGAAGATCAATATTCCTCTAATAGCTCATTGCTTTGTGCGTCCTACTTCTAGGCACAACGCCAGCTCAATATCAGAACAGTGTAGCAAATTGGATGACAAGGATCACACGACTGACTTTCCTGTTGGAAAAAAAGTCCAAAGTAGAGTATTTTACAGTAGATTCCAACTGGTGAGCTGCTGGATAGACAGTGTCATGACCTGAGGCCATGATGACAGAGAGAGACATTGGCATCCACATCCACAGAAGTTTGGGGATTTCTCCAGCAAACAGTGGACTCAGATGTCTGCCCCCCACCCAAGTGCTGCAGCATAGAACCAGAATGGTTAGACAGGCAAGTACACCATCACAATAGTTAGAAAATCGCTTGAGATGTTTCAGTTTTATGGAATTTGTCAGGGTTTGGGCAGGTGTGGCGGTAGAGGATGTTTTCTGTAGTTCTCTGGCTTTCTTTGTCTCTAGCTACTTTGACTAATCAGTTCAGTAATCCTTGATTAAACTAAAGATTAATTTTATAATCCCGACCCTAACAACAACCTGTGCTTCTCTCTGGTTTTGCTATAAGGAAACACAGCCGAGTAGTCAGCCATCAGTGTCTCTAGCTGCTCCCTGTCTCCACATTGCCTGCCCGCTCACTGCCGCTCCTAACAGTCACCAAAGACCCAACACTAAACCCTTTCTCTGTCTTTCCCCTGCTTTTCAAATAGCAAGTAAGACCTTTTCCTCTCAACTGCATACTCACAGTTGAGCCTGCCCGCACTAACTGTTTATTTCCTTCTCTTACAGACTCACCTTGGTTTTCAGTATCCTTCTACAAGGCCTTGAATAATCAGGTCACATTTTATCTTAAAGACTTACTTATGGTTCCAACTTTCAGCCCGTCTTCTGTGGAAACAGTTCCCAGTTTGGATTTGGAAGACAGACACCCTTTCTACTTTTAAGCTTAAAACTAAACTCTTTTTTGATAAAGCATATAGTTGGGGCTGGATCAGGCAAATCAGAACCCTCCCTCACAATGTTCCCTCTAATTTTTCATGTGTCTGAGCGAACACACAAACTCCCTGAGCGGTCCCTTGGACCACTGTGAGCAACATTAGATGTGTGCACTGTGGTCACGCCAGCATCCAAGTTACATGGTTTATTAAAATAATCAAATTACAGCATTTACATTCATGTTAGACTACTTTTAATTAAGTGCTTTAGCTCACTTACAATGAAAATTAAAAAAAATCTTGTTCATGACCCATGTAGTATGTTAACACTATTGGAAGTAAAAATAACTTGAACTCCAATTTTGAAAACACAACTTTTTTTTTTCACAAATCATGGTCACAATACATAATGAAAATGTTGCGATTATACACAAAAAACAAAACAAAAACACAAAAAACAACAAAACAAAAAAACAAAAAGAACCCCCCCCCCCCACCCGAGGCTCATGTAAAGAGAAACAGGACAAAACAAACAAAAAATGTATGTCACACATTTGGAAAATACGTTTTTATATAGTCAATAAATGGGTTCCAAGTCACAGAGAATTTTTGTTGTGATGAGAGAACTCTGTATCTAAGTTTTTCCAGTGGTAAAAAGAAAAGCACCTCCTTTAACCATTGTATGTATGAAGGAGCCTTATCAGACTTCCAGTGGAATAGAATAAGTCTACAGGCAAGCAATGTAGCAAATGCTATGGCCTTTTCCTGAGATTTACTAATTTTGTATTGAGATGGCATAACTCCAAAAATGCCAATGCGGAAATCAAGCACTAAATTCTGCTCACTGATATGAGATAATACTTTAAATATATTTCCCCAGTAATTATCCAGGTTCGGACAAGACCACATCATGTGACCCTCATTTGCTGGATTATGTCCACACCTGGGACAGGCAGGATCGGCCTCTGGGAAAAATTTTGAAAGCCTCTCTCTTGTATAATAAAGACGATGAAGAATTTTAAACTGAATTAAAACATGGTGAATGCAAAGGGAGGAAGTATGTATACGATTCAAACAAAATCTCCACTCATCATCAGATAAATCCACCCCAATGTCTTTTTCCCAATTATTTTTAGTTTTTTCCCAAGTAATAGGCCTTAAGCTCTGTATCAGTTTGTAGATTCTCCTTTTGCCAAAACGATCCATTTCCAAAATGGTATCCACTTGATTTTTAGGAGGGAGGTAGGGGAAAGAAGGAAACAATGTTTTTGCAAAACTTTGTATTTGCAGGTATCTAAACATATGTGAGGTTGGTATATTGGTATATATTGAAATGGTTGGCAAAAAAAGGGTTAAAAGCAACAGGGGAAAATTACTAACCTGTTGCAAACAGATGTGCCTTCTGAATTGAAGCCATACTTTAATAGATGTTCTTACAACTGGATTTGTTATTTTCTGTTTTTGATTTAGAGCTAGGGATGAGGTTAAGAGGGGAAGTGGATTAGACATCAGTTCCATTTTTACCCAAGCCTCACCCTCGCTATTTTCATAAACATATTTCCAGTGCAATAATTTGGTGATATTAGCCGCCCAGTAGTAAAAGATAAAATTTGGCAACCCTAGCCCACCAGCCTCTTTTGGTACTTCCAAATATGTTTTTTCTATTCTGGGATTTGAATTTTTCCAGATAAATGTTGCTGTTAATCTGTCTAAATCTTTGAAAATTGATTTGGTTATAAAAACAGGAACCACTTGGAAAACATAGAGAAATTTTGGTAAGACTGCCATTTTAACTAGATTTATTCTGCCTGCTAATGAGATTGGAAGTTTTGCCCATTTTTTAAAATCTTGTGATGTTTGTTCTAACAAAGTGTCAAAATTATGAATCCGCAACTCGTTCATTGTGCGGGTTTTATTTATTCCCGAATATTTAAACGTTTCTTTTTCTAATTTAAAAGGGAAGGCAGAGAAATCTTGGTCTATGTTATTAATAGGGAACAGTAGGCTTTTTGAATAGTTCAATTTGTATCCAGATATGCGTCCGAAGTGGTCTAATACCTTGAGCAATTTAGGGATTGATGCCGTTGGATTAGATATATACAGCAATAAATCATCTGCATACAATGATACTTTGTGCACTGTCCTGTCCCTAGAGATTCCGGCAACCTAACTGTCCTCCCTACGAGCGATAGCTAAAGGTTCGATTACTACGTTGAAAAGATAGGGAGATAAACTACAGCCTTGCCTGCAGCCTCTACTAAGCTGAAAAATGTCAGAGGTTACATTATTTGTCCTCACTGCCGCAACTGGAGAGGAATACAGTATTTTAATCCATTTTCCAAACAATGGGCCAAATTCGGAACGCATAAAGATATGGCCATTCTATACGGTCGAAGGCCTTTTCTGCATCAAGAGAAATTATTATTTCTGACTTTTCTTTTGGTTCTGATGCATATAAAATATTAAATAGGCGGCGCATATTATAAAATGACTGTCGCCCTGGTATAAAGCTGGTTTGATCAGGATTAATACTTTTTGGCAGTATAAGATCGATTCTATTAGCTAAGATTTTTGTGAGAATTTTGTAATCACAATTTAAGAGGCTCACCGGTCTGCAGGAGCTGCATTGTGAGGTATTCTTACCCTTTTTGTACAGCACAGAAATTATGGCTTGTTTCATAGTATCTGGTAATTTCTCTTGAAAGAATATTTCCTGGTATACAACTTTGAGTATTGGTCAACTAAATGCCATGTTGCCATATCATTTTTTGATTGGTCGACATGGTACATTTTTCCACCAATAGGAAAGGGTGAGGGGGACGGGGGGGTGACGGGTGTTTGGTTTTGTCTTTGCTCACGGGGGAGAGTGCTTTCGAGCGTTTTCCTTATAAAACGCCGCTTTTACCGTTTCTTCCCGCTGTAAATATAAACAACGATAGTATTCAGGAAAAAAAACAAACATTGCATATTTTTTTTATCATAAACCTGGTTTTACGTGGCCTATCAACACAATTTAAAAACTGATATAAAGTATAAAGTGCTCACATCTCCAACAGTTGTTTTGCTTTGCTAAAACGCCGGTGTCGGCACATAAGGACGCTGTCATAGCCTGTCAACGACGTTGATTAGCTGCGTATATACGAATGTCAATCGCATCATTGGCTGGACTATGGGATAAGGTGGCATTGTTCTGATCCCATACGGGAGCAGCCAGTCACTCACTGACTAACACTGCAAAACAGAATTGTTAACGAATTTATTTTAATTTCAATTCCGGTTAGATTTTTTTTTGTGCGCAATGCAGATTTTCTGTGCGCAGAGACCGTGTCAGCAGTGTGCAATTGCGCACGCGCGCAGCTTAGAGGGAACATTGCTCCCTAGTATTGCTGCAATGAGCCTAAGCAGATGGGAGCATTCCATGTTGAATTGTTTCTTCTTCACTCACCTTTTTCACTCTCTATGCACAACTTTGCATTTAATCATTAGTTAATATTAAACTCTGGCTCTCTTCCACAGTTTGTCTTTTGTCGTGTCTTCTTCCTCTCACTCCGACCCTCTTAGGACAGATAGCTTCCCCTGCCTGAGCCTGATTCTGCCAGGGGTTTCTTCATGTTAAAAGGGAGTTTTTTCTTCCCACTTTTGCCAAGTGCTTGCTCACAAGGGGTCATGTGATTGGAGGCGTTTTGTCTGTATTAATGTAGGATCTTTCCCTTGTGTGATTTGGCGTCATATAAATAAATACAGTTGACTGAATAGGAATTCTGGTGTGTCACTATAAGCACATAGACAGGTGTTTTCTAGGCTCTCTGTGATGTTTGGAGATGAGTGCTAAAATGAGGAAAAGGCCTTAAGTAAAGCCCCCTTTCTCTGTCATGTCTTTGGGTACCTTCGAAGTGTTGTCCTGACATTTGTTCCAGCAGCACAAGTCACTACTACAGTGGGTCTCATCCCTATAATTACTGTAGCGGCTTATCTTGGTAGCACTAACAACGGGAGCAGTTTTATCTGTCAAATATCAATGCTTTATAAAAGACATTTATTTATGTGATTTTCTTTTTCTGTGTGTAAACTTTCATTATAGTACAGTGGTATGGTAAAAAAAAAAGGCATTTGCTTTATAGAATAATGTAGACTGCAGATATATCATCATGACATTGACTTCAGCTCTGCATTTCACACGTTTAACAGTCTAGTCTGAATAATCTCATATGCAAGGTATAGTGGGCCACTTGTCTGGCAAGCCTTTGTTTTTTTAAGCTCTCTGTGAAGAGTTTTCAGGGATTTCCTACCAGTTAATTTGAGCTACGCACAGGAACCACAGAGTTTAATTGTGCAATGCAGTGTATTCAAAATCAGTATAGCCAACTTCTTAGTTGGCCGCCTGAAAACCCAAGACATTGTTAGCACACGCTGTGCTGAAAAGAGTGCTTTATTTCCACAATTATACATCTTTGACATCACCATCCCATAATCCTCCATACCAGTCCTTGTTCAAATAAATGGAGGGCATAACTTCGAATGCAAATTGCTCTGTTGCTGGATATTCACCATGACAGCAAATAGTAACATAATGGTCAGTTAATAGGGCTGGATCTTCACTCCCACACACTTTTTATCTCTGTGCAGCCATGCATGGAGGCAATCTGTCAGGTAGTTTTATGAATTCCGTTTACCAGACTGATCTCGTATTGCTTTGTATTCTATCAGGCATCTGGTATTGTCTGAGAGATTTTTCTTCTTTTTTTGGTTTTTTTTTCTAGCTGTGTGGCAGCTAGCTACTTTTGTTTGGCATCCTTGTAGGATTCACATGCCATTCAGCTGCCAGAGAGTGTTTGGACATTTAGCAGTGTGTGGCTAAATTGAATCTGTACCAGATGCCTTTGAGGAGCCGTTGTAAAATTTAGTCTAAGTTGAGGAAGGTTTCCCGAACACTGGCAACACACACCCACAGAAAAAAAGACCCTTGTGTTTGTCCCACGTTCTTCATTTAAGGCATGGATAAAGTTTTTTAAATGTTTTTTAATTCAAATTGTTTGACAACTCTGAGGGGTCACCCATATGTCACAAAATTTGACTCTGTCAAATTCATTAATATTTTAATTAAAATTAATTTTATTAATACTTAAATTACTTAATATGGTATATGAATAAATAAAAACAAAATACCTTTATATTAAAATTGTTTCCAGTGATATCTTTTTAAAAATTTGTTAGTTTACAAATTCATGACTAAATCCTGCAAGCATATCCTTAACACAAATGTCAAAAAAGAGATAAGAGTAGGCTGGCAGACATAATGAATAGTAGACACGAGGGAGGGTGAGAGGGAGGGACGGAGGGATCAAGATGAACGAGGGGAATGTTAACAGATGAGAAAAGTGTCCTTGCTCACTCTGTGCTCCTGTTTAATATGAAGTTCCTAGTCGAATCAAGTTGTAAATCTTTAACCTGCTACCTCCATGGCAAACCTTGCCTCAACACACAACACAGTTCCTTCCCGTAAGTGAACACACACACACACACACACACACACACACACACACACACACACACACACACACACACACACACACACATATACTTTTGTATACTTTTGTAACACCCATGATGGTTTGAACTGCAGTCTGTTGTCAGTTATCAGAAAACTGCAAGCCAATATCACAAAGTTCAAATTTTTAGCAATCTATGACATCTATCTGAAATTGAGTTACGCTGGCAGGAAAATAAATTCACCCGCTTGTCAGCCACAAGGATGTCTAATTAAACTACACAAAGAATTGATGTTCTTCTAGGTTTAAACTCTGCAAGGCCTACAGGGTTCACATGTGATCTTTCTAAACTATGCAGCTCACTGGGCTTTTGCACTGTACAGTCAATACTTTGCAAAACTAGGTACTTTAGATGTTCATTACAATAGTCATTACAATCCCTTATTAACTTAACAAGTCCATCTGACTGTTCCTAAATGAATTTGTCATTCTATTGAAAAAAGAGAAGCAGGTAAGATATCCTCAATCTACTGTAATATTGTCTTAAGCACAGTACAGAAAACACAGACAGAAAACAGGCCACACATGGCCACAGCCGTAACAGGCATATTTAAAATTCATTCATTATCAAATTAATACATAGCAAGATTTTTTTTCATAATAATTTTAATCAAATTTCTCTTCTCACTTGTTTTCATTTCAGATGCTCTACTATTTGCTTCACCATATCTGTCACTGCTGGCTGCCAAATGATCAAAGCTCTTGTCGCTGGTACTATTAAATAAACTCATATTACATCAATTTAAGTGAATTATTTTAAATTTAAAGGCACTTTATGAACTTTGTTCTTGTTCTAAAACCTACTAGTTAAATCCCACAATATCATTGCCTGAACAGTTTATATGCTATTAAACTAATTCCAGTCCTGATAATGTCTTTATTTATTGCACACTTATCTGTGTCTTATATGCACACAGGAATATGAAACCTCTTATTTAAAGTTTCGTGTGGTTTTATGTGTTCCATCCATGTGTTTCCAGAATTAGACAAGAACTCTATTTTAAGATGTAAATGCAGGCTACACTATGGATCACTTTACCTGATATATATATATATATATATATATATATATATATATATATATACATATATATATATACAAAAAAGAGATAAGAGTAGGCTGGCAGACATAATGAAAAAAAAAAAAACGTCACATGAAAACCAAAATAGTTTCAAACGCCAGATCTGAATGAGGGTGGGGGAGGTTCCATTTGCCATGTTGCAAGGAGAGCTTAACTTCTGTCTCGCTAGCTTGCCCTGCACTCAGTGAATCTGCGTTCGACTACTTCGCCTAGGCTGCACTGTCGAGCGCAGATCCACTGAGTGCTCAACACAGACAGCATCGTCAGAAGAAAGTTGATAAAATAAATAAAAAATTTTGTATTGTTCGATACATATGCGTACCGAAAGTACTGTATCGAACAGTTCAATATTGATACGAGTATCGTTGCACCCCTATCATAGATAGATATATATACACATTGAGTTAGGACAAAATGAATGGGTCTCCACAGCATCCACCTACTTTGCATTTTTCCATGCTTTAAACTGCTCTAATTATAATGCCCATCTGTAGTAGACCACTCATTTAGTAAAGTGGGTTGAATCAACATGCTGTATTGATTATCTGTTCTGCTGGCTAGCTTCAACTTCTGCAACGGACAGTCTAAAAGGCTTTTCTTTGGCCTTTTAACCTTAGAGAGGGAGACAGAGACAGAGGGATCCCTGAGGGTACCGTGATTGACTTGGTTTATAAAGCACTGAGACGAGAGTGCTCCATGTAGCCAGCATCGCATGCAGTTACTACCACATAACTGCAGTAGATTAGATCTTTTCTATTTGCATGATGCTGCAAATGACATGCTCACATATGGGCAACTATGTCCAACTGTTCTTAGCCTCTGTGGGACTGAGCTAATACTTTCTCTCAAGAGGTATACAATAAGGTCACTTTCATTTAATTTACAAAAGCATTCTACACAGATAAATATTGTTGCCTAATTACTTCACAAGATTCTAAGTGAACAATTAACCTCTGCATCATTTTCCCCCACATCAGTTGATTTCCAGTTTAAAGCAAACACATCCACCCTTTGTTCTAAAGAAAGCTTCATCTTTTATCTTTTGATGCCTTCATTCAAGTAAGTCGGTATGAGAGATACTTTGGCTCTATCTGTTTAAGTAATATCCTCTTTTATTCTTCATAAAACATCAAAAGATCCTTGGCATGGGTATGCCACATTGTATCAGGCATGGAATAAAATGCTCCTTCATCTCTTCCATTATAGCTGGATCCTTTTAAGATAACAAACATTCTCTGTTACCCAAGAGCCTACATTTTTCAACCCGCTTGATGGATTTTCTTTTCAGGCCGGGATACGCAGAGAGTCTCAGGCATTCCACCACCAACTCTGTAGCACTTAAACACAAAAAAGCCATGCAATACCCAATCAATTATACAGTAGATGTGGAAACTGTTTGTTTTATCTAAGCTTTCTATTCACTGTCTCTCAAAGAATGAAGATGGTCCTTAAGGACGCCATGCAGTCATGTAAACTTAGAAGCATAACACTAGCTTCGTGAATGCACGAATGTTGGGTGGGGTACTCGAGTGAATTCCATTTATTCGAAGTATACGCTTTTACTTTTGACCTGGGCTTGTTTCTGTTGATGCATACACCTCACACCTTTCTCTTTATTTCTTTTGTGTAGTTTCTGTCATTGTGCAGTTTTGTATAGTTTTCTAACAGATACTCCCAGACTTCCATTTGAATAAGTCAGTGATCTGGAAAATTTGCAAGTCAAAGTCATTTGTGAACAAAAGAAATGTGAATATCACTCGAGTAACTTTCAGTTATGGCCTACAGCAGGAAACTCAATAATTCTTCAGCCAAAACTTTTATGTGACCAAATGACACACATTTCACTGAACCGTTCACAAAAGGGGCATAAAGTTCAGATCTTAACATTCTATTATTACAATGCAGGGAGGGGTTTAAAAGGAAGGGTTTAAAATGACCAGTGAAAATATACGATATTATTGGAATACCTGATTTTGGACAAAAGCATTGCATGCATAATTTAAATCTACTTTCACATTTAGGTAAATCTAGAAAAGAAAATCAATCAATCAACGGATGTTTTATAGATTGTCCATATATCTCACCCCACAACCAGTGAATCTGAGGCCATTTATTGTTCCACACAGCTTTACTTTAAAAGAGCCAAGTGTACACGTCGTGTCAGCAGTCAGAAATTATACTAACAAATAAAGTTGCGTTGTAGCCAAAAAGGAATTTAAAACTTAATTCACATAGGTAATTTATAATTATAATAATAATTAATAACAATTGTCCTCCTTTGAAGACAAGCAGACCAGAAAAAGCTTCTCCTGTGGTCCTTCAGCCTTGCTCACACATGATGAGTAACAGTTAGTCAAAAATCTCACGGTTCGGATCGGATCACGGTTTTAAGTCACGGATCGGATCAGCAAAAAAAGAAAAAAGACAAAAATTGAACATTTAATTATTTACTTATTGAAGTATTTTTTGCCTGTTTAAAACATTAAACTTAAGACTCATTCCACACAATTATTAAAAAAAAAAAAGGTACAATATAGGGCAGTACAGGGCTTTGTATCTACCACTCAATTCAATTTTATTTATAAAGCGCCAAATCACAACAACATTCACCTCAAGGCGCTTTATATTGTAAGGTAGACCCTACAATAATACATACCGCTCATTATATCGCACTGCGCTGTGATATAATGAGCTGTCACGGTCACGTAGCTTTCCGTTGCCCTGGAGGTCCACCCATTTGTAGTAGTTAGGGCAACAGAAGATGCCTGGGACAGTTCAGCCATAACTTAAATCTTTTCCTGCTCATACATGCTTGGAACGATCTTGCCACTAAAGTGGACGCGCAACGGGATATCATAGCGTGGCTCAAGCACGTTCATCATCAAAAAAATACGGCCTCCCGCCTGCAGCTAAACACCCCAATAGCTTTTGTAATAGCGTTAGCCCGGTCGGACTGGGCAGCAAAGGGCTGCTTAAATAATGCAAACTTCTCTGCTCCTCCACTTGGATCACTAGCGCTGGCCATAACTATTGCTTGACAGACCCACCACACCACCATACACATACTTTTTCTTCTTCTTTTTCGACTCTTCGGATCACGTGCGTGCCGAACCGTGGAGTGGGATCGGTTCGGATTACGCATCAACTGTGATCCGTTGCACCACTAGTAACAGTAGAGGAGAATCTGTCCACAACTGCAATGTAATGAGGGAAAGAACTCAATATAGAATGTGTCCTTACAGAAAATGTGTAGAGATGATATCTGTGTGTTAAAACCAACTGTATTTCAAGAAAGAGTGATCCTTGCACAGGTTGCATGTGTGAAAGGGTATTTGTCTTTCTGGTGACTCCCCTGCTGTTCCCTGTCTCTCATTGTTCCCCATGGATGAGTGTGACTTTCTGCTCCGCTATCAAAGGCAACCAACACTTTGAATGAGCAGATGGTTCACAGTGAGACTGCCCTTCTTCTCCTCGACATAAAGGTCTTTGTGTCAGCAACACACAAACAACTGCATTAAGTAAATGGGTAAAAAGACACTTTCCATAATGTTACTGTACTCAGAAATAGACAATTGTAGTTTACGTAACTGGCAATGTGTCTTATTATAGAAACTAACATGTTCCCTATTAGGAAAAAAAATCTAAGTAGAGAAGTCTGGTTTCACTTACATCGACCTCCTCTCAAGCAAGCTAGTTTCGGAGTTACCTTGGGGATACACCCCGGTAAGAAATTAACCAATTAACCAATGTTGTACAGAAAACCCAGGATTAACCCCAAAGTTATCTGGATAACAGAAAATCCTGCTTCGTAGTGCAGGCCTTTGGTTTTATATTATAAGTTATTATAGTGTTGACATAGTACCTAAATATTTCTCAATTTAACTTTCTTGTAACCCAACTATTTAGTCTTGACTGATTTAAAAAAGACATGCAATTGCAAATCAGCAAGAAAAAGAAATCTCAACAACCACACAAATCCCTATGAATAAGCACTTTGACAACAGTGAGAAGGAAGAACCCATTTTAACAGACAGAAACATCCGGTGATAGAGGAAATAGAGGAATGATTATAAAGTAACTGGCATTAAATCTGTTCTGGGTTTTTGGCTAGCTTAGCATTAGCATGCTATCTGCTCAGGTGCTTGCAAAGAGCCGAAGTTGTGTTAGCAGCATAATCCAGTTGTTTCTTTCCTGGGTGCAGTTTGCTCTTTAGTATATTTTAGATTTTCTACGCTAGTTGCAAAGCAAATTCAAATACGTTTGAGGATCTAGCTAGCAGCCACTACTGCTGCTTTCCTTAAGCCAGATTGAAACCAGAAAATAGACGAGACCTCTTTATACTAGAATGCATGCTACTCTCACATTCAGTGATGTTCTGCCTCTCCCCCATGGCCATGTGCCTGGTGTATCTCTTTTAATCTCTTTGTGCATCACATCCACTTCTGAAGCCTCTCCTGATATTGTGGCCAGACCCACTACACAGCCAGCTTGACCCTTATCATCACAACAACAGACCCTGTTTTTATCTGTGTCGCAACATATCCTTTACTGTGTTTCTGTTTTTTCTAGTTTTTTTTTTTTAATTTTTTATTTAAGAGAAGAGCACCATGTAGAGTGTTACTGATCCTACAAGCAAATGCATTAACCATCAACAGCATTTCCATCGAACAGGGGAGAGAGCACTGTGAGAACGAAGGCAGCTACACATCTGCTCTTGGAAAATTGTGGCCCACTCTGCTCTTACAGACGACAATTACAGTTTTATGTGTTTTAGAGAGACAATACTATGTAGTAAGCCTTATTACCCTAAATAAAAGCAATTTAAGTGATCAAATGACTGAACTCTGCTCCTTTTCTAGGATAATTTAACGTTATTTCTCTTTTTTTCTTCTTCTTTTTCCTGCACTCGGATAACAGTGCAAGTCTCACCTAGGTCCATGATTATACAGCAGCATCTAGTGTATGAGTGCAGTAGTTTTTTTGTTTTTTTTTTACCAACACTTTCAGACAGATGGCTTACCTGCATGCTAAACTTAATTTGCAGGTATTTTTCTTACATATTGCCCATCATCAAGGCTGCCATTTTAATGGCCAATAACTATACAAAAAACTGACGGAAAACTGTCCTCTGCGAAATGAAATAGAAGACTTTCTAGCATCATAAGAATAAGTTAACCTGCTGCATCACTGGACAATTAAGCGCTCCAATAGAAACCAAGGTAATGTCCAAGTGGACGCATGATCTGATATCGTCGTGTTGGTGTTGTTCCCAGATCATCATACTAAATGTTGTTCCAGGATCAACATTGCAAGTGACCAATCAGAATGTTGTGACGTCATACTTTTGCGACTTCGGGAAAAACCACTGTAAAACCAAAAACTGTACTTAAGCTGTGAGAAACCGCCGATCAACGGACCCTGACCCTAACCCTAACTGTAACCCTTTAATAAACGGTAAACAGAATTGATATTGTCCTTGCAACATTGGAATTTCATAAATGCACGAATGGCTTGGCGCGCAAAAGAATAACGTCACAACAATGTGATTGGTCACTTGCGATGTTGAACCTGAAACAACATTTTCATGATGATCTGGGAACAACACCAACACGACGATATCAGATCATCCCAAGTGTACTGCAGCCAATATCTAACCAGGAAGTGAACATAAAAGTAAAAAAAAAAAAAAAAAGCTCAGAAGTCCATTGAAAGCCGGGTGTATTTGTGACATTACCAGCCTATCCTACATCTTCAGAAGAGATCTATTTATTATTCATTTAGATCTATTGCTGATTAAAAGTTAAAATACTCAAGAAGACCAAAGTTTTCTTAGACTTTGGAACAAACACCAGAGAAAACTTGTAGGTGGAATTAGATAAAACAAAATAGACTGTTCTATGTTATGTGCTTTTCTTATAAAGAGAGAGTGATGTAATAATTCTGATTTCCAAATCATGACCATTTGTATGATAAAAGGATTTATAACTGTTCTGTAAGAAGGAGTCTGGGCTTTTGAATGACACGGAAAATGATGATCATGTTTAACTTTTAATGGAAAAAAAGGTTTGAATGAATTTTAGGCTATACTGTCATTTCATTTTAGAAGATAAGAAGAACATTTTTTTGTAGGAAAAAAGTTTATCAGTTTAGTGGTTCAAGAAATTATATGGTCCGTGAGCAAATTTATACTGAAGTTGCTTTTGCAGTTCAGACTGTGGCTCTTAAAAATGACTGCCTTAGTATACATCAGAATGATGGATATTATTTTCAACTTTTCATGCTGTTATGACATATGGCGATGATGGTACTTTAATGCAATATGCTCTGTCTTTATATGCACTAGATGGCTCTACAGTATAAAGAATGCTGTTTCTAATGTTGTTTTTGCAGTTTTTAACACTTTGTTTTAAGCATTTATTAAAATGTAAATTTCATAATCCAAGGTAGAATACTCTTTTATCACACAATCATTAGTAGTACAATTGCTGCATACCGTTACTTACTGACAGTCAACTAACACCGCAATCTGGACAGAGCCCAACAGGATGAGAAGTGAATATCAATAGTCTGCTGCTACTCTTACATTCAGGAAACAAATAACTAGTAATCATGTCTGCCTTTTGTCTTTTCTCCTATTTCTTTTTTGTGGATAACTATTGAAAGGAAATTGTCCGAGGAAGGGAAACATAGTATCATTTCTCCAACGATTTGAAATAAATGGAGCTGATGCTTCACACATGAGTAAGTCCACTCAGGCACTGACACTCACACACTCACACAGACACACACACACACACACACACACACACACGCAAAGATACACAAACTCCTTTGAATTTATAGTTGATAAGAAATGATGTGAAAGGCAGATGACGGTATAACCACGCCTGAAATCCTCATGAAAATATTGTTTGGAATGTTTTGGAGCTTAATGTGTAGTAAAGGGAAGAAAACATACAGGAGATATTCAATAACATTTTGGAGCAAAGAGGGAGAAAAAGTCTTTATTCCACCAATAATGAATCTGGGTTCATGGAATCATCTCAGCTGTCACAATCACAGCCATTAATCAACAGGTATAGTTAGTTAGTTAGGTCCCTAATTTCTTTAGCAAACACACAATTTATGTACAGGGTGGGCCATTTATATGGATACACCGTAATAAAATAGGAATGGTTGGTGATATTAAAGTCCTGTTTGTGTCACATTAGTATATGTGAAGGGGCAAACTCCTCAAGATGGGTGGTGACCATGGTGGCCATTTAGAAGTCGGCCATCTTGGATACAACTTTTGTTTTTTCAATAGGAAGAGGGCCATGTGACACATCAAACTTATTGGTAATGTCACAAGAAAAACAATGGTGTGCTTGGTTTCAACGTAACTTTATTCTTTCATGAGTTATTTACAAGTTTCTCTTTTCATCACAGCCATTGACATGTCGAAGAGGTTAACACGTGAGGAGCAGATCGAAATTGTGTTGATATCTGGTGAACGCAGTAACCGGGTCATTACAGCAGATTTCAATGCAAGACACCCTACGAGACCACCCATCTCCCATGCTACAATTAGCAAACTGCTTGCTAAGTTTCGTGAAACTGATTCAGTGTTGGATTTGCCAAAATGTGGACGCAAGAAAACTGTCACTAATGAAGAAACATAACCGGCTGTCCTAGCGTCATTCAGCAAGAGCCCACAGCGTAGCACTCGCCGCATGTCACTGGAGAGTGGCATTAGTCGAACATCCCTTTGGCGGATATCAGCTACTCACAAATGGCACCCTTACAAACTCCAGCTACTGCAGCATCTCAACGAGGATGACCCAGATCGGCGCACACAATTTGCAGAATGGGCAAAACAAAAATTGGAACAGGACCCTCAGTTCATGCAGAAGATTTTGTTCAGCGATGAGGCAAACTTTTATGTGAATGGTGAAGTTAACAAACAAAACCACCGCTATTGTTCTGACACTAACCCACATTGGATGGATCCCTCCAAGACTGTTGGGACAACAAAAGTGATGGTTTGGTGTGGTATATGGGGTACAACAATAGTGGCTCCATTCTTCATCAATGGAAACCTCAAGGCCACTGGATATTTGAAATTGCTACATGATGATGTGTTTCCCTCTTTATGCACTGAAGCTGGCACGTTCCCTGAGTTTTTCCAGCAAGATGGTGCACCACCACATTATGGGTGCCAGGTCCGAGCATTCCTAGATGAACAGTTTCCTGGAAAGTGGATTGGTCGTCGTGGGCCAGTTGAATGGCCCCCAAGGTCTCCCGATCTGACCCCCTTAGACTTTTATCTTTGGGGTCATCTGAAGGCAATTGTCTATGGTGTGAAGATACGAGATGTGCAGCACCTGAATCTACGGATACTGGATGCCTGTGCTGGCATTTCTCCTGCAGTGTTGCTATCAGTGTGTGAAGAGTGGGAGAAGAGGGTTGCATTGACAATCCAACACAATGGGCAGCACACTGAACACGTTTTATAAGTGGTCAGAAACTTGTAAATAACTCATGAAAGAATAAAGTTACGTTGAAACCAAGCACACCATTGTTTTTCTTGTGACATTACCAATAAGTTTGATGTGTCCCATCGCCCTCTTCCTATTGAAAAAACAAAAGTTGTATCCAAGATGGTCGACTTCTAAATGGCCACCATGGTCACCACCCATCTTGAGGAGTTTGCCCCCTCACATATACTAATGTGCCACAAACAGGACTTTAATATCAGCAACCATTCCCATTTTATTACGGTGCATCCATAGAAATGGCCCACCCTGTAGTTTGGCCTCTGTACACTGCCACAGTGGATGATGATGACAGATTCATTTCCATGGTTAAGAAAAACAACTTTATAAAATCTAAGTCAAGCACATTCTTGTGGAGGTATGATAGGAAGAGACATGTATGAGCAGAAAAAGAGCGTATCACATTATGTGTCCAGCTCGACGGAGGTAATGTTATGACATGGGTATATGTGGCTTCCAGTGAAACCATACCACTGATGTTTATTGGTAATGTGACTGCTGAAAAAAGAAACAGGATGAATTGTGATGTGCACAGGACTATACTCTGCTCAGATTCAGCTAAATGCCTCAAAACTGATCAGACGGTACATCATAGTGCAAACTAATAATGTCCAGAAGCATACTAAAAAACGAAATCCAAGATTTTCTCAAAATAAAAAAAGGGATACACATGTCATTGAGCTCACGCTCTTCAGCTTTTAAACACAAAACAGAACATAGAAATACCCACAAATAAGCAGTAAATGAAGGCAACTGCAGGAAAGGCCTGGCAGAGGATCTCAAGGGAGAGAACAAAGTCATTAGTGATGTCCATGGGTTCCAGACAGTCACTGACTGCAAAGGGTTTTCATCCAACTGTTAAAATCAATCCCTATATTTAATATCGTGTTACTTTGTCAACTTAGTTTGACTATATAAAAAGGGCTGCAATTTCTAATTGATATTAATCACATTTTGATTGTTTGATACAAAAGCCAATGAGACCGTTTACAGAGGTAAAGTTCTACCAATTGCGTCATTGTTAGACAAATTACCAACCTAACCATATTTCACAACAGTGACACCAAACGATCTCAACTGCTGACAATCTTGCGGTTGCCCGCCGTGAAAGTGCTGCTACATTTTCTCTCAACTGCTCCATAACATTTGACTGGACTTTAGTGAAACTCTTTCTCTCGACAGGTTTGAGGCTCCAGAGCACGAGCCCTAACGTTGTACTGGTTCTTATCACTTCTAAACCCTGCAGCGGGAGTCAAACACCATTTTGTAGATCTGATGCTTATCAGCAAAAAGTCAAGAAACAAAGGAAGTGTGGCTCAGTGCTCTGAGGATTTGAGTGTTCGAAATGCATGACTTTTGGTTTTATTTTTGTTCCCAATAATAAACTCCAATTCACCTGAGCTCCGTGGTGGATTTAGACCAGAAAACCATTTGTTTCTGTTTAATCTAAGCAATCTCATATCTGGTACGCTCCATTCTGTTCTTTATTAAACAGAGTAGCAGTTTTTAAAGTCTATAAGGCTTAGAAGTCAGGAAAAAGGAGATGTAATGTTTAATGTTGACTTTGTAACCTTCGTGAGATGCTTGAGGCACAGGAGGAGGACTAAGATGAATACTGTAAACACTATTGGAACTCACAACAATTTGTCAGTCTCAATAATGTACAATTGATATAAAGTAATGATGAAGAACTATATTAAATTATTATGAAAAACAACTATAACAGAGTCAGAATGCTTTCTCTGTTGTCTGCCTGTCATAAATCTTTACTGCACTAGTGTCAACTTGTAAAGTATTTTTATTCTGGAAGTAACTCACAGAAAGATTCCGCTTCTAGAAGTTATTCTGGAGGTAATGGGCAAATGTCTTTCATTATAATGAAGATGTCTCCCACTCACTGACGAGTGCTAAGGGAAGCGTAGATTAAAATAAGTTTTAGCAACCATTGTATTATTATTGCATCGTGCAGAGAAACAATAGGAAGATGAACAGGCAATATGCAGATACAGATTATGTGATCCAATGGGGAATTTTTAAGCCTGGTCACTCACACAGAACCCGTCTCTGATTTTTATGGTAGGTTTTTTTCTTTGTTTGTTTTAATGGACAGAGACAGAATATCAACTACATATCCATAAGAGAAAATATATTGAATGAAAGTCATAAACTGGTTTGCATTCTTGTTACTGTAAAGTAAAACTTGGACCTGTTGTAAAAGATTACTGAGTGATCATGTGGGGTTTTGACCATATTTAATTGGCAACCCATTAAACATAGATTAAGACTTTCTGGCAAATGTTTGAATTAGATTGGTGGGAAAATATACTTTAATATGCACTGTATTTAAATATATTCAATAGTATCACAAGGGAGACGTAACATGATCAAAGACTCTCCAAGGATGATGCACACTACTTTTCCTGCAGTTGTTGTTGTGGACCAGATTACAAATTATAAACACACACCTAATGGAAACACACAAATGAACATCTACTACCATCAGTGACTGATGGCAAGCTACTTAACCTATATGACAATAGACCATGCCATGCCATTTAATTATGTTGCTTAGCAACATACTGGGCGTCTTGATGCATGCTCAATCATCCAGGTAAGTAATCTCCAAAAGTCCAGATGAACAGAATCAACTTTTGGAAACATACTGGGCCTTTGTTGAAACATTCTGACCATATTTCAGAAGGTATCAAAAATCATGAAATTACTGTCTGGATGCACAAATTTAGAATATTGTATTAAAATGACAAATGTATTTTTCTTATTCTCTCTTTTTCTCCCTGTTATTATCTTCCTGTCTGAAATATGATCCTTTTTTCGTGTGTGAGCTACAGGGTCTGTGTTGTGTTCACATATATGTGAATATGAGTGCAGGCTATTGTAAACAGTCCAGTCCAGCTAGAAAGATATGAGCACAAAGTCCAGGTCCCCTGATGACAACTGTTCTGAGCAGATAAACATTACAGAAGAGACAAGAAGATTATGTCATGCCACCAACCATGAATCGGATTAATATAAGGGCAGACGCTGACACACAAATAAGCTTTAACCAAGCCTCACGCAGTACATAGTCTCTCTGCTGTAAACCCAGTGTTGCAGTCAGAGCAAAATGTCTTTTCCTCACTCGATTGAGTAACTGAAAGTAGGCTTGATGAGATCTGAGGGAGGCTGAAGGGCATGCTAGTGTCACTGCTATTAATCCGGAGTTCACAATAGCTTCCTACAGCTCAGTGGAGTGGATCATTGTAACTGAGCAGCTTTAGGCTCCATCAAGACCTGACACACCTAAGCACACACAAGGTGATCTGTTTAAAGAAAAAAAAGAAAAGAAAAGAAAACCTTCTTTGGGCTGATTGAAAGCCCATGTATCAAAATATATAATTGAAAGATTTGACCAGAAGAAGTATGGCTAAAGAGCAGAAGATGTAGCAAGATGAGTGGGAGGGGACTGAACAAGAGAGATTAGACGTGTGGCTTTCTTAGTGCATTAATTTAGCTGCCTGTAAAAGACAGCTTTAATTTGGGAGCAAATGTTCTAATCCATTTCACTTGCTAAATTTTCCCTGAAGTTAAACATTATTATGGTGGAATATCTGAAGTCCTTCAGGATCAAGACTGCACTGATAATTTTGTATTACAATGAAGCTTAACAAAGTCCTTGTGAAAGAGCTCAGAGAAAATTCATATAGTTATTTACTTTCTTCCTCATAGTTAAGAATAAATCCTGGTAAAGATAAAACTTGTTCACACACCAGCTTAGCACTTAAATGTAAAAACTGTTAAGAGAATGACTTTAAAGACATTTTCTTATGCAGAATTCAGGAAAGGTAGTCTAAGATTTACTCTAAAAGGCCACCAATACCTGAATGCTCTTGTTGGAAATTTGAGTGGTTGAGGTCCAAAAATGTACTTGTTAAAGACAGATCAGGTGATCTATCACTGGTTCCATTTGTTATGCCCCACTTGGACTGCAGAAAGCACAAAAGGCACTTCATGGAGTAATGCAGCTGTCTTGAGGATAGTGGGAAAAGAGTGACGCACACATCCCAAGAGCCACACAGCTCAAGCTCAGCAGTTGTCTTCAAAGGCAGAGATAACCCTGCAGTGAGCTGGAATGACACCCCGCTGAAGATGCATAGCTTTACCCCCCGTCGATCCTCCACTCTTACCTCCTATAGTCTAATGGGATTATCAATTCCAGCGGCTTTGAATAAGAATCACATTATCTGTCAGTGCTTGAAGAGATATTTCAACAAAGGCAAAAAAAGGTGAAGTATATCAAACTGCTCTAACAAAGGCTGATAATCTGATGAGCAATGAGGAGGTTCCAGAGATAACACAAGATAAATTAACTCCTGACCCATCACATGATTGGTACACATGAGGCTGCAGTTCCTTTTTCCAGCAATTACATTTAAAACCTTACACAGCAAAAAGGGAAAGCCTGCATAACAGAAAAGGAGAGAAAAGCATGCACGCAGAACAAAATGTGAAATGGTTAACTGTTATTTTAATGACAGGGCTGAAACAGCATTTTCCATGCACGTCGTATATTGGCAAACGGCTTCACAGCAAAATTCTAGTATCGCCTTCTGTGGATCACAGTCTGTCTCACTGCAACTCCATAAAAACTGCAGCTGCATAAATCATTCAGTGGGACTTTTAAAGACTAATTTATTGCCATGCACTTAATCTAAAACACTGATAGTTTGATTAACGCACACATAAAACATCTGTTTAGTGTGTAGGATCTGTCAAATCAAAGATGAGCCCAGGGATGGTGTTTAGCCTTTGGAAACCTGTCAGAACTCGAGTGTTTTGGTTGGACCTTTTATATTTTACAGGTTTTTCTGTATCATTTAAGCTGGAACAATGAAGATTGCGACCTCCTTAGTTTGGTTCATCAGGGATGAGGGGCTGTGACCAGACCACGTTATATAAAGCAGTCTGATTTCCCACTTGCTAACATCTTGTTTTACAGGACTGCTTTAAAACGTCCAATGTGTCTTTTCACAGCAGGCCTTTTTGTTCTACTCCAGGTTTAGAAATTCCAGTGAACGAGCATGGAGTAGTTACAAACTGTCAGATATGCACAGTGTAAAAAATACATTTAAAGGCTCAATGTATTCATAAAATAAGTCAAAGGAAAGTTAATAATTAATAACCAAGTTCTGTCACAAAGTTTTCTAAAACCCTCTGTTTCTGAGAGAATTGTAAACCAGTAAACCAGTTACTCACTGCTTCTTCACTGTACAAACATTACTGTTTACTGACAACACCAGTGAAAACATGTCAGGGAAGTAACATTCCTACAGTGAAAAGTAGATACATTTCTTAGATGCACGTAAAGACAACAACATAACATTTTTAGCATGTCTGTTATTTTTTGATCAGGTTCAGATATTACCCACAGGAGCCCAGCAACATCTTATCAAAGTACATATGTCCAGAATGACTCTACACTGATTTCCTTCCTTCTTTATTTGTTTGTTTTTTCTGCATGAGAAATTACTCTGTGGACACAGCAGATTAGAGGAAGGATTAGATGGTAGACAAACACACAACAAAAGAAGGAACCTGAGTGCCACAAGGACCTGACATTAACTCCCACTGCTTCGTAAATGAACAGTAAATTGGGATCATTTTTCTAAGTAAAGTGACTCAAGGCTACTTGATCAAATCATACTTTGTCAGGCGCAACAGCATTGCAGCTTAACAGCATTGCAATATAGAGCCAACTAATATCCAAAGTGTCACAATAAATGTGAATGTCATTTAAAAAAATACCAACCAACCTGTGCACTGTCTGGATTGACTACAAGAAAGCATATGGCTCGATGCCCCACACCTGGATCCTGGAATGCCTAGAACTTTACAAAATCAACAGGACCCTAAGAGCATTTATTAGGGACTCAATTGTGATGTGGCAAACAACACTAGAGGCCAATTTCAAGCCAAATGCACAAGTTACCATCAAGTGCGGGATCTGCCAAGGAGATGCTCTGTCCCTACTGCTGTTCTGCTTAGGCCTGAACCCCATTAGTTAGATCATTAACAAATGTCATTCGGATTGGAAAAGTGTAATTGGATGGCAACAAAGACAGAGAAGAACTGAGGGGATTGTGCTAGACATCGAGGACAGCTACAAGTACCTGGGAATCCCACAGGCAAATAGGAACCATGAAGACGCCGCTAGGAAAGCTGCAACCACCAAGTACCTGCAGAGGGTCAGAAAAGTCCTGAGGAGTCAGCTGAATGTGACGAACAAAATCCGGGCTATCAACACCTACACCCTGCCCGTGATCAGGTACCCTGCTTTGATAATAAGTTGGCCAAAGGAGGAGATAGAAGCCACTGACATTGCTGCTGACCATGCATGGAGGGTTTTACCTGAGGTCTAACACCCTGAGACTGTATGCTAAACGGAAGTATGGAGGTCTCAAAAACTCAAAACTCTGTTCATGTATGAAACTCCTTAATTTTACTTTATTGCAAAGGCAAAGGAACATAGAAATTAGCCCATACCGCCACCCACCCCTTATTGATTGCCTACAGCTTAAGCATCCCTGTAGCTCAAACATTTCTTCTCACCCTTGACTCTGCTGAAACCACAACAAAACTACACTAGGCACTTCAGCTGCAAGTTGTAATGCTAGCTATACACCCCAAGAAGCAGTAGAAGAAGAAAAAAGTAAATGAAGAAAAACAAGAAGGGGAAAAATAGACACGTGTATACAGCAAACCTTGTTCTTGAACCGCACTCTACCTGTCACAGTATTACATGCATTAATTATATGATTTATTTAAAAAATACTTTTTACTTTTTACAATTTCACAAATGTTTTTCAAAGAGAAGTATGTAAACTAGTTGAATGTGCACATCGAAGCATGCAAAAGGAGATTATTTCTGATTGGATGACTTCCAAACATTTCTCCGCCTTTCTACACACCTGAATCAGTTCTGATGGATTGTGTCTGTCCAGAACACGTACATCTTCATTTTGTTTCCTTGATGAACGTGTTAATACCCCAAAAAAGATCTTTGTCAAAAACTTGAAAATTATTGGTCAACAAAATTAACACCGATACAGTCATGATATGAGGCTTGTGGTTAAAAAAAAAAAAAAAACTTCAATTTTCGTCTACTCCATTTGAGTTACTCTAGGTTCCTTAAGAAGTGCCAGTGTTGTCAGTCAGCCATTTCACGCTACAATCTCACAATCCTCTCATCCTGAATTTTTCCCAGTTACAAAGTCACCTTTCAATGCCTCTTTCTGTACAATGTAGGAGCACTGTTGTGAAGCCATGTCAAAAAGATGACACAATTCTTTTATCCTCCTTTATCTTGGACAGTCCAAATCACATAGTGAATACTTGACATTAGATGAAATTTTGGCTGCGTAAAATGACCATGTGAAAAACTTTAAACACTTGAATTTTTCTGGGGTTGTTATATAGCCAGATAGCCAAAGCTTCTGACGCACTTTTTTTTCTCTGACACCCTGTTATTGGCACACTGAGACATTGGATTGATTTCTGTACTACTCAAGGAGAATTCATTTTTTTTCTCCAAGAGCCCAGTGTTCCTCAGAGATCTGACCAGACCATGTTCTCTGCTCAGGTTTTGTATTCACAGTAATGCTGTGATTAAATATTCAAAGAACAAGAGCAATATTAAGGACATGTACTTGTCCTTTGCCCAGTTTTGTGAAATGGTTTTGAATATCCAATCAAATTAGTCAAACATGGTGCACACCAGATAAATGTAATGCTCTACAGTCAAAATAGAGAGGGTGAAAGAAAATACAAAGAGGAGGGAAGATGTGACAATTGTGCCAAAAGCAAGATGAGAGAGACAGACTGAATTCTTAAGTAGAAGGACATGAACATCCTATTTGGGCACAAAGCTGAGAGAACTGGTTGTCCTTTTAATAGAAAAATTCATAGTGGGAACTCAGACAATTTAGTTGATGAATTAGCTCAACAATAGATAGTAAGAAAGAACGAAAGACGCAGAGAGAAAAAAATATGGGATTAAATTAAAACAAACACAAACATGGAAAGTGGCAGATAGAAAAGGGGGGCTGAAAATGAGAAGCCAAGTGACAACGTGACAGATGGAAACACTCACAGCTTCACAGCATGTCTCTATCACAATACAGAGAATATTCAGCCCTTCCCTGTGGTGAAGCAGATCACAGCTGTAGATGAGTATCACTGACTACACTAGTTCTAAACATAGAATACTATACGAGCTACTGTAACTCGGGATTAAAATACAAAGAAATCTCTCTCAAACACCCAAACACATAAACACTGTCCTTTTTTAAATAGATGTTCACATGCAAAACATTCACAGATGGAAAAAAAGTTCCAGAAACAGTTTCCCTAAATATGCTATGACTGTATAGATAATGAATAGCGCACAAAATTTTTTTAAATCCTGCGAAAGACCTGCACAACCTAATTCTGAAATGCACGTCTTGTAATAATTTACTTGTAAATGAATTTCATTTGCATATCCAAAGAGGAAACAGACTAATTCCTGGGTGATGACCTAAAGAGAGTTACCAAAGAGGAAATGAGCATATAGTGGGTTCAAGGTTCACCTCCAAATTCCTGAAATGTCATTACAATTTTATGCTTTTTTGAATACATACTACATTCATTTACACCTCCTGAATATGCAATGTGCACCTGAAAGGCATGAAAACGTCCTAAAGAGACGCTCTGTCTTCATATTGTGAACGATCACACTGTAACTCACGTGCTCTGTTCTCCATCAGAACAATGTGATGTACCCACCCACAGTCACAGTTTTTGAGTGCACGTTAAGTGATCTTTCTGTATTACAAGTTATTGCATTTCAACTGTTTTGCACTCCCTGCTGAAAGCAGTCTCACAAAACAGAAACTGTGGACATGAAATCACCAAAATTTGAATCAATCCAAATCTATCAGTGTGACTAGTTGAATTGAATAGGCATGTCTATTCACTGAAAACTAATTACGTAGCACAGGTGCACATCCGTTGTCTGCATGTTCTCCACTATTGCAGTATCCTGAATAAGATTTCATCTTGAAAAATAAAAGAACATTTCAATCCAGCATGATTACAGAAGCTTTGATTGTCTTCACATCCTGCTGATTTAATTAGAAATCCTAATCAAAGAACTTGGAGTGAAACTAAATGAATTCAAATCAAAGAGCCACCAGGATGGAGGTCTTCTTCGAAAGATGAGTAGGCAGGAAGGAGCCTTAGCAAGCTATGCGTGCGTACGTTCATGTATGTATGTGTGTAATGCTGATATTATCCAAGACAATGAGGACAACTAGGCAACACACTTAAGTATGGACACACTTACTGTAATGGACAGTGGGCACAGGTTCACAAGACTTTGGCCTTACCTAAAACAAAAAGGACAAGAGGAGAGAAACTGTAAATGGACAAAAAGAAACAAGATGAAAATATTCCTTTTACAACATGCATTATGTGGCTGATTAGCTTTCAGTAGAGATATCACCAGATCTTTTTCTGCCGAGTCTGATCCCATACTTGTATTTACATAAATTTTGATTAAATATTTATGACACATTGACATAAGCCTATTTGGTGTTATACAGCTTATCCTGGCACAATGACTTAAGGTCTTGGACTGAAACTAAGTCTATCAGGTTAAGATATTGATTTGTTATGAATAAAAGTTTAGCAGGAGATGGCATGTTGCAAAATTGAAATGATCAACTGGCCTGATCCCCTACAGAGCAGACACACTGCTCTGTTAGAAATACAGAAAGAAGACAATCCACCGGGAGTCGTCCAGTGTTATTCTTTCCTCACTGACATTTAAATAGTGCTATTATCGAGCAGGGATAGTTTAAGTCTACGATATTAGGACTTGTAGAAATCTTAAGTTGGATTTTTGCAAGGACGGTAGATCAGAAGTTAAAAACAAAAGGTTGGTGGTTTGATGTCAAATCCTGGCTTCTGTTGATGTGATGCAATAAAAACAACAACAAAACTTAACCTAAGTTAAATTAATGTTAAGAAAACTAATTTGTTTTGTTCCATACACTAGTTAGAACAAGTTCACCAGTGTATGCAGGATGCATGCAGGCTAAGCCATCAGAATAGATTTAATGATGTCTTTGGGCAACTTTGGATTTGGGCTGTTGGCTGCACACTCAGTCGGTACTTATGAGATGTCCTGATTAATCAGGTAAATATTCTTAATTATCAATATGCAATAGATAATAATAATGTCTTGCTCAACATTCTACAGGCAGTAGCAATAACTACCAACTAACTGTATGACTGTAGCAGTTTCTCACATCATTGTTGATGAAGCTTTGACTCACTCTTCTGTGCAGCGTGGCTTCAGCTCATTAAAGCTGCATACATTTGTTGATGTACAGCTGGTCACTACAGTATTTCAATTAGGATGAGGTCTGAACTTTGAGTGGGCATATATACACCTTTTCTTTTTCAGCCGTTCTGCTGTAGAGTTGCTGCTATGCTTGCGATCACTGACCTGTAACACTACAAAATTAAGTTTTAGCCGTCAGATTGGTGCCCAGGTCCCATGGCTGCAAAACAAGCCCAAATCATTATCCTGCCATCACCTAGCTTGATAGTTGGTAGCTTGAAAGTGTCTGTGAAGGTTCTCAGTCATCCAGGTCATTGTAGTCTAAGGAGCTTGGAAAGAAAAGCAACTGGACTTAATGCTTTTCTTTCCACGCTCCTTAGATTAGTTGGAAGTGGGATTTTTTTGATGATGCTTGGTTTTTTCCAGATGTGGTGCTGTGTGTTATGGCCAAACATCTTCACTTTGGTCTCACTTACTGTTCCAGAAATCCAGGGGATTATTTTATTTTTTTAAGAGAAGAGGCTTCCTCCTGGCAGTCTTTCCAAACAAGCTAAACTTGTTAAATCTTTTTCTAAATGTACTTTCAAGAAATTTCAAATGTCACATGAGTAATGTAACTGAGGCCTGTAAAGTCTTAGATAAAGACCAAATTATGACGTTCCCTAAAAAATTACCCTTCACATCATTACTAAAGTTCTCATACAAATAATATTCATTCATTCATTTTATCCTCTAAGAACATTCCTCTGTGAAGGTTTTAAGGGTGGTAAAGAAAACATTTAAGAAGCTTAAGTTTCCCAAGTAGAACAGAAAATGGCAGAAAGACAAAAGTGTAGGAGAAATGTTGGCAATTTATTTCATTACAGAAAGGATATGGACGTATGATAATGTTTGTGGTTGATTTCTCTGAGATGCACTCAAATGTCCCAGCAGACACCATGAATTTATAATGCCAGAGATGAAAGTGATTACATCTAAGTGAACAAAAAATATGACATTTCAGCGAGTGACTTGGGTCTGCTGCAACCTTTCATCAGCAGATAGTAGTGATCATGCACACACAAATGAAGCACAGTCTCACAATCTGCAGCAGTTGCTGTCATAGCAGAAAGGGATGATTATTGCTAGCATTACCTCCAATAATCATAAGCAAGTACATACAGCACCTATAAGCATGGATGTTTTTTAATCGTTTGATTAGACCAGGAAATGAAACCAAGGTTTCTTATGTTTTAATTTAGTTACCCTTTCTATAGCTTAAGGTTTTTCACTTCAGCTGTTTGTGAGAGATGAAAAGAAAACCCTGTCCTTTTTTGTGTAAGGATCGAGGCAAGACACTTGTTTCTTTGTGAGTGTTTCTCCTCCCTTGGGGATTCATTTTTCAACAATCAGCTCGCACATGAGCCTCCACCAAGAGCCTTCTGGGAAACATGGGGTGAAGAAGAAAAAAAAAATCTTCTCCCTAGATGCATAAACCTTTGATATATTGCTTGTGACACCTTGACACAGATTTAAAAAGACCTTTTTTATTACTAACACTATACCACCAGGAGTGGTGAAAACATCTAGCGTAACAAGAAAAAAAAAAAAAATGCTACTATATATTTCCGTTCCCTGACAGAGCTCGCTTTTTCAAAAAGACTTCTCAGGGTTCACAGACCTGCTTTACAATGCAAAGGAGGAGCCTTGAAGGCTGATGTCTGTTTTTGAAGCTGATTCGTCTTCATCAGGTGGAAAAGCCTGCCTGATGCAGGCTGGACTGCAGGCTTGCAGTTGTGTAAGGCCTTGTCATGATGAAAGAGTTTTAATAACACAGCACTGCACACAACAGTAATCACCGCATTACAGCAGCATAGGCTGGTAAGTTTCTTTCAGCCTTGGATTTTTATATTTCATGTAGACAAGAATGATTTCAACCTTTCTTGGTCAAGTAGGACTTTCCTTTTACTCCTATAGTTTTCCAGCTGCTGAGAAGTAAACACACACAGTAAAAGGTAACAAGATATTTTATAGAAACCGCCACATGTGATTTATTTATTTATTTATTTATCTTAAATAAAATGTTCTATCTGAAAATTGAGGCAAGCCCAGTGAAGATCAATACTTTTATTAACCTTGCTTCCAGTGAACCCGAACAACATATATGTAATATAAATCTCTGAAGGGGTTAAACAGAATGCATTCCTTGAAAACATGTTCTTTTATAAAGTTCCTCACATAAAAGAAACCAAGGCCGACGTGTTTGAGGTCAAATATCTAATTAAGTGCATTAAGTCTTCTTTTATTAAACATCCGGTGGTGGTTTTTAACCAGCGTTCACTGCACTTCTTACATACAAACTGTTTTCACAGGACACAATTATCCCAAAAAAATCACCTTGAACTGGTTTTAAACAGAGCCACACACACAAACACACACATATAGAGGAAATCCAGTCCTTTCAGAAACTGAATTAAATGCATGTTGTTAGATTTTGTTGTGTGTATTTCATTTTGTGTCATCTATTAACTATGTTGTACAGTGAATGCTTCCAGCTTCTCCAAATCCCGTCAACCTTGATATAGTAACTTAAGCCAAAGTTTTCTATTTAATTGTGAACGTGAGTTGCAAATTGGAGGTTTAGGATATTTTACAAGAGAAATTAGACTGATTTATGAGACGAATTTAATAAACCTTTTTGCAGCTATAGCAGAATATTTAAAAAACAAACAAACATCAATAAAGTCACAGTGAAAGTGCGTTTATAATACTGCAGCCATCATAACTAGTTGGGAACTAAAGAAATACATTTCCTTGAGTGCGAAGAAGTTTCAGAGAGTGTTAATGGAAATCATGTTCACAAGGGAGGATCGCAGTACTCAGTGCTCAAGCAGCCTTACCCAGTGGTAGTAGCTGTTCTTGCCATTGTACTCGAGGAACTTATTTACTGCTTCAGAGAGTTCTAACTGTGGGTAAATGGTCTGAGGGAAAGCAATTCTGAATTTGACCCATTGAGGTCAACAAATTGATCTGGTCGCCCTTCTTCCATCTGTTCTCTTATAAGATGTTTCACTAAACAACATCAGGCATACCCTTCTTCTGCCATGAAGAACGCAAAGGCAGCAGCAGCTACATAGCATAGTTTATTTAAACAAACATGTTTAGAAGGCTCTTTATCTGTAAAATTTATTAGAGCATGCACAGCTACATGCTAACAAATTCAAATTATGACTGTGTTAAAAACAAAACTCTTAAGTATACTATAAATACAGCATCTTGTACTTCCTTTGAAGTCCTCAGTAGCCCACTCCTAATTGGAAATGGACAAAGCATTGAGATCAACTTTCTCTACTGCTATTGTACAGGAGACTCAGTGTGCAGTGCTAATTTTCTTTCTATAAACACTGGGTCAATGCCATTACAGCTGTAGGTAAGACCTGTTGAGCACAGCACAAGCCTGTGGGAAATCAACTATCAACTTTTTAAGGATTTTAATTGGTTATTTCCATTGTAGAATTTCAAGCTGTACTTTGCTTCCCACTGTTCGCTCTGAATTTCAAAGTGAAAAAGATGAACAGTTATAATGCTAGTAGATTCTGAATTTCTGCCTTGTTTTGTCTTATTAAAATACTACTGGAACTTTAACATTATGCACTCCATACTGTACAGTAACGCCACTGTTTTGCACATGTCTCACTCTGTATATTTTATTTTATATATTTTATTTATTGTTTACTCTATTTAATTTGTAAAATACACTCAACAAAAATATAAACGCAACACCTTTGTTACTGCTCCCATTCCCCATGGGATGGACGTAGAGACCTAAAATTCATTCCAGATACACAATATAACCATCCCTCCCAAACAGTGGTCACAAATCAGTCCAAATGTGTGGTAGTGGGCACATCTGCTATATTGAGATAATCCATCCCACCTCACAGGTGTGCCACATCAGGATGCTGATCTGACATCATGAGTAGTGCACAGGTGTACCTCAGACTGCCCACAACAAAAGGCCACCCTGGAATGTGCAGTTTTTTGCGCTATTGGGGGTCTGGGGACCCAGAACCGGTCAGTATCTGGTGTGACCACCATTTGCCTCGTGCAGTGCAACACATCGTCACATGGAGTCTATCAGATTGTCAATTGTGGCCTGTGAAATGTTGGTCCACTCCACTTCAATGGCTGTGCGAGGTTGTTGGATATTCGTGGGAACTGGTACACGCTGTCGTATACGCCGGTCAAGCACATCCCGAACATGCTCAATGGGTGACATGTCCGGTGAGTATGCTGGCCATGCAAGAACTGGGACATTCTCAGCTGCCATCTGCCCTGAACAATGTGAACCATGATTCATCCGTGAAGCGCACACCTCTCCAACGTGCCAGACGCCATCGAATGTGAGCATTTGCCCACACAAGTCTGTTACGGCGACGAGCTGGAGTCAGGTCAAGACCCTGATGAGGACGACGAGCATGCAGTTGAGCGTCCCTGAGACGGTTTCTGACAGTTTGTGCAGAAATTGTTTGGTTGTGCAAACCAATTGTTCCAGCAGCTGTCTGGGTGGCTGGTCTCAGACGATCTTGGAGGTGAACCTGCTGGATGTGGAGGTCCTGGGCTGGTGTGGTTACACGAGGTCTGCGGTTGTGAGGCCGGTTGGATGTGCTGCCATATTCTCTGAAACGCCTGTGGAGACGGCTTATGGTTGAGAAATGAACATTCAATGCACGGGCGACAGATCTGGTTGACATTCCTGCTGTCAGCATGCCAATTGCACGCTCCCTCAATGCATGTGGCATCTGTGGCATTTTGCTGTGAGACAAAACTGCACATTCCAGGGTGGCCTTTTGTTGTGGGCAGTCTGAGGTACACCTGTGCACTACTCATGATGTCAGATCAGCATCCTGATGTGGCACACCTGTGAGGTGGGATGGATTATCTCAATATAGCAGATGTGCCCACTACCACACATTTGGACTGATTTGTGACCACTGTTTGGGAGGGATGGTTATATTGTGTATCTGGAATGAATTTTAGGTCTCTACGTCCATCCCATGGGGGGGTTATATTTTTGTTGCGTTTATATTTTTGTTCAGTGTATGTGTACACACACACACACACACACACACACACACACACACACACACGTAGAAAAATATTTAGTATACACATCCAGAAATGCATATACTATTATATATTGTACATATATTTATTAGTTTCAGATGTAGCCATTCTTGTATTTTGCTTGTTTACATTATTGTATTTTGCACAACTCTGTTGCTTGTGAAGCTCACACACAAGAATTTCACTCACATGTGCTGTACCAATGTACCTGCACATGTGATGTGACAATAAAAGTGATTTGATTTGATTTGATTTTGATAATCTCAATGCCCACCAAGCTCATTGTTCTTCAAAAAACTCAGGATGAGCACTTTTTTTTCATACTTTTTGAGGGAATTTATAAATTATTGATGTATCTTCTCCATCTCAAAACAACCGACAGATGGGGATCGAATAGAATTTTTAAAACAATGAGAGCAGGTCAGTGTGGGCATTATTTTTAAGCTGAGAGACCAATGAACAGTTGAGTGTGAATGAAGCAGCTCGTGAAAATCTCTCTCCTGTGCCATTCTTAAACTATTATCATGCATCGAAAGCAGTGCCAACACTCTGAAACATGGCCCAACAAACAAGTAGAAGTAATGTTTTTATACTGTCAGCCAGTGCCGCTATCCATTTACTAACTAGATCTGCCATTGTAGTCATGACTGTGATTGGAGAGAAAGCGCTGTCGCACACTGATACCAGCAGACTAACGTGAACCTACTGAAAAGGCTACAACCTCATATCATATCTACAGTAGAGCCCTCATCACAACGAGACACACATACCTGGGAGCTACACTTGCCTTAACATTTGTGTGGTTTAACGTGAGCTGCACATAGTAACAACTAATGAGTGCAATCACAAAGCTAGTACAGAAGCGAATGCAGACGTGCAGATATATTTATACAACCAGCACCACAGTTACTGTACACAGGGGTGAGCACATTTTATAATCTCCTAGAGAAGCAGTTGTGTAATTAATTCAATAAACCCTTACACAGACACACACACACACACAGACACACACACACACACACACACACACTGTAGGAACTATAATCACTGTAATGACACCTATTCTACGAGGACCTACCAGAAGGTTTACTTTGGACTGGAATAAATTAAGGAGCCAGCTCGGTGCCTCGCTGTGATATTTATTAGAAATATAATCAGCAAGAGTTGACGGAGAAGAGATGAGGGTTTACATTAACATGCCAGTGTAAGATAATGTGCCAAAGTGCACTGTGATCAATTAGCATAATATTATTCTCTAGTTTCCAGAAATGCGTTCCCCTCTGTTTTGTCATTTATGTGCTTGACAAATTAGACAACCGGGACAGAGCACAGTAAACCGGCTTCAATTTGTTGTCTCTCTCCTTGACATATTTCATTTCTCTCTTCATTTTTTTTTGTCCCTATTTTTTTCCTCTTAAGGAAGCTATAAAATCAGATAAATATTAATGCCTCGCTAAAAAAACAAAACAAAACAAAAAACATTTATCACATTCACATGTAGATTGTCTGTAAGAAGTAAACTTGTTAAAGATGGAGATAGCATAAAAGCGACAGAGACCGTCGAACCTCTGGCTGACTCACAGAAGCCTAATGGCTGATTTTTCTTCAAAGAGGTACAGTGAGTGTTTATAGCTTTCATGTCTTCTCTCCTCTTTTTTGAGGGGGATACCAACAGAGACAAAGTTTGCTTACAGAAACTGCCTCATGATAATACAAATTAATTTCACTGAACGCCCGCACAAACATTTGCAGATAGTTGTGTTTGCACAGGAGGGAAAACAAGCAGGGAAAGGAACAGAGGCGCAATCAAGTTAATTATTATTGTTAGTTGTGTCAAAAAATTTGAAAAACACAAAAAATCACACAAGGTCATCTAGTCAAATTTGTGATCCCCAACTGTGGCCATTAAGAACAGTCTAGAACTACAGGTTTTGCTTGAGTTAAACACAACAGCAGGTTCAGCTAATTAGTTTCTTCCATCCCATCTGACTGAGGGAGAGTGCTGGGATTCACAGTGTTTGGCTTTAATTACACTAAAGTCACTGGTATTACCCATAGCAAATTCACTACAAAAGAGAAATACAGCATATACACACAACATACATTTATGGGGTATGTTGTTTTTCGTTGTTATGCCTTAAATGCAATAACTACTTTTTCGCAATCCTTGGAAATAGAAGCTGAACTACTATTACATGTTATAAGTCGCAGTGTTGAAGTATTTATATTCATTACTTAAATAGCCAAAGCACACTCATCACCATCATCAATCAAAATGGAGAAAAAAATTTGCTGTCCTGACTTACAAATGTAATGGGGATTTTGAAGTAGACCACCTTGCTTCAGAGACTGTTTTCAGCCTTGCAATTAACCTAAAGCTGGGTCAGGATCTATGCCTTCCTGGCTTTTTATTGATGTTGTTCTCTGTGCATTTGGAATAGCATTAATATCTGCCTGCATAAATTAAGCAAAATAGGACATTCAGACAAACTAGGTAAATCTTCTGTAAGTCCTTCCACAGCTACATGAAAAATCTAAGAAAAAATGGTCTTTCCTTTGGCAAACTTCTGCCAGATGCTAGCCTTCAATTTAGTCTGTTCTGTGTAGGTGGAGGAGCTGAACCTCCAGAGTGGTTTCCATACGCCCGATGTATTTTTTTCACCATCTGCTTGAACAGAATACTAATGACAGAAACACATAAAAAATAATGAACATTAAAGAGGCATTGATTGAATTTTCTATATATAATCATGTATTTATAACATTTTTGTTGAACATTTTGTTCAACTCTTTATTGCTATTGAGATGTCAAAGTGGCTAACCGGGGATAAAAACAATACCAAGGTCACTCATACTGTGTACAGAGTGGTCAGCTGTGCTCATGCTGATAGCAGGGGACACATCGAAGATAACGACTTTGTTGAAGTTTGGAGCTGAGAGGCAGTAAAGGCTGGATAATGTTGTCTGACATTAATTCAGCATGCTAATTTGGCTTTGCATTGCTGAAGAGCAAGTGAGTGGGTTTGATGTCAAACGTAAGTATGAAAGCTTTATGCATGCATATGCATTACACAAAGCATGCTTGACTTATTTTTATTTGTGTGGATATATATATATATATATATATATATTGCATTTTTGCTGTTGCAGTTTAAATAAGCATATCAATATTCCAGAGAGAAATTGTTTCAGCGGAATAAAAACTGTGCTTGAAAGTGTGAGATCTTATATTTCAGATAATTACTGTTTCCTTGTGATTTGTATGCAAACATAAATGGGGTTATTTGGAACGTCCACTTCTTTATACTAACATATTTCTGATCTGTCAATTATATTCAGTAGGTATCACACCCCAAAAAATTACTTCAAGTGTTCATGCACATGTACAAGAGGGAGAGCACTGAGAGCATGGAGAATGCAGAAATGGACAGATGAAAGTCAAAGCAGTGGACTGGCAGTGCACATAAAACTGAGCTTTAGAAGAGGCCAGAGAGCGATCATCAACCCACTGAACATCACTTCAGTGCGCCACTACCCACAGACTGCACCAACTAATTATCCACAGTCACAGCTAGAAGCAGCAGCAACAAGGTTGTCATTTAGCTGATACTGAAGTCAAGCCGAGCAGTATTATGTCGCTACTGACACATTAAAATAACAGCATTACAGAGGTAAGCTGTCTTATCCTGCTTGCAAATTGATGTTATTGACAGTGATCTAGTATTACATTGATGACTCACCTACCAAATTAATTCATGACTACGTCACGGGAATGAATGAATAAATAAATAGATGAATAAGGAAAGCAGTTTTGGTGTAATTCGTTGTCAGGGTTTCACTCATAGGGAAAACAAGAGGAGTTTGTCAGTGAACGCAACATTTTAAGTGCCCATCTTGCAAGGAAGTCACACATGTAGCAATGTCTACTTTTGGCTTTACGGTACTAAACACACACACACACATACACACACAGTACACAATACAATGTCAGTATAGTTATTGTGGATGACAACAAAGACTTTAGAAATAAATAAATAAAAACTAAAACTAAAATTGTTTAATCTCTATTTATTGAAAATCAAAACAAATAAATACAGAGTTTTGGCAGAGTCAAAATTCTTTTCATTTTCTCACAAGCTGGAATAATTCAACAGCTCGGAACAGCATCAATCTGAGTATAAACGAATGAACAGTTGCTTTCAAAAACACATTTTTCTTAGATTAATTAAAAAAAAATCAAAGATATAACCTGGCAAAGCAGTTTTACCTTAGAGAGTAGATCTTAGGTTTAAACCTTTCTGTGTGGAGTGTTAGTGTTTTTGCTATACCCCCATAGGTTCTTGCAAGATACTCTTCACTTCATACACACATATACACTTCATAGATATGCTTGTTAGCTTTACTGTTAGCTTAGCTGTTAGCTTGTTAGCTTAACTGGATATTCTAAATTGAATGCAGGTGTGCTAGTCTGGTGTACCCAGACTCTCACCCTATGACAGCTCAAATGTGAACTGAGTTGAGTTAGCTTTTTATGTTAAGAAACACAATTTGTGTTGCATTTGTCTTATGTATTGTCATATGTCTTTGTGAGCAGTGTAAAGATGAATACCACCAGTTGGTTTTGTCCCAGTGTAGTTACTGATCTTTAAATAGAGTTACATGTATTTCCCATTGGAGTCCATTACACTGTTGCATGAATAAAGCCTGAAGTCAACAGCTCAGTGGCCATGAACAGAGCAAAGCTCTCAACATGAGAATGACTTTGTAAATACAGGGATTACTGCAGCCAAAGCTTAACACAGCCATGTCTGATAGTGGAAGTACACAGCTTGAGATCAATGGAGCAAAAAGAATCTTGTTATTCAGTGACAGCACTGCATATCTCCGGAGGCTGAAACGCAAACACACTATGGATAATTTCTGACTGAACAGAATACTATGCTTTTGTATCGAGTATGAGTTGTTGCTTTTTGTGTGAGAGAGGATAAACAATAAACAATTACCATTTAGATTACATTTTGACAAAGAAGATACTGATTACATGAGACCCCCTCCCCCCCTTATTTATTTCTCTGTAATTAAGGCTATAGGGAAACAAGATGGTGTTCCTGCAGCATGCACAATGTAGAATTAATCATGTCTCATTAGTCCTGTGGTATTAATTGTAGAGTCATCACTACTTTTTGTTTAAAACAACTGTGGTAGAGCAAAGGAGAAACCATAATGGGATTTGGGAAGCAAAATAACAAAAAGTAAGTCAGTCCAAGGCCCAGCTGAGCCCCCAGCACTTTAATCACATAAGCACATTCTCATAAGAACACTCATTTTAAGAGGACAATAATGAGCACTAATTAGATTTTTGAGCGGCAACCATTGAAAGAGACTTAACTGAAACTGCTGCTCTTCTCTTACTTAAAAATGCTAATTTAGCGACATAATACTGCTCGGCTTGACTAAGCTATCTTCCTTTGTGAGTTAGTAATATACAGAGCAGAAGAGCCACCAGAGAGGTTTGTATTATGTACAGAAACTACTGAAAGGCCTATTTTATTAAAAGAAAAGCACTGATGAGCCTAGCAGGAATCAGAAGTCAACAGAGTAACCCAGTGAACTGAAAAAACAAGAGCCTGCAAGACAGAGAAAGAAGGGGTGGAGGTGACTGTAGCTGCACGGCCACTGGTACTACTGTTTTCTTGTGCTCCTTCTTTGTGTTGCTCCTGTCTACTGAAATTGCTACATGACAACTGCAGTCTTCTGTTCACTATGTCTGCTGGGTGCACCAGCAGTCCAACAGGACCTTGGCCCTGATTAGCCATCTTTGGCATCTGGTATTGGGTGTAGGTATAGGTATTGGGGATGTCTAATCCATATGTGGCACAAATGTTCCCGTAAACTATCCCAGCCATTTGGTTGTGAGTCTCAGTGTATGCTGTTACAGCTTTTATTCTCCTGTCTGTATGGATTGGGTGCTTAGGACCTGTTCTTGTGCTCCTATAATCAGAGTGTCTGTGCTTTGACCTGGCGTTTTCTAGTCACTAGTAGTCACCTTGTCTATGTGTCAAAGGCACATCGCCTCCAGACACAGACTCCTCGTTCCTCATCACTGGCTGTCTTCAGCGGGCTGGGAAACCATTGGAGCAGTTTATTCATGGATGCCCTGTGTTTACTCTCGGATTATGGCTCTGACCTTCTTGCATCTTCATCACTGATCCTATCAGCCTTTGGGATGCCCAATTACATGAAGCTGTCCCGAATGTTCATTATCTGCCTTCTATCAGCTCCACCCTGGAGGCTTACTGGATCACCTTCCCTCTCTTGCAACCAATCGGCAATACTTATCCAGTCTGAATGTGATTCCAGTATCCTCACTGTAGATCCTGGTGAGGTGATTTATGGCTTTGATGCCATCCATGTACAGGAAGTGATTGATGGCCGCTGGTAGAGCTGGTTATTGAGGCATAGGTTTTCTCGTAGCCAAGTAGTCAGGCAGAGCTGTCAAGTCTTAATCCGGTTGTACTTGCTCTATCAACCAGTAGCTAGGACTTTGAGCCTGGAGTTATTCCAATGCCTCAGCTTGGTTACAATGATGCTTGAGAAGAGCTTCCATGTTGTGAAGTCAGGTAATTGGCTGGTAGTTTGATGGTGTTACACCCTTGTGCCTTCTCGTGAATCCTTTATCCTTTAAGATCAGGATTATTCTACCCTGCATCATGCAATTGGGATGATTACATGCTGCTTGAATCTCTTTTATTTGTGCTGTGAGGCATTTAGAGATTCAGAGTGCTATTAGCTTTTTTAATAAATTGATGTGGATCATGACAGGTGCTGCTGTTTTCCAGCTCTTTATTCTGGAGATGTTTTGTTGGATGTCTGCCATTTGGTTTTTGATTCGTTCTTGTTCTGGGAGGTTGCAGCAGTTTGGTCTTTTGTATTAGTGTTGTGTGATTTCTGTTTCTCTGAGATGTTCTCTTAAACCTAGTGGTCAGATATCTGAGCCTTTGATTTGCTGTTTATAGAGACTCTGTTATGGACTCCTTATTCTACCTTATAATAAACCAGGATGGCAGTGAGCTCCTAGGTGCTTCTTTGTCAGTGTGGAGGTTAGTTGTCTGCCATTCCACGTTCATTACAAATAACCTCTCTCACGGGGTTGGCTGAGAAAATAGCATTCCATTAATTCCAAGTCTCATATATATATATATATATAAAACACCCAGCACGCCCCTGCGGGCGGTTTATCCTTCAAGCTCGGGTCCTCTACCAGAGGCCTGGGAGCTTGAGGGTCCTGCGCAGTATCTTAGCTGTTCCCAGGACTGCGCTCTTCTGGACAGAGATCTCCGATGTTATTCCCGGGATCTGCTGGAGCCACTCGCCTAGCTTGGGAGTCACCGCACCTAGTGCTCCGATTACCACGGGGACCACCGTTACCTTCACCCTCCACATCCTCTCGAGCTCTTCTCTGAGCCCTTGGTATTTCTCCAGCTTCTCGTGTTCCTTCTTCCTGATATTGCTGTCATTCGGAACCGCTACATCGATCACTACGGCCGTCTTCTTCTGTTTGTCTACCACCACTATGTCCGGTTGGTTAGCCACCACCATTTTGTCCGTCTGTATCTGGAAGTCCCACAGGATCTTAGCTCGGTCATTCTCCACCACCCTTGGGGGCATCTCCCATTTTGACCTCAGGACTTCCAGGTTATACTCGGCACAGATGTTCCTGTACACTATGCCGGCCACTTGGTTATGGCGTTCCATGTATGCCTTGCCTGCTAGCATCTTGCACCCTGCTGTTATGTGCTGGATTGTCTCTGGGGCATCTTTACACAGCCTGCACCTGGGGTCTTGCCTGGTGTGATAGACCCCAGCCTCTATGGATCTTGTACTCAGAGCTTGTTCTTGTGCTGCCATGATTAGTGCCTCTGTGCTGTCTTTCAGTCCAGCTTTGTCCAGCCACTGGTAGGATTTCTGGATATCAGCCACCTCCTCTATCTGCCGGTGGTACATACCGTGCAGGGGCCTGTCCTTCCATGATGGTTCCTCGTCTCCCTCCTCTTTCTTGGGTTTCTGCTGCCTGAGGTATTCACTGAGCACTCGGTCAGTTGGGGCCATCTTCCCAATGTATTCTTGGATGTTCCTTGTCTAAGAATACATTGGGAAGATGGCCCCAACTGACCGAGTATATATATATATATATATATATATATATATATATATATATATATATATATATATATATATATATATATATATATATATCAGTATTATTGGGTTGTTCACACAATCCCTAAATGACACCTTTGAGATCAACTTCTTCCATTAAGCCAGAGTAGAGTCAGCCAAGTGTATCAAGCTTCTCAGCTCTTCCTGACTGAAACCTCTGAACCTCAACACATTCCCACGAGTTTTCCTTCGTCTGTGCCTACAGCTTATCATATTAGTCAGCTTCAAGGTGTATTTCAGTCTTTGTGCAATAGAAATGTCCTTCAGCAGGTGGCTGAACAAGATATCAGGACATAAAGGGACCTAAAAATCAGCTGCATAAATTCCATCTCATTACACAGCCTCAGAAAAAATACCTCTGATCTTTCCCATGGGGTCACTAAGACTCAAACCATTCTGAGGCTTTTAGTAGATGCAGATATGGTAGGAATTTTAAAGTCCTATGTTGCCTCATTCGTCGAGTTAGCCCATTCACAAACTTGGGTGACCTGCTGCTCACCTGCCCCACCAGGGTGACTATAATAACCCATCAATCTTTTATGCCTGAGTGGTAAGAAAGGCACCTATAGTATACGAAAAGGGAGTCATGCTCTTGGAATATGTGCAAACTGTGTACTAGCATTGTCTCAGAAATAAAGCAGGACCATCTACATAGTGAATCCACAGGACAACTTTCCATTTCCCCTCAGTGCATCTTAAATCAATTTGATCCATTAAAAGATTGTTTCTAGATTACGTTTGTATCTTTTTGCTTTGCATAGAAGAGTTAAAACTTTTTCAGTGGTTTTAGGAAGGGATCGCGAACTCGTGTATTGATTTTAACAGCGGAATTTTGTTTGCTTTTAATGAAGGAATGCCGAAATAAAGGTTTAAAGATCACCAGTTTCAGGGGTTTCCATTTTAAACTATACAAACTGCCACTAAATGTGAAGGACTACAAACTGACTAGGTAGTGTGACTAGGTTAAATATAGGCTGGCCAAAACCAGGAACCTATATCGCATTATATATAAATAAGGGTCAAATCACAGGTTGCGAACCTGAAAACTCACTTGTTCACACCAGCAACTGACTCTGACATCTGGGTGGGCAAAATCTCCCAAGCCAATTAGCTTAATAAATCCGTTATTTCTCTGTCTCAGTCAGTTTGCAAACATTCAGGAAGCAGCTCCTTATTTTAGCCACTCTAATCATTACTTTCAGTGCTTAAAATGAGGCCCTGGAAACAGGTCATATCGGCAGTAATTAATTAACAATTCACTTGAATACAGTCCAAAATATTATTTTCAATTTTTATTTTTGCCAAAACCAGCCTGTCCTTTATTAAAGACTGTTTATGATGCAAAAAAATACAACTTTGTATCACTGCTGTACAGCCACTACAGCATTTTACATTCTAGGCACTACTCTAGCATAATTACTTTGTGCTCTTGTAATTGATGAAATGCCCCACCCATAGAGCAGTGGACAGTCAGAATAAATCATCCACTGCAATGCAGTTACAGAGCTGGAGAATTTAGCCATTTATCCAAACCAAAGCTTTTTATAGTTGAAACCAGATCTACGAGTGCAGTCTCTACCATCCTCATGTTCCCTCATAATGTTCTTTTCTGGAGGATTTTGACTCTGTACTGTGCTTTCTTCCAAATCATCTCCATACATCACAGGGAATGACTCATTGAAGAGTGATTAGTTGTTTCTCTATGATGGCTATGACTTCCAAATGGCAGAGATCAGGGCCATTAGACTTTATCATCTCTAAAGGTAACAGTGAACTGCAGAGGACTTTGTCTTTAGCTTCATTTTGTATATGGTTTATGACAAAGTGACTAACTTTCAAGCTTGCAAGGTTATTTTTTCACTTCTATATACAATGTAATATCTTAATATACATTTTGCTAGTGCATGATTTATATGCCTTAAACTAATTAAAACTAAAAAAGTTTGAGGTTTGAAGTTAATATAACTTCAAGTAGAAGTTTTAGCACACTGTTTGTTCTTTCAGAGTTGCCTCTTATGACATTTAAACCTAAAGAATGTATGAAGGCACACATTCATAAACATAAAGTCTGCATGGTTCCATCTATGCCTGTTTTCAAAGGTCACACACAATGAATTACATGATTGAAGATTATTACACGTTTTAAAATGCATCGCTTTTTGAAATGTTGTGCCCTTTTCTCTCCACTTCTCACTCATCCTTGTGATCACATAATTTAAATGGTGCAGTTTTGTATTGTTCATGTGTTATGCATTACAATATGCTGGATGTCAGCCTTCTAATTGTTTGGACATATAACACTGCAGGAGGATGCAGTGCATGATAGATGTCAGCCACCTATAATTCTGTGGAGACTTTGCACAGTGCTCCTACACTCCTAACTCACATGTCTTGCAACTTTTGAAATACAGCATACATTCCTTTATTAGTTAAAATAGAAGGATCAAAAGCTAATTTTGTTCTTAATATTTTACTGTGTAGTTAGGAGAAATCAGAAGACATCGGTACACCTGACCCTGATTAAAGTCATTCTGTCTAAATAAAGGCCCCTTCAAAAATATTCATTTCTATTGCTTGTGCTGTGCAATAACAGTTTCCTGAAGAGTACTCGCAAAACCCAGCTGAACTTTGACCGCTGTGTACTGCGACACACCTTCGCTAAACGAAGCCTACAGCTGCACTAAGTTCAACCAAATAACAGAAAACTTTCTGGGCATAACTGAACTTTTTGACACAGTTTACACAGAACCTTTGAGTAAGTCATTCCTTTCTATGGCTCTGACGACCTCGGGAGGAAAGCAGAATTGTGGAAACGACATACTCTTTGAAATGACAGGGAGCAGGCGCATCTAGTACAGGCGCTCTAGTAGAGCGGCCTCAAAAAAACCTGACACACAAGCAGTATGTCAGGTTTTTTCAAGGCTGCATAGAATAATATTAACGATAACAGAAACTTTATAAAAACTGACCTAATGAAAATTTGGTCTTATTTGACCTTGAAGGACAGGTCTGGGATCCAAATGACGTGCTATTTAGAATCCACATATATAATATTTTATACAAATATATGTTGCCAATACACACAATAAGAAACATAGTTTTAAATAGCTCTATATGTGTAGCTCTATATAGCAATACTATCATGTCAACCTTCAGTGCAATCATTGACCTTGAAGGAAAGGTAAGAGGTCAAATGTGACTTTCTATATGTTTACGATACACACCACACTTGTATGAATCATAGTTTCTAAGTTCTAATGCTTTCTCTAAAACTTTGAATAGTACATCATTATATTGACGCTGAATACCTTGGCAGATTCAAGCCAAACTTTAATGGATTGGTTAATATGACCTCTACTACTCCACTTCAAAGTTTTATCAGAATTAATTAGCCTTTCAATCTATCGTGTTTAAAGACAGAAAGAATGACATCCACAAATAGCTAAAAACCACATAATCATGTTGGCTAATGTAATAAATGACACATCATTTATCCAATATGTGCTTAAGGCATGTGGCTGATAGCCAGAATATATCGTACAACAAAAAAAAGCAGAGCTCTGTTTAAAAACAACCTTTTTTTCAACATAGTTAATTGTTACACTGCATGGCAAGAATGTCCTGGGATTGAATCCACCATCAGCCAGGTCGTTTGTGTGTGGCGTTTGCATGATGTCCTCATGTCTGCATGGGTTCTCTCTGGGTACTCCAGCTTCCTTCCACAGCCCATTGACATGCATGGGGTTACCTTAACTGGGGAATCTAAATTGACTGTAGTTGTAAGTGTGAATTTTTTTCTCTCTCTGTTTTTGTACACCACTTTGCATGTAATCATTAGTTCTTCCAGAGTGTATCTTTTGACCGGTCTTTGAACGGTGTGCTGCAGATGGCTACCACTGCATGGGTCTGGTTCTGCCAGAAGTTTCTTCCTGTTAAAAGGGAGCTTTTCCTTCCCACTGTTGCCAAGTGCTTACTCATAGAAGGTAATCTGATTGTTAGGCTTTCTCTGTATTATTGTAAGGTAACCTTACAATATAAAGAATATGGAGAAAACTGTTGTTGTAAGTTGTCGCTATATAAATAATTAAATTTATAACTCTAATAAACTGAACTGAATTTAACTGAATGTTGGCCCTGTGATATACTGGCAGGTTATCTAGGTCGTAGTCCTGTCTCACTCTGTTATTTAACACAAAAAAGTGTATTTGGTGGAAATCTGAGCTATTTATGGAGTTTTCAGTTTGCCTAAGTATCACTGAATGTATTTATTTGCATAACAATAAAATAAATAAGGGTAGAGAAGATATTTTCACCCAATGGGCTTTACAGATGATTTTATTTTACCTGTTACATATCTAGCAAATCTTACTAAAGGGCCCTCTAGCTGGGGTAGGGTTTGTCTTAAATAACTATAAGAAAATGCATTCTAAGACGTGTTCTCCAAATGTTCTGTGCAGCATTTTTCGTGATGGGATACTTGGTAGTTCAGGACGTTGTGTTGCCTGTCTATGGACTCTCCAGGGTGATGAACCTCAGTGGGTAATGACAGTGCATGCTGGGTGTTTCATTACCCTGAACCTGCTTAGACATTTGGGCTTGGCACTGCCGGACACAAAGCCTGTTAGCTTTTGGCCAAGTGGGCATTCTGTTTACCTTGAGCAGACCACACATTCACTGTTACATGATGATATCCAAATAATTATAGGTGGAAATTTCGACAACTAAGAGTCCTTTTTATATACTGCTTATACTGTTTATAACTGCTTTTGGACTGCTTTTTTAAAATGGAACTCAATGCATTCAACCTGTTCATATAAATGAGCTTATGAAGGACATAAGAGACAAATAATTCTCAATGTCACATGTTTTTTTTGAACACACATTTAAATGATCAATGAATGTAAAATACGTCTTTTTTTGAGTAACCACTAAGGCTGCTAAAATCATTTCTGAGCCAAAGTACACGCTCAAGTCTTCAAAGGGCAGCAAACTCAATCAAAATACAACTGCAGTTGCACACAAAGCCCTGCGATAAGTTCCTATCTGAATATTGTAATGTTTCTGTACACTGCTGCATTTCATTGAATCCCAATGTCAAAATTCACTACAGAGTAAGATGGAAATAAAAATAAGAGAATTTTATGTATCTAAATAGAAGTTAAATTAATAAAGTTTATGTAGGATTCTGACTGGGTTGATAATGCAATTTCATATGTTGCTTTTGTGGTGCAGGAAGCCAAATCACTCTACTTAGAAGGTGTGCATTTCTCTGTTGTTTATACCGTATATTCAATTATTTTGCAAAGTTCAGTTTTGAAGCCTCTGTTTTAACAATATGACCAGACTAATGACTCCATATTTAAAAGAGAGTGTAAAGTTCAACATACTCACCTAATGTGATCAAACTTGGTTAGGAACTTGTATCTGTATAGGTGCATCACACATATAAAGCACTAGAATCTCACCCAAGAAACATATCACCCTCAATGAGTGGATTTGTTAGGACTATTAAAAGCAGAGTAAGCAATATTACTTGCAACAAATATGCTACATGCTACCATGGTCAAGAGGTTGATTTTAGTAACTTAAGCCTAGCAGACAACTCATGGTTGTAATGCACTTTGGTGGTTAGCAGTGTCTACTCACACAAGAAGGTCCTGGGTTTAACTTCACTGGCTCGCTGTAACCTTTCAATGTGTTTCTTTCTTTCATGAAGTTAGGCATTTTAAGGAAGTCTATAGTGACAAATTCTCTTTTGTAGTCAACCTCCAGGAGCTGACCAAAAAATTGTATTTTTCAGGATTTCTATGTTTGCGTTCTCTTTCAGGCCCACAGGTCCCTGCTTAGGGTTAGCCTCTCTCCAAGCTGCAGCTGTTTCACGACTTTTTTGCTTTCTTTTCAGTGCTTTGATTATAATTTCATACAAGCTAACTGAAGCAAAAAGTAGGTGTATTTTGTTGAGAAACTGAAAGGAAGATCAAGGTAGATCTCACCAAAGTTTCTGCACCGAGCAAATCAGACTGAGAAAAATACTACAGGCCAAAAGTGCCCATATGAAGATGAGTTAATATGGTGTCTGGCAGAGCAATATATTCCTAAATTGGTTTTGCATTTAAAGTGAAAGACAGAAGAATAAAGGAACCAAAAAAAAGTATGGGATAAGAGGTTAAAGAGGGTGGGGTGGGCTTAGACTATGACTGACTGATTAAAATGACATTCAATGTGTCAGATAAGGTGCTGTAGGGAGATTTTATATCCTCTCCTCACACAGACTGTTCCTAATGGAAAGGATTTATAAGTCTAATATAGACCACTGGACCTCTGGAATGGCATTTTAGATGGCTCAGCTTAAGTATATGTTAAATAGAACGAAGTGAGGAATAGGGTGGGTGGAATTTCTTATGTTTAAACCCAAGAGGCAGAATCTATTTTTATCACTGTATAAATGGCAGTCTAAAGTTGATATACACAGGTAATGCATGACACAAGGCAGTCTCCCCTTGTGTGTATTAGTGTTAGTTTATTTAAACATCCCGGCATGTTAATTGCACATAACTTATGTGAAGCAAACACACTAAAATATTGTCATAATCAGAGTGAAAATACTTTGACGGGTGATTTGTTTGAGACAGTGCAGTCCACTGTCACCTTATTCACAGCACACAGGTAGACACTAACAGTGTACTTTAATGTGATCTGACTGTCAAGAAGCCACTAGAGGACATGAGCAGTCAGTGAAAGTCCAGTCATCACTCTTACAAATAGAGTAGGCAAAAAAACACCTCTCAGCATAATGTAATATCATGCAACACCCAGTGGTTCAAAGCAACCAAGAATATGTACACAACTGCAAGTTTAGAGTACTTTTACAGAATTTCAGCTTATGCTTATACACCTGCAGAAGTAGGAGAAAAATATCCGTACACAAAACACAGTATGTGTTGTCACTCATTCTTAATATGTTTTTCCTAATGAACTAGACTTGACGTGACCAATTTCAGAGGAACACTTTGTTTTCTTTCTTTCTTTCTTTGTTAAGACACTTAACAATGATCTATGACTAAAAAAGGCACCAAAACAAATAGATGAACGGGTGGTGTGTCTATACACAATACTCACCAAAGAACCAGTCTTAAACTTTATCTTTAGACACTTTGTTACAAAAAGCCTGTTGCAAAAGCTGGAACAAAGCCAAAGAGCACACAGTTTAATAGGAAGGAATAGTATTATTGAAACAAGAAGGAAATTCCCAAAGAGTTATTATGTGAAAACCTGATCTGTCTTTATATGATGTGAGCTAAGTCCTTTAAAAATTTAAGGAAATTGGACAAGTAGGGACACAAGAAGTGTCAGGCCTAAAAACAGTCTACTATTTCATCCAGAAGAACAGTATATGTAAAGCATGTTTTTAAGAAACAGGACAGGCCTGACACAGGGTCTGACAGATCCAGCTGGCCCGTCAGTTGTTCTATCTACTGTTTACTGAAACCTCAGTGAGAAAAGGCTATGATATGCAAAGTTAAGCAATAACTCAGTGGCAAAAGGTCTTATGGGGACATGAATCCAAATTCCTCATTCTCATCAATATGTAGGAGAGCGGTCCAACAGTGAGTGTGTACAGCTACAGCTAGTAAAGCATGGTGAAGTCCTCCGCCATGGCTCGAAGCTAAATTTCAGTCAGTGGTGTCCGAGATCTTGTTAAAATTGATGGAAGTATAAATGCAGGAAAAAAACCCATCAGGTTTGGATCCACCATGCTTCAGCATCCAGAAAGTGTCCGATTGGCAAAGGCTTCATTTTTCCCCATTACAATGATCCCAAATACAGTGTGAATGGTTAGAAAAACATCTAATAGAACACAATGAGTCATTGATTGGCCACCCAGACCCGTACCGCAACATTATTGAAATAGTGTGCGATTATCTAGACAAAAAAATGGAGCAAGAGGAAGCCAACATCCAAATAAGAGCTCTGAGCTTTCCTTATGACGCCCGCAGAAGTGTTCTTGGAGATTATTTGAAGAAATTACATGAAACTTTGTCCAAAAGCGTTCAGGATGTGCTGTATTGACCCAACTCAGCATTTTAACAACTTCCAAATTTCCTATGCTTAATATACCAATCTTTATATGTCATGTATCTACAAATTATTATTAACTAAAGTCTAGGATAAAAAAACAATAATAATACCTTCATTTCATTATAGGCCCAAATTATAGAAATGTGGATGTTTGAAATGGGTGAGAATAGAACACGCATACACAGAGTCAACACACTGACATACAGCGCGGTTAATCCCGAGCTGTGTGTCAGCTGGCATTTTCTATTCTAGAGGGAAATGGTCTGTGACAGACATTACTGCAGCACACACACTCTGAATAGGAAAGTAGTTCATGTTTCTATACTGGAGACACATTCAAGGTTACACTGCACTATTAACACTCAGAAGAAAAAGGAATACAGAGCAAAAAAGGCAGATAGATAGATAGATAGATAGATAGATAGATAGATAGATAGAGTTGTCAAATGAGGACTGGCAGTACATCAAATAATAGCACATTCAGCTAACAGACTGCTAATCAGTAGATTTCTTAGTATTGCATAAGAAAAGAGTAGGGTAGTAGGGGTTTTGGCAAGAGATGACTTCCTAGTCATTACAACAAGCCTTGCATCCTAATGTGCACCAGTGTTGAAACAAAAGACCTTCAGCGCCATACTAAGGAATTAAAAGTCTAGCCAAATGTGCCTCCTTAGTTCACACAGCAACAGAATCTGAAAACCAGACTATCCATTAGCCACATTTCTATGCAAATGACAGTCCAACACCTAGACAGAAAACAGCATATTTCAAATTGCTTCAAAAGCAATTTATATGCCCCTCCGTGCATCACCACCATACACATGCCAGATGTATGCGTATTTAATTGTGTTTTTTTTTCTACTGATAAAGATAAATCCCTCATCTTTAATTTAGAATTGCAAATACTGCTTAGTGAAAGAAACAGGCATGACTGCACTCATTTGTGACTAACCATTGAAAAGTGAAATGGTCCTCAACTAAATGATGACAGCTGAAAGTCAGACTTGTTTTGTGGCTGAGTACCTAAAGTTTATGATAGATTCGGTAAGCTAATTGACCAATTAAATAAAGACTTAAATATACAAAAAGGACTTCTCATCCAATTAGTATTTTATTTAAAACGATCTGGCAAAAAGAAGAAGAGCCTTCCATTAAACTGTGATGAACAGTTCTATATAAAAAGTAGTGTTTGTGCTGAATTCAAAGTAGCATGCCACAGTATTTGTTATTGTTTGGCGCCAAAACCAACTGTCTTTTGTGCGGTAGTAAGATGAACAGTAGAACCCGGAGGAGGAAAATTGACACTTTTTAATGATAATTTACCAAAGGAAAACTTCTAAAGAGCATGTAACACTGATGGCACTAAACTAGGGGTTATCAATAAGACTATGCCTTTACTTTGCTTTTGTCCTTCATGTTTGACTCCATGAAGGACAAAAGACACCAATAAGCGATTCCTTTTATGCTACAGAAGATCTATAATAGAAAATTTAAACCAATTCGCTACAATGCAGTGCATGTTCAGGAATTCAGAATTCACCGCCAACAGAACTGCAAGAACAAAAAACAAAAAAAGTTTCCCCTAACTTTACTACTTATTATTTACAGCACTGCATGTGCATTTAACAGCTGGTTAGAAAGTGAAAACAAGGAGTGTTATCTCAACTGTTCTATTTCTATTAATACTGGAGCTGTATCTAACACAGCAGTACTTTTCAGCCATGATTAAAGCAGGCGACTCCTCTGTAGTCCTTGTCATAAATCACTAATGTCACCAACTGGGAGACTCATGTGGATGTTTTCATTTCTTTACCCACTTGGCTGCATGGATTTACAGCCTGAGCAGACTTGACATGAACACAGCACTATCCAGTCATTGATTAGAATTGGTGTCATTGAACAAAACAGCTGCCACTGCAATGCTCATCAGCACTCATCACTCTTCAGATGTGTATTTGCAGAAGCAAATCTGATAACATTATTAGGCTAAACCATGTATGGTTTTAGAAACATTGAGCCATGTGTATGCAATAGTTTCTGAATATTACTAACCGATAATAAAGAAACCACTGAAAAGAAATGGATGACACCTGAATTTCATATAATCGTGGCAAACTGTTGACACAACCTTTGATGGTGCCACAACAATTGCTTCCCTGCCTCACTTTGATCCACCCTTATTGTCTTCACTACCCACTTGTTATTCTCTACAATTTGCATTTGTCACTGAAAGAAATAGAATAACAGCATGCAGATAGCTGGCCAGCTTTTTCAGCCTGTTGTTTAGAAGTACTATCTGATCACTGATAATTTCCTGGTTTAACTACGGGAGTGGAAAAACTCAATCTCAATTTAATGACTGGAAGTGTGTTAAGGAGCATTCACACTAGGCAACAAATGTCTTCTGTGAGGTTTCACTGCCTGCATGGATGATTGAGCCACTGTGGACACTGGTTCCAAAGTCAATGCGAAGTTAAACTACATCACTTGGCAATTTCACACTACACAGCTCTGTGTTTGTAATAAGATAAGATAAGATAAGATAACCTTTATTAGTCCCACACGTGGGAAATTTGTTTTGTCACAGCAGGAAGTGGACAGTGCAAAAGTTATGAGGCAAAAATTAGGATACAATAAGAATAAATACAGTACACAACTGTACAGAATAGAATAAAATAAAATAGCCTGTGTTTGAAATGTCCAACAGTCAATAGTTGTCCATTCACCATTCATCAGGGCTTCCTTTTAATCCAGGCCAACAAGAAATACAAGCTTGTGTTTTCTTTTTATATGCATATATATAAATTGGACATATAGATGGCTTGAGATAACACTTTTGGGCCTACACTCACTTGTTCAAAGTACTTAAAATATCTTTTCTATACCAGATTTCTGCATATACAAACCATAGATACTGTAGGATCTGTATAAGAGGTCTGCAATCCTCCCTGTGCAGCATATGCTTACGAGTGAACGAGTCTATCCTTAGATGGGGAAGAAGGATTCCTACAAGCAAAGGAAAAACTACATGTGGAAGATAATGACTCCTGCAGCTGCCAGAATAGCTTCACTCAGTTAGTTTGATTCATTGATAAGAAAGGCAATATGTCAGGTAAGAGAATAGTTTGTGTTCAAGGTGAATGACCATGTGTTGATAATAGATTTTTCAAATGATATTATGCTACAGGCCAATGGAGGAAATACTTCCAGTTAAGCAAAGAACCTAAACGTCTGACATCCAAGTCTGTTTAAGGAATTCAATGTAAATTAATTTCAGCTCACATTGGCCAAATTCAAAAAAGGATCCTACTTATGTTATGTTGGAATAAATGATAAGAGACCTGGCATTGCTGTTTTGATATCAAATCTGTCACATCGGCTAAACTTTCTGCAGTAGCTAACATTATACAAATGCTTAATTTACCATTACATAACTAACTTTCACGTTAGTTACCCGATAGTAGCTACTGTGGGGTATGCAAGCGTCCTCATCTCAATCTGTGTGTAAATAAAAGGAAATATCATCATCACCGAATGAGTGATTTACACATAGTTATTTGTCAAGTGTTGTGCAGTTCTGCTGGACAACACTACAATCAATTGGGGAATAGACAAAGAGGGATTCAAAGAAATAAAACCATGAATGGTTTTTGTGAAAATAGTCTGAGAGAGGGAATAGCACCAGGCCAGGGCCACAGGAGAGATATTGGCTTGACACCACCATAAATCATGAAATCGTGGCCTGCTGAGCTAAAGAAAACAAACATTGACATGTGCAGCATATGAAGACAGCCATGGAGAAGTGTTAATACATCACAAGCATAAATATAAATAAATCATAGCCAGCAGATCTACCAAATCACCACTTTATTTTTTAGACATGTGTATAACTCAATAAAACAGCAATAGATCCCTTAATCATTGAGCTTTTGGAGGTTTTGCAGATATTGTGAGGGTTCATTCAATTATGTTCTCATTTCTGAGGCCATAGCAAGAGAAGATATTCAATTTGTTAGACTCCTACTGAAGTATCTCAAATATTGCAGTTGGGTATTTATATTACTCTATTTAATTTTATTTTACTTTACTTCTTAACAAATAGGCTATCAGAGATGCTACTCAGCATAACAGATGGGTCCAAGGTGAGCTGAAAAAGACACAAGGCGATTTCCCTTTGGTGAAAATAAAAATGTTAAACTGATTATGAAAAATTTTTTTTTTTATCTGTGCAGCATTAATGTGCGGCTTTCATGACAAAATTTTAAAACATTCAAAAAAGCATACTGAACAGTGCTAAAAACAGTGCTACACAACATTTTACTTAAATCACACACCTCAGAAGTCAAAGAGGGCTAAATTTGCACAGTTAAGAGTGCCTTTATTTGAAGATGAGCAAGTCCAGCTTTTCTATCTGTTGCTCTGTATCTAACCTGCTGTTACAGCTGGGGCTCCTGGGCTAAAACAGGCATCATTAAGCTTCTTGGTAGCCTTTACCTGTGATGACACAATTGTATGATGGAACGGTGCTAAAAAAAAAGACATTTACTATTTTACACATACAGAATAAAGTGGAGTGCTTGTCTAACTACACTGGTATTATAATCTCTAAGTACAGGAAAAGCAGACGCAATCAAGTGCATATGCCAATTATAAAATCTCCTCTTTCTTTCACAGCCTGTATATTAAGATTCACTCATCTCATTCTCTGTCCTCCAGAGAGTGTGGACCAATAGCTGTGCATTTATCCCACTAGAGGACATCTCACCTAGGAATGCACAGGCCTGACTCTGGTCCACTAAGCTCTGAATTAATCCCTGCCTCTTTCACCCTACTGAGAAATCAAGTTAAGCAGTACTAGATCCAAACTGGATCAAAGATAATGGAGTTTATTCTTGTTATTTTTATCAGCACTTTCTGGAACCCTTCGTCTATTTCGGTCTATTAGATCCCTCTATGGTTGCTTCTAGGGTGGCACAGGAATTTTGAGTTTAAGTAGCAAAAAATGTTATAAAAACATTATAAGGTCCATAATCTGGAAAGCCCCACCACACCCCACATTTTGCGGTTTATTGAGGGTTATAACTCATGTGGTCTTTTGATATTTCTTTTTAATCTAGAACCAAATCAGGTCAAGGCTTCATTCATTTTCCATGTGTTAAAAATTACAGTATCAACAATCTCAGCACTGTGTTTATGACCATCCCAAAGATAGCATTCAGCTCAGAGCACTTTGCCAGTGTAATTACAGAGTAGTTAGCTTGTATATATAAAGAGTGCTTTTGGTAATGTGGAGACATATGTAAAATGTAATATAGTGATCACATATGTAATCAAAGAAGCTGAAGCTGACTATAGAAACTAATGCTATAGATGCTAACTACAGATCTGGGCAAAATAATAATAAAAATACAAGTAATGAGGTTATAAATCAATACTCTTGAAGAGCTGCATGCATTCAGCTGTGGGTCAGATAGGCTGGGAACCACAGTCGTATTTTTACAAATAGCCATTAAAGCACTTAACTGACAACCAAAAGTTCCAAAAGTCATTAGCACCAGAGTGCAACAGCCACACAGTATGTGTACATCTGTAAAAGAAACAGTTTTACATTGCAGCATTCAGAGGGAGTGCTACTGAGTGGATATGGTGTGTTGGTAGCATTAGACCAATTTTGCTCCACTTTGTAATTAATTTTCACACTTGATGGCAAGAAATGTCTCCCGCACCCTGAGTAAAAAAGAAGAAGAAAACAAATCTCAGCAAATCACTATACCCATGTCATGATATGGAACATGGATAGTTAACTAAAACAGAAGTTCAACAATAAAGTCACAAGTCAGTAATAACCTAGAGACATGAATCTGTTTCCATAAAGAGGTTATGAACTCATTACCTGAGTAGTAGCTGGGCATGGACAAGTACTTAAATGGAAAAAGAAAAGGGGGTTAGGGGAAGGCTTGCAATTTAATATTAAAAAAGACTGTGAATACTTTATTTTAGTTTCCAATAAATAAAAAAACATAAATATTAGAGTTTTTCTATTCTTAAAAATAAAGAGATTGGAAAGGTCTATGCCATCAACATTATTAGAAGATATAAAATTTATTTTACGTTGAATTTAATGTTTTTCTTTTTTCAAAAAAGCTTAAAAAAACTACTTTAACTTTAACAAGCATGTAGGATTGTGTCAAAACAGAAAGACGATTGGAGCTATTTAACAACAGTGCTGCCAATATTATTGATCACCTAATGTCAGCTTCACATTAACACAACTAGCAAAATGTACATGGAAAACATCTTAATCTGTTAAACCAGTCAGACATATAACATCAGGGCTTTCTATCCAACCAACACTCAAAATAACAGTTGAACATTTAGTTTAGCAGCAGCTCCCTTCTAAAATGCAGCAGCCATGTACCTGCTGTAGCTTTTAAGCTGTGCTTACACTTAATAACCACCTCAGTCTAGAAAATCCGTAATACAATGTTTTTGACACTGATTCAGTGTCATGCAACACAACTCTGGGGTTTTTGCTTTCAAAAATGGTTTTCCAGGCTTTTTTTTTTGTATTTGACAAAATGAAGCCAAGCCAGCTTTATTTACAGAGTGCATTGAAACAGCAAGTGCTTAACATGATGGTGCAATACTTGATAACTGGGTGGCATAGCTGATAATGATTGGTTCTGATTCTGGAGGATAAGGTCTGTGAGCGATATGGTATCAGATTTTTGGCCAAATTAATCACAAGATGGATTAAAAAAAATAGTAGCTGTACCTAGAGGTATTATTCACATATGTAAAAAGAAAAAACTCTGCCCTAATATCTCATCTACTTTATCGCTGTTCCAATCTCACGTCTTACCTTGGTCTCCATCACAGTTTTATTAAAGATAATCAAATTGGAAAGTGTTTTTGTTTTTGGATGAAAAACTGGTTCAAAGCAACTTACATCAAACACATTGTAGGACATCCTACCATACTAAATTTGTAGCTATGCATGTTCGTGTGAATGTTCCTTCTTTAAATCAAAGACATTTCTGATCTCAACTCAGCTTTGATAGAATATGAGCTCTGTGCAGTCCACAGCCTCCTGAGCCAAGCAATGACTGACACACTTTTTGCTTCTGAGAGCTCATTTGGCACCGTGGAACATGCATGTCCCAATGGTGTAATGTCCCCAGGGCAATTCTACTGTGGTGTGAGCGGATTTGTGCGGCTGTGTGTGTGTGTGTGTGTGTGTGTGCGCGTGTGTGTGTGAGAGAGAGAGAGAGAGAGAAGCAAATGAATGACTCTTAACAGAAGAAATAATCCCATTTGAATGTGAAGCTTATATTAAAGAAGTGAAAAACTGTCATTTTCGGTCTAAAATCGATATAAGGAGATGGATTTATTTAGAATGTGTTCTTTTTTAATTTTAATCTTCTTGTTCTTTTGGTTTCTCCCTTTAGGGGTTGGCACAGTGGATCACCTGCTTCCATCTCACCTCATCTCCAACCTCCTCCTCTGTCACACCAACTCCAAGTAATACATCCATGTGGTCTTCCTCTTAATGAGATGGTAATTATATTATTTGGTACCAAAATTAAGCATCATGTTATAACTTTAAACGTTCTTAAAAAGCATGCATAGATGCACAGATAAACCAAGCAAAATGCAAACCCTGGCCGTCTTTTCGTCTGCACACAAAGAACGAGCTGTTGACCAAAGAGCATGAATGAGCCAAATTAATTACGATAGTCTTCTGATTATTTCAGATTCAGATGTGTGGCAGACCTGGTGTCAAGACCATGAAATCGTCTCTATAATAAATGACTCAACATTAAAGCATACTTATACACTTGAAAACATTGAAAGTATTTTCAAGATTAGAAACATAAATAAACGCCACACTTAGTAGATTGGGGCCTCTGATCATCTAATTTAAATCACAAGAGGATTTCACTCCCCTTTGCTGAAATTACTCAATCAATCACTTCCTCTCACTCTCTTCTTGAGAGCAATAAAGGAAAGTCATTCCTTATTCAGTGTAGCTTAAGATATAAAAGGCTGTTGTAATGAGTTATTAACACAGTCGTAATGGACACCATGAAAACATCAAACACTCAGTCAGTCACCTTTGATCAGAATACATCATCTGAAGAATCTCCCCCAGATTAACATCCATTTTGTGTAGTGAACTGAAAATAGGGAGTTATAAAAATTACTGCTCTAAAAAGCCCAATTTAAATACATTATGTTCAATGTATATTAGATCTTTTTTAATGGATAGACAACTGCTTAGTTATGATAAAGTATTGTTCTAGATACAGCGAGACATGCCCTCTGCTGCCTCTGGTACACCTATTCGTATGAGCTACAGAAACCTGAAGCTTTTAACAGCAGCCTGATTCATTCGTAGATGGAACACTAAAGTATGTAAGCTTGTGCAAGTTGATCACAGTACTGAAACTACTATCTGATATGATGATCACAGGTTAAAATCTTGTGTTGTTTTTTTTTTTTTTTGCAATGCCTTTTAAAGCAATACAGTATGTAGAGTCACACAGCTTCAACCAGGTGAGGTGGCTATAAATGTGATGTGTCAGAACTCTAATATTTCTTCTAACCAAACCTGTAATATGAAGTGTTTCGTTTGTCTGTATTATCTGCAAAGGATGGTTTAGGGATCCTTCTATACAATCATGCCATTTTTTGATATAGCCGTGCATTTTAATCTTCTCGTTCACTGCCACATTCCCATCTGCCAAATTATTCCAACATTCCTACATTCACAGTTCTGGATCCCCATGTTTGAGCAAAAAACCTTGTCTTTGGAGTGTGGGAAGAAATCACACGTGGGAAAGGGAAGCCCTAGCTGACCAAAAGTATTGAGGCAGGAACAAGAACATTCTCATTGATGAATCAAATGATATTAAAGGAATAAGAGTTTAGAATAATAAAGACTATAGTTCCGGTCTTTAAATTTTATTCTATGATTACGACTGCACTGACACTCATGGTAATGTTACCTGAATACAAGTCTATAGAATAGAATTAGTCTAACAATCGCCTCATAACTATGGTAAAAAAAATCCAATCTTCTAAAGCGGTAGCCATCATATCACTAAACCAACGCTAATTGAACATCAGGCTCAAAGGACTGATTTATTATGTGCTGCAGATAATCGTGTATGCCTTCCAGCTTGTGTATTTTTGTATATATAAAGATATTGATGATCATCTCTCACACTGGCTTCATGGCTCCAAGTTCATTCCAGAACCTAACTGAAAATCTTTCTCCTCACATACAGGGTTTAAGACCTCATAACAATATCATCTCAACAGAGCACTTCACTCTCGGACTGCAGGCTTACTTATGGTTCATATTTAAAAGTAGAATGGGAGGCAGCGCCTTCAGCTTTCAGGGCCACCTCCACTTTGGCACAGACATCCTCGCTACCTTTAAGATTAGGCTTCAAACTTTCCCCTTGGATAAAGCATCTGGTCAGGGATGGATCCGGTCACCCTGAACCCTCCCTTAGTTACAGTGCAATAGGCCTAGGTTACTGTGGGCTTCCCGTGATGCATTGAGTGTTTCTTGTTCGCTCACTGTGCTTACACACCTCTCTGTATGTAATCATTATTTATCTATCATCGTTTGCTCTTTTCCACAGTCTGTCACCCTCCCCTGGTTGTGCCAGAGGTTCTTCCTGTTAAATGTTGTTTTTACTTTCCACTGTAGCTGAAATCTTTATTCATTGCTATTATTTTGATCTTGACACTCCTGACCTATAACTCTTCTGTTCGGTCGTCTTTTTGATTAAATCTTTTTTACTGCTGTAAATGTAAACGTACAACAGCTACAGCAGCTATTCCCCCAAAATACACACTAAAATTGAATGGATCTGATGTTAGTTGTAACAAAAACCAGATAATATTGAAATTCCTCTCTTCACACTTCACTAGTTTGCAAGTCAAATCCTTACATGGTTCTTTGGCAAAGGGAAGAAAAATCTGAAGTCATTATCTTCACATCATTATCGTGCTGTGAAACATCTGGGATCTTAAATTGACCAAGATGACATGCAATTAATATTCAAGTTAAAAGTGCTGCTTTCTAAATCAAGGAGTTTCACTTTTCCTCCAATCATCTAAAAGACTAATTTAACATTAAATCCTCTTTTTTAAAAATCTGTAATCTGGTCCTGTTTTAGATTCCTAATGAGAACAGAAGTACTGCTAATCTTTTGACCAGTAAATAAATAAATAAATAAAATCTGTCCTCTGTGAAATTCTGCCTGTGATAAATGGTGTAAACCTTAATAATGTTATTTTAAACTATCAATTTATTTAAAATTAGATTGTCTGAAACCACTTTAACCACACATTACAACATTTACATCTTAACTGATTCACTTAAACACTTTGTACAATTTCCAAACCATCTCCGTCACTCGCAAGCTGCTATCACAGCCAACCTGCCACACTGGAGTTCAAAACCTTAGAAGCTTTTATTTTAGAAATGAAACTGTCCCGATTCGCGTTTTTGAGGAAAAGACAAACGACTGCAAAGTCCCAGTAAGGTGCGTCAAAACAAGAATTTTATTGAAACACATATGGGGGGAAGTCGAGCACAATCACTCAAACAGCGTCGATCTTCCCCGGACAATGCTTGGGGTGTAATATTTACACAGTAATAATAATGATCATGAATAGTAACAGTAAAATAATATTTCATCCCGACAAAACACATTCAAGTCTCCCGCCACTTCAAGGGGCTTTCTTAATAGCACCTCTTTGGCTCTCATGGTGTTTCAAGGACCAAGTTCACATTACTCTTGAAAAATTAAGAAACCATTCATATTTGTTTGATGAATGGTATTTGATGATAATCCCTTATGAGAAAACTAAGCTATATTGGAAAATCCATCTGTGTGTCTGTGTGATGAAAGAGAGCAAGGGCAAGAGCAATCTGTAGCAAGAAAGAAAAATAAACGTTACACACTAGGCAGCCAGAGGAAACGACACAAGTAATAATTGATATTCACCTTTACGAGGTGACTATTAACATCTCTCCATGAAGAGAGGTAGCAGTAGGAGCCGACACATAGTTCCCCATTGCATTTCTGGAAGATTTACATCTGATCCCCATTAGATAGCCTGGCATATAATTCTGATACTGTTAAAATGCATATGATATTTGATCCATTTGTTTCCTAATTTTGCTAAAATGTGTCACTTGTACTCTCATATTCTTGCAGATTTCAATTGCATTGATGCATGAATCCAATATTATACATTTTCCAGTATTTTAACTGGATATTGCTGAGTTTAAAAGCCTCAATGGATGTATCAGTGACAATTAGTTCTACCGTATGTTGTTTACTACACCAAATATCACCAGCAGTGCACAGGTCACTACCAGGAGAGCTAACATGGCAGTTAGGAAGCTAACGGTAAAGCTCAAAGGTCCTAGATACCAGCTACACTGACATGTTTTACTTGTATTTTTGCCACAGTTTTATAATTAAACAAAAAAATGTGGTCACAAAGGTCTCTCTCATGTATAAGTCAAGCATGATGTTGCCTTACGGAGAAGAAATGATTCTCAGTCTATTCCTCAGAAGAATACGGCTTATTAATTTAACACCGGTATTAATCAGGGTGTTTTTGTTTTTTTTAAGCGAGGAGATTAAATGGCTAAACCTGTGATTAGTAGACAAGCCGCTTTACAAACCGATGCAGAGCTGCCCACAGTACAAATAAATGTACTCTAATGGATCATTTATTTTGTTATCCTTGATGTTGTTGTGGAACCTCAGAATTGGTTACAGAGACAAATTGAATTGCGCTTTCCTAAAGGTGGTGGTGTTGGGGGTTAGTAACATTTATTTTCACCTAATTAGTCCGCCTTTAGAAAGCTCTTCCAATGAGAAGTCATCTTAAATTAGCATGAAGTACTGTTAGAGGAAGACAGAGGAGATGGCACTGCTACCTATGTGATTACAATGCAAATAATAAACCAGCATACACGTACACTCTACAATAAAGAAAATGCAAACAGATATGAACAAAGCCGAACAACAAAGAAAACTAAAACAAATGTCTCTCATACTGCAAACTTAAGCCTAAATGTGAGTTTAATTTTTGCTCAGAATGATTAATGCTGTCCCCCTGCAGCTTGGTTAGACTCAAAATCACAGGCAGAAAATACTCCGTGTGCTGTAGTCCCCTAATAATTACAGATGGATCTTTTAGCCATGGCCAACATTGTCAGAAAAGCTAAATTTATTGGCCATGGCTTTTGTGTGTAATTTGCCTCCAGTCACCTGCAGTGTAGTGAATCTGTGTTAGTGAGCAGGCAGAATGAGAATCAAGTTATAATCTGTGGAGAGAAAATCGCTGTCAGCCTTCGTAATACTTTATCAGCCATGCCTTTTCATTGAACTCAGCCTGGTTTCAGCCACCCATTTAAGTTAGGGTAAAAATCCTGGTGGATATGAGGGTCAGCACAGCAACTAACTGTAATTTTCCGGGCCTGTGTTAAATGTAGTGAAGTGGAGTTGGGTTAATAAGGTCACTTCTGAGGAACCACAGGAGGAAGGAGGAGAACTGTAGCTAAAGCTAAAAGCTGGATTTTTTTTTTTAACCTGTCCATTTGGCACATTTTTGAAACAACTGTTTTAGAAATTACTCTGTACTTTTAACAAGATGCACAGAGAACATACTAGAATAACTTAAGGTAAGCTTCACTGCTCAGTGGTCTATTGTACAGCAGCAGATTTTCACATTGTATCGCAAATAAGACTGTTACACTAGTCTTATTACAAATGGAAATTTTATTTGTGCCTTGTTGTGACTGTCAGACAAATCTAACCACAACAATAAAGACACCACAATTACTGACAGTAGCACACTGAGAACACAAAAGTTCTGCAGTAATATCATCAAAAACCCAATGTACAAGTGACGCCCATATTATACCACATCAAATCATTCATCACTGGGAGTTGTACTGTGTGGTATAGACATTTGGCTGCCTTATCTTATTAACGAGTAACTTTCATTGCTTATTTATATATGCTATATTTATGCCTATATTCATATTTTCTTTTTCCCCTTTATTTTTATTCTTATTTCTTACTATGCAAATTTCTGTCTGTGTTCTGCTCCTGGAAACTGAATTTCCCGGAGGAACATACCCGAGGGATAAATAAAGATCTATTCATCCATCCATCCATCCATCCATCCATCCATCCATCCATCCATCCATCCATCCATCCATCCATCCATCCATCCAACCAACCAACCTACTTCTGGGCACAAGATGTTTGCAAAGGTGGTACCCTGTAACTCCGTCCCACGGTGTATGCACCATGAAGAGGGTTTGTGACATCAGGAAGGCTTGTGGTTTTCCCACCACTCGTGACTCCCAAAGGCAGGTCATACTGTGTTATTCGATTGAAACACGTTTGTACAGTAAACCCAGTTTTCAGTTACTATTTAAATTCATCCCCTTTGTCAAGAAGTGATTTTGCCTTAAACTTCACCCCAGGTAATATTCTCTCTGTAAGCAATGCTAACAGCATGGTTATGTTTATCAGGTAAATGTGTTTCATACAGTGTAAACAGAACATAAATCAGCCAGTCAGGCCAGCCTTTTAGCGTTATAACTAAAGCTAGCTTATGTGTATTATTTCATGCAATTATATACAAAGAATAGCAAAACTGATGTGTCATGTTATATGATAATGATGAATGAATGAGGGAATGTGAATGGGACTTCCCATGAGTGTATTGTGAAAGTGGATTCATGTGAGGCTCTTGCCTGGTTTAACTGTATTTGTTACAGTTCAGAGTAAAAAAGGATGTTGGCTGGTCTCACTGGAGAAAGGTAGTTAGCTGTGTGCATATAAATGCAGTGTTTTACCCCAAGAAATCCTGACGGCTGACTTCATGCATTGTAGGTTTGAGCTCAGAAACTTTTGCTTTACTTTTTATTACTGACTCTGGGTGCTTATGGGTTTGAATGAGTGTGTGTGAGGGTGTGTGGATGGATGGGTGTGTTTGTCTGTGTCTATGTATGTGTGCGCACACACTTATTGACTAAATTAAAGGCTAATAAGAAAATCAATGTACTAAGCAGGGTCTTTCAGTGTAATCACCACTCTTCTACTGTATTAAGTCCTTATTGATTTATCTTTTATTTATTTTCATCTCAGATGTTCACATTTTTTAGAGAATTACTGTTTCATTAGTGGCATACAACAATCAGATTGTTTTTAAACAGCAATAAATAATCAAAAGACAGTAAATATACAAAATTATGTGCTATTCTACAAAATAAACAACAACAAAAACAAGCAAAAAAGCAACAGTAGACCTGCCAATGGGTGGGGAAATTTTGACAAACTGTGACAACTGATGGAGTCATGAACCTCTTACAATTCAGTATCAAATCATGTGCTTAATTATTGAGGTTTTGGATTGATATGACCAGTAATCATGTGACATTAACCTGTCAGCCATTTTGGACGCGTAACAACCATGTTGACGATGCAGAATCAGTCACACAGGCTTACAGACCATCTGGAAACCACCAGTCATGAGGGAAAAATGAATATTCCCCAAACAGTTGCAAGTGTTTGTTTGGAGGTTTATGGAAGTTGTAGTAACTCATAGTCTGCATGGAAGCAATGGACTGGTCTATAAAGACTGGCCAGCTACTCTCTGACCTGTAGTGTGCGAAATGTGACATAAACTCCAGACCATTTCATTTTAAGCCTGTCTCAAAGTAAACCTCTATTAGTATAGTATCCAAAGTAGAAATATTTCAGCTGTTAGCGATGTGTCGTCCATAAACGAGCTGGCTCTACGAGTTGATTCCTTGTAGCGAACACAATGAGCGGACTCCCATCGGGGTGAGTCAAATCTTTATCTGCTCCTGCTCCACTCTGTGGAGAATCCAAACTGGCAGTTTGCATGCCAAATATCCTTTGGCAAGATACTAACCCCCAAATACTCTCCGATTCATACACCAGAATGTGTTTGAATGTTCGATAGAAAGCGCTGATATAGAAAAGGTAAAAAAGTAGAGCTTGGGTGTGGCGGGGTGTAGTTTGTGGCTCAGCTGCTGTGGAGGGGTGGAGCAGTGGGTTTAGGGTGTGGTGTCAGGGGAGGCTGACCCACACAGCTGTTCTCCATCAATCAGTCATGCCTTCCTATTTCAGTAGGATGCTCGGAGCTGAAGGGAGGGAGTGTGTGCTGTGCAGAGCAGCTGGAAAGCTGCACCACAAAACTGTAAATAAAAAACACTGCAAGGCAGATATTAGTATTAAGAAGCATGTCTGATCGACTAAATGTGTGTAAACAATATGCAGACAGTAATACATTTTTTTATACACGTTTTGCTATCGAGACTGCTATATCACAAGACAGACCAAGCTAGAAGAGACAGATCGATAAATATATAGTGGACTGCAGTTTGAAGATGAATAATTATGGAGGGTTAAATGTGATGGAATATTTAGATGAGACAGAGTGGATGACTGGGGCCAGCTGCTGGTTGTGTAGAGCAATCGTGAAACCTTAGCTGAACCATGTAGAGTCTAGATTGGCAAACTAATCCGAGCAAGTAAAAAGTAAATTCCAGAGCAGAGCAGCCCAATCGGATGAGTTCCGGGACTGTGGAGCAAGGCTGAGGAAGCGAAAGGCTTCACACTGTGGCGAAGCACAGTCGAAGGTATATGACAAAGAGAGGTTACAAATCCGGTGGTGGAAGGGATAACATGTTAAAATGTGTTTCTTATTTTGCTGTAGCCAACTGTAAAGTCACATTTAAAATTCAGGGGTTTGTTCAATGTTCAAAATTCGAAATACTGCATTGGAAACAAAACTATCGTTAGAGCTAACTTCCAGCTTTTACTCCACCTCATGATACTGCATGTTTCAGTACAGAATCATTTAAGCTCCGCCCACACTGGAAGCAATTCATCCATCACACAGTGACCACTGATCACTTGCACACAGTTGCACCTTGGTAACTCTAATGTATTTACTACTAGGTCATACAGGGAGTGCAGATTTATTAGGCAAGTTGTATTTTTGAGGAATAATTTTATTATTGAACAACAACCATGTTCTCAATGAACCCAAAAAGCTCATTAATATCAAAGCTGAATGTTTTTGGAAGTAGTTTTTAGTTTGTTTTTAGTTTTAGCTATTTTAGGGGGATATCTGTGTGTGCAGGTGAGTATTACTGTGCATAATTATTAGGCAACTTAACAAAAAACAAATATATACCCATTTCAATTATTTATTTTTACCAGTGAAACCAATATAACATCTCCACATTCACAAATATACATTTCTGATATTCAAAAACAAAACAAAAACAAATCAGCGACCAATATAGCCACCTTTCTTTGCAAGGACACTCAAAAGCCTGCCATCCATGGATTCTGTCAGTGTTTTGATCTGTTCACCATCAACATTGCGTGCAGCAGCAACCACAGCCTCCCAGACACTGTTCAGAGAGGTGTACTGTTTTCCCTCCTTGTAAATCTCACATTTGATGATGGACCACAGGTTCTCAATGGGGTTCAGATCAGGTGAACAAGGAGGCCATGTCATTAGTTTTTCTTCTTTTATACTCTTTCTTGCCAGCCACGCTGTGGAGTACTTGGGCGCGTGTGATGGAGCATTGTCCTGCATGAAAATCATGATTTTCTTGAAGGATGCAGACTTCTTCCTGTACCACTGCTTGAAGAAGGTGTCTTCCAGAAACTGGCAGTAGGACTGGGAGTTGAGCTTGACTCCATCCTCAACCCGAAAAGGCCCCACAAGCTCATCTTTGATGATACCAGCCCAAACCAGTACTCCACCTCCACCTTGCTGGCGTCTGAGTCGGCCTGGAGCTCTCTGCCCTTTACCAATCCAGCCACGGGCCCATCCATCTGGCCCATCAAGACTCACTCTCATTTCATCAGTCCATAAAACCTTAGAAAAATCAGTCTTGAGATATTTCTTGGCCCAGTCTTGACGTTTCAGCTTGTGTGTCTTGTTCAGTGGTGGTCGTCTTTCAGCCTTTCTTACCTTGGTCATGTCTCTGAGTATTGCACACCTTGTGCTTTTGGGCACTCCAGTGATGTTGCAGCTCTGAAATATGGCCAGACTGGTGGCAAGTGGCATCTTGGCAGCTGCACGCTTGACTTTTCTCAGTTCATGGGCAGTTATTTTGCGCCTTGGTTTTTCCACACGCTTCTTGTGACCCTGTTGACTATTTTGAATGAAACGCTTGATTGTTCGATGATCACGCTTCAGAAGCTTTGCAATTTTGAGACTGCTGCATCCCTCTGCAAGATATCTCACTATTTTTGACTTTTCTGAGCCTGTCAAGTCCTTCTTTTGACCCATTTTGCCAAAGGAAAGGACGTTGCCTAATAATTATGCACACCTGATATAGGGTGTTGATGTCATTAGACCACACCCCTTCTCATTACAGAGATGCACATCACCTAATATGCTTAATTGGTAGTAGGCTTTCAAGCCTATACAGCTTGGAGTAAGACAACATGCATGAAGAGCATGATGTGGACAAAATACTCATTTGCCTAATAATTCTGCACTCCCTGTATAGACCTGGTCTATACCTCAAAACAAGGTGCCGGAGCTTAAAACCATGAAAGTAATGGAATACTTTTGCTGAATTAAAGCTGACTAACTCCACTGGTTAAACTGCCCTGTGGGAGTGCTGAGCGGAAAAAATTAAAGGAAGTGTTTCACTTTCAAAAAACTATGGTGCTAACTGTACATGAAATCAGGGATAATTTTTGTCATTTTGTGACCAAATTTCGATAAACACATGGAGTTATTATAGGAAGGATTTTGCTAATAAAAAATAATCAATTCAATTTCAGTCCTGACAATGTGGTTTATATTCTGTATAAGAAAAAATATAATAAAAATACAAATGAAGGCATATGAAAGCACAGCAAACTCTACTTTGCAAACATATTTTAAACCAAACCCATGAGTTTTGCGTTTTCCTACACAGACTGACTTGTAAAAGCTAATTGACATTCTCCTCTTTCCCCCCTTTTTCTTTCACAAGGCCTGTTTGTAATTTTGACCTTAAATAAAAGAAAACAAAAGTTGTTTTTTCCAATTTGCCAAAAGTAATGTGAAGGCGAAAACAAAACTTAAACTGAATACATTTTAGATTTGAGTTTTTTATGTTATAGAAGACAGGACTTCTCACTGAGAGTCAAACCAGGAATGGTGATTGGTCAAATGGATGAAGTGTAAAAGATTTGTATTTTAGCATGAAAACACAAGTGAATGCTTTCATGCATTATTCATGATGCTACAGTGACACTTGTGCCTCTTGGAACTGCATTCACGGCTTGTTTCACAGAAAAGATCCATAATTTTAAAAATAATGTCACCTGATAAGACAAGTATCAGGTGACTGTAAACGATGAGTAATTTTGTTGTGACTATACAGTATGATTAATCTTTTTTTGTTTTTTTGAGTAAAATAAATAAAAAATACCATAAGAACCCAAGAATCAGAGAAAATAGAATGCATGCATGCATGCATATGAATCAGTGTCAGTTTCTCTTTATCTGGAGACTGAGTCACCTTACATGGAATGGCTTGAAGGGGAAAGAAAAGGAGGAAAAAAAAGTCTCCAGACAAGAATGCTTCTCTACTCTGCTCCAGGCATTTGACTTCACAACCATTCACCATATGTGCCATCTACTTTGCTATCAATAAAAGTATGCTCTACACTGGAATTTAAGACACTGCACTAAATTTTTTTCTTTCTTTTCTTTTTTCCAGGCAGTTTGTTTTAGAGCCCTGGGGCTCTGATGACAAAGACTCCTGTAATGTAAAAATACAGCTGCAGGCACACTATAGGCCCAAAGCCTCATGCGGATTTACCAATGCAGGCTGAAACCATATCACTCACTGTTTAGCTAGTTCGCCTACAACATGAATGCCCGCAAAGGTTACATTTTAGAAATGCATTTAAGTTTTAAATCATCAATTTTTATGTCACAGAACAATGAAGCCACCATCCATGTAATTAAAAAGTAATTACAACTGAAATGTTTTTTCTTATTTTTTGCATTATGATATCATAAAAAGAAGAAAAAACACTCCAGTTATATATGTATGTGAATTCTTGTTCAATTTAATGATTGGAATTTTTAGCAGTAGCAGTAAAAATTTGCAAACAAACAAACAAAAGAGTAACAAAACAAAAAAGCAAAACATGTAAAGGGCTCAGTGTTGATGTCGTCACACTGTATGATGAAAAGCAAATGCTTTATTCAATTTTGAAAACTAATCAACCCTAGTCTCATAAATTTTGCTTCTGCTGAAGCACAACAGTACATTTTAGACTGCACCAACTGCATCAACTCTGTCTACAATGTCTATCAAATACTCTTTGATTCCACAGTAACTGTTGGTGTCTTTCATACTTCACGTCTGCTCTGATTTCCTGGTCAGCATGCATCATTCAAAACCTAAAGAAACAAAACTTCTCATTGTCAGTTTGATAAAAGCTACATTTTTTTATCTTTAAAAAAATGCCATAGGACCCAGACAGCCATGTCTCTGGTAAATGCTGTTTGTCTGTGTGTCCTGAAGGCTGCAGTTATACTAGCTGACCTCAGATTCTTGTCTCTTCCTTTCAAGTTTTGTTTTCCACCAACACTTAATTTGAACCTAAATAGAGACAAGCCCTCACCAGCTATACATCCTGCACATCCTGTGTGGGGCTTTTTGTGCGGGATGTAACACTTTGCCCACTCTTCCTGCCCACAACACCAAGGCAGTCCTGGCCACAGCTACAATCAAAACTGACAGGGTAGCTGACCGTGATCTCGGTGACTTCAGTTATTCGTATCAACATATGCACTACCATTTGGAGTGGAGTGGAGTATCACAGTGCTGGTTTTTTGGTTTTTCAGACATTATAAAATGATTTTGATCGCTACACTGTAGTGTTTTCATATATTTTGTCTGACTATGATATATTTATTTTGAATCTTGTCCATTCTGGTCTGTGAAAGTCTTAGCATTGTCAACTCTGCCACCTATGGCTCTGCCTCCTGTCTTTTTATCAGTTCCACCGTCATCATAGCAGGTCTCACCAACATCTTGCAAACCTTCCCCATTTCTTATCTTTGTTTTACTACAAGTGTCACTCACTGTTCTCATCCAGCATCAAACCCCTGACATTATATTTGAAACAGTCTGAAATAATCTGACTCTTGTCAGGTAACAAGCTCCTCTAAAGGGCAACAACTTCAGATGTGTCCATATAGAGTCATAAACAATTCCAGTTTCATTTACTCAAGGTTTAGTCTGCATTTCCTGCAATGCTGTCATGTACAAAGATCATGGTTATCACAACACTTATTACACATAGTGAAGAAATCAATGTAACCTATTCAAAGAACCTCCTTCTAACATTTGGTCTCTCTTTGTTTAGTTATTATAAGCAGCCATTCAGTATTAGATAACAAATGACAGTAGTGCAAGTCTGAAGAGGTCAGGGAGCTTTTAAATAAACATTACCATAAAGGAAACAGCAAGGTTATTGATGGGTGATTATGGTTTTTATGCCTTAAATTTATGAACGTGTAACTGAAAGTAGGTTTCACATACAAATAAGGGTGCATCTCAGCTCTGATTGCATTTATTCTATGACAATACATTTTCTTACAGAGCAACATATATTTTTAAATGATTTCTGACATTTTCATCCTTTCACATCTTCAACAATGTGGGGACTGTATATTAGTTTGACATCTAAGCGACGGGATCATGTCCATTATTAATATTTCTATCAATTTGCGATATTCAAGAAATATGGTTATTTTGTAAAAGCCGCTCAAGGTTAAAGATAAAATTTCTCTTTAGAGAAAAAAGCCAAGGTCATATGAAAGATGTTGTCTCAGTTAAATTAAAATATTCCATGTACGTCCTCGCCATCTACAGCATTAGAATTATTATTTGGTGGAAAACAAAATAAAACTCCCTACTTTCTGAGAGCTTGGGGGTTCCTATTGATACATCAATTATAAATTGGTTCCCACCCCACCTTCACTCATCAGAAACGTCCTTTCTTCAGGGCAGCAATTTGCTGTAAGGATGCCAAAATGTCACTGTTTTCCGTATATACTCATGTAGTAGATTTACAAGGAAACAAACAATTTAATTAATATCCCAAATAACTGTGAGTGTTTGCACTCATGCATGCATGTTAGTCTATACGCGTGATTGTAGGCCTTTGTATGAGGTGCCGTAAGGGACATTATTACTGAAACGCTCTCACACACTACTGAAACGCTCCCACACACACTACTGAGACGCTCTCACACACACTACTGAAACGCTCTCACACACACTACTGAAACGCTCTCACACACACTACTGAAACGCTCCCACACACACTACTGAGACGCTCTCACACACACTACTGAAACGCTCTCACACACACTACTGAAACGCTCTCACACACACTACTGAAACGCTCTCACACACACAACTGAAACGCTCTCACACACACTACTGAAATTTTAGCTCTCACACACACTACTGAAACGCTCTCACACACACAACTGAAACGCTCTCACACACACTACTGAAATTTTAGCTCTCACACACACTACTGAAACGCTCTCACACACACAACTGAAACGCTCTCACACACACTACTGAAATTTTAGCTCTCACACACACTACTGAAACGCTCTCACACACACTACTGAAAAACCAAGGCATTTCAGTTAAACAGGAAGTTAATTCTTGACAAGGAAACTGAAGGAAAAAGTGTTAGATTTCAAACAAACCACTACACAGATGTCTACTCAGCAACCTGTTAGTTAGGGGTGGGTTTTTATAATCGATTTATGGATTAAAATCGATTCTGGCTTGGATAACGTGAAATCGATTCATTAAAATCCTGAATCGATTTTTTAATATAAATTTATTTTACCCGAAATGCCAGAATCTCTGGTGAAACCTCACAAAATTTCAACAACCACCAAACAGCTAAGACAGTAAATGAGAGCAGGTACGGCTTCTGCACAAAGACGTAAACACACAGCGCGGACCCGCGGATCAGAATCAGTGAGATGTCGCCTTTCTCACCCGACAGCACGGACACGGTCGGGGCTGAAAGCCGACAGCTCGCTGACTCTGATCTGTCGGCAGGTCCGCGCTTTGTTTTCACGCCGTTTTTGCGCCGATTCTAAAGCTGTTAGTTTTATCTCTCTCCAAACAATATTGACTGAACCAGCAGCAAAAGAAGATCCAAACTGCGCTTCACATAAACATCGTCATGAATTCCCTCACTGTTTTGCTTCCACCACGATAAAATCGCACGTCATGCACAACCCTCTCTTTCTCTCTCTGTACTCCAAGAACAGTTTCCCGTCTAAAAATCTGTTTTCTGTATTATTCGCTTGCTTGTTACGCACAAGTCTACTGTTGTTTACAGCGCAGTCGGCCGCTGTTTTTTTTTTTTTTCATTTTACATACTTCCGAAAAGAAAACCTAATTTCTGCCGTTCAATACTGAATAAATTTAAACTTTTTAAAATTATGCAAAATGCAAAACGTTAGCCGTGTCTCTAATAAAACCGCTGTAATGTCAGAGGTAACGTTCATATGTTGATTAATGGTTTTCTTTCGTTTTTGATGTACTGCAGAATATTTTTTATAAAATCCCAGGCCAGGAAAACCACCTTCATGTTTTTATGTGTTTTATCTTCAGCTACTTTGACACAAAGGCATCTGCTGTGATGCTCACACCTTTGATAAAGTCTTGTGTGTGTCAGCTTCCTTTTTTTAAATACAAAAATATGTAAATGTACTGATCTGAATTATAATATTTCTGACTGTCAAAATTCCCCATAATCAAATCGAATCGAATTGAATCGAATCGTGGAACAAATCGATTCTGGACCTTAGTGAGACAGCTGCATTACTTAACAATATATTAGCCTCAGCATAAGTCAAAATTTAGAATAGCGGGAGACGTGCATTATCCTGGTTATTTTTTTTTGGCATATGTGCTTTTTGTCTTTTTTAGCAAAGAAAAATATCTTAAAATCATCAATAAAACCAGGGAGAGAAGGCTTAGCGTTCCTCCATTTAGCACAATGGATATGATATTTACTCAAAACTATGATGATGTTAATAATGTCTGAGACATCCAATGCTAGATGATCCATATAAAAAAATTATGATGTAATTCAAACAGTGGCACATCATTAATATTTAGGGAAATCCAATTTTTTAAGTTGCACCAAATACATTGTGTGATAGGGCATAGAAAAAAAAAGATGTTCTAGGGTTTCATTTTCATCAGTACAAAAAGAACACTGATCCACCTCAAAGCCAAATCTCTTTTTTTTAGAAATTCTGCCACAGTATTAGTTTTGTTTAAAGTGTGTTTCTTTAACTTTAGGTATAGGCTATTTCATAAATTTTTAGTATGCTTTATCCAGTGTATATGAAATAACTAAATTAGAACCATGCCATGTAACCATTCTGTTGTAACTATGAAATATTTTGTCTTTGAAGAAACTACTAACAAATTTCTTATTGCATTTTTATCAAACAGCTGACATTGCCCTAGCAATAAATTTGGGAGCACTGATGAGAAATTATTGTATATCATAAAAATTTTAATCAAATGAAGCAGAGGCAGTGGGACCAGTTCACAAAATTTGTTATATTCTCTTTGAGAACAGTTTAGACAATATTTTTCTGAAAAGTCTGTGTAACTTAGAATGACACCGTTATCATCCAACAAATCTGTTATGAATATAATATTTTTGTTCAAACCAGTCACTCTTGAAAATTGATTTTTGATTAAGTGTTATTACCCTATTATTCCATAAGGTTGAATTATGGGGAGAAGTTGTGGGTAAATCTCATTTTCCCAAAAATGCAACGTCTGTTTTGGAAAGTTTGATATCTTTATGGGGATTTTATTTGCTGCAAAATCACATTTCAAAATAAAGTCTAATCCTGTATACTATTTTATTAAACAAGAATCATGGGATGTGGAGCTAAGTAGAGTCTGGCTGTGACAGACAAGATTTTAACCTTTTAATTCTAAGGGTGCCAACCAGAAATTCCAATTCTGGAGTTTTGATACCACCTTTATTGTATCCCTTCACAAGCTGAGATATTTCTATGTAATGGGTTTTATTCCTCCACAAAAATTCGAACACATTTCTATTTATGGTTTTCATGGTATTTATCGTTTTTTTATTTTTATATCATTTACGTGGCGCAAAAAAGGTTGGGGACTGCTGTACTAGCAGGTTGCTGAGTAGAAATCCTTGTAGTGTTTTGAAATATACCACTTTTTCCATCAGTTTCCTTGTCAGGAAACAACTTCCTGTTCAGCAGAAATGCCTCTGGTTTCAGTGGTGTGTGTGAGAGCGTTTCAGTAGTGTGTGTGAGAGCTAAAATTTCAGTAGTGTGTGTGAGAGCGTTTCAGTAGTGTGTGTGAGAGCGTTTCAGTTGTGTGTGTGAGAGCGTTTCAGTAGTGTGTGTGAGGGCGTTTCAGTTGTGTGTGTGAGAGCGTTTCAGTAGTGTGTGTGAGAGCGTTTCAGTTGTGTGTGTGAGAGCGTTTCAGTTGTGTGTGTGAGAGCGTTTCAGTTGTGTGTGTGAGAGCTAAAATTTCAGTAGTGTGTGTGAAAGCGTTTCAGTTGTGTGTGTGAGAGCGTTTCAGTAGTGTGTGTGAGAGCGTTTCAGTAGTGTGTGTGAGAGCTAAAATTTCAGTAGTGTGTGTGAGAGCGTTTCAGTAGTGTGTGTGAGAGCTAAAATTTCAGTAGTGTGTGTGAGAGCGTTTCAGTAGTGTGTGTGAGAGCGTTTCAGTAGTGTGTGTGAGAGCTAAAATTTCAGTAGTGTGTGTGAGAGCATTTCAGTTGTGTGTGTGAGAGCGTTTCAGTAGTGTGTGTGAGGGCGTTTCAGTAGTGTGTGTGAGGGCGTTTCAGTTGTGTGTGTGAGAGCGTTTCAGTAGTGTGTGTGAGAGCGTTTCAGTTGTGTGTGTGAGAGCGTTTCAGTTGTGTGTGTGAGAGCTAAAATTTCAGTAGTGTGTGTGAAAGCGTTTCAGTTGTGTGTGTGAGAGCGTTTCAGTAGTGTGTGTGAGAGCGTTTCAGTAGTGTGTGTGAGAGCTAAAATTTCAGTAGTGTGTGTGAGAGCGTTACAGTAGTGTGTGTGAGAGCTAAAATTTCAGTAGTGTGTGTGAGAGCGTTTCAGTAGTGTGTGTGAGAGCGTTTCAGTAGTGTGTGTGAGAGCTAAAATTTCAGTAGTGTGTGTGAGAGCATTTCAGTAGTGTGTGTGAGAGCGTTTCAGTTGTGTGTGTGAGAGCTAAAATTTCAGTAGTGTGTGTGAGAGCGTTTCAGTTGTGTGTGTGAGAGCTAAAATTTCAGTAGTGTGTGTGAGAGCATTTCAGTAGTGTGTGTGAGAGCGTTTCAGTAGTGTGTGTGAGAGCGTTTCAGTTGTGTGTGTGAGAGCTAAAATTTCAGTAGTGTGTGTGAGAGCATTTCAGTAGTGTGTGTGAGAGCGTTTCAGTTGTGTGTGTGAGAGCGTTTCAGTAATAATGTCCCTTACGGCACCTCATACCTTTGTGTTTCTGTGTGTCAAAATGTTCCATACAGAATATTTATCATGGCATGAACCCTCTGCTATTCCTCATTTTACTCAACAGTGACTTGTCAATAAATCAATAAATTTAAAAACAAAATTAAGTTACAGTTTGTTTCCTGAGTGCAACTATGCCACAGAGCATTAGATATTGCTCTCATGCATTTTTCTCCTTTTCTCTATGAAATATAATTACTAATCCTGTAGATCCAAAGTACTGTAATCCATCCTGGATAAGTGGGAATGAAACCATGACTATGTGACTCCAACGCTCCACAGTGTAACTGAGCACAGTAAAAGAAATGTAATTAATGTATAATCTACTCACAAATTACTCACACAGTGCTTTACCGTCAGGAACAGGCACTTCATGTACAGTGCTATTAAAAGTCTTTCAGCAACTGGGTGAAACCAAAGAGAACAATGTGAGCAGGTGCGATACTCCTCCACTCATGTATACAGGGAGTGCAGAATTATTAGGCAAATGAGTATTTTGTCCACATCATCCTCTTCATGCATGTTGTCTTACTCCAAGCTGTATAGGCTCGAAAGCCTACTACCAATTAAGCATATTACGTGATGTGCATCTCTGTAATCAGAAGGGGTGTGGTCTCATGACATCAACACCCTATATCAGGTGTGCATAATTATTAGGCAACGTCCTTTCCTTTGGCAAAACTGGTCAAAAGAAGGACTTGACAGGCTCAGAAAAGTCAGAAATAGTGAGATATCCTGCAGAGGGATGCAGCGGTCTCAAAATTGCAAAGCTTCTGAAGCGTGATCATCGAACAATCAAGCGTTTCATTCAAAATAGTCAACAGGGTCGCAAGAAGCGTGTGGAAAAACCAAGGCGCAAAATAACTGCCCATGAACTGAGAAAAGTCAAGCGTGCAGCTGCCAAGATGCCACTTGCCACCAGTTTGGCCATATTTCAGAGCTGCAACATCACTGGAGTGCCCAAAAGCACAAGGTGTGCAATACTCAGAGACATGGCCAAGGTAAGAAAGGCTGAAAGACGACCACCACTGAACAAGACACACAAGCTGAAACGTCAAGACTGGGCCAAGAAATATCTCAAGACTGATTTTTCTAAGGTTTTATGGACTGATGAAATGAGAGTGAGTCTTGATGGGCCAGATGGATGGGCCCGTGGCTGGATTGGTAAAGGGCAGAGAGCTCCAGGCCGACTCAGACACCAGCAAGGTGGAGGTGGAGTACTGGTTTGGGCTGGTATCATCAAAGATGAGCTTGTGGGGCCTTTTCGGGTTGAGGATGGAGTCAAGCTCAACTCCCAGTCCTACTGCCAGTTTCTGGAAGACACCTTCTTCAAGCAGTGGTACAGGAAGAAGTCTGCATCCTTCAAGAAAAACATGATTTTCATGCAGGACAATGCTCCATCACACGCGTCCAAGTACTCCACAGCGTGGCTGGCAAGAAAGGGTATAAAAGAAGAAAAACTAATGACATGGCCTCCTTGTTCACCTGATCTGAACCCCATTGAGAACCTGTGGTCCATCATCAAATGTGAGATTTACAAGGAGGGAAAACAGTACACCTCTCTGAACAGTGTCTGGGAGGCTGTGGTTGCTGCTGCACGCAATGTTGATGGTGAACAGATCAAAACACTGACAGAATCCATGGATGGCAGGCTTTTGAGTGTCCTTGCAAAGAAAGGTGGCTATATTGGTCGCTGATTTGTTTTTGTTTTGTTTTTGAATATCAGAAATGTATATTTGTGAATGTGGAGATGTTATATTGGTTTCACTGGTAAAAATAAATAATTGAAATGGGTATATATTTGTTTTTTGTTAAGTTGCCTAATAATTATGCACAGTAATACTCACCTGCACACACAGATATCCCCCTAAAATAGCTAAAACTAAAAACAAACTAAAAACTACTTCCAAAAACATTCAGCTTTGATATTAATGAGCTTTTTGGGTTCATTGAGAACATGGTTGTTGTTCAATAATAACATTATTCCTCAAAAATACAACTTGCCTAATAATTCTGCACTCCCTGTATATTTAAAATTCAGTGAGATTGTACAGTTACTTTTGACCTTGTGAAAATTGCGTCTGTAAAAAGAAGTGTGTAATGAAAATAAACAAAAAAGAAAAGTTAATGCAGTGCTTTCACTGAACCTGTTAAAACACAACTGAATGTCTGCACCACTAATTGTTTGTTATGTGTAGATACAGATGAGACAATGACACAATGTAATATTTTATAACAACTTTGGGCCTAACTTTCACATCTGCTCCAGTTGTTCCTTCAGCCCTCGATACTTGGATTTTATATATATGCCGTATATACACTGTGTGTATAAAAGTTTTAGATTTTATAAAACGAGTAAATGTTGCACACACTCAATTTATTCACTGACCTTGAGTTTTGAAAAAGGGTCTTTCAAACTAGATGTGACAGACTTGCCAGAGCTTTCTTATTTTTTAAGCCCATATAATAACAATTCATTGCTTTTGCTTCTTTCCATCTTATCTTTTTTTTTCTATTGCAAATATTTAGACTTAGAGTCTATGTGGTTTATTGCAGATAGAATAGGCAGAGATTGGTGTTCGAGGGTCAGGAATCCTTTGAGACTTTGAGGGAAAGTGTCAGGAGGTGTGAAGAAGAGATTGCAAAATGTCATGATAAAATAGTAAAAAGTGCAGCATATTCACAGGGTTTTATATTGCTTCACACAGAAGACATCTCAGGTGCAGTGCCTTGATGTTTTAACGTTATTTTGCCTCTACAGATCTGACTTTTTTCAATGTTATGGACATGTGAAAGTATTCATTTGACAATATGATTTTAACTTATTTTAATTGTACTGTATAGTAATGATCCATATGATTATGAAAATCATCTTGACTGTCTGTCACTTAAAGTTTCATCATTCAAAGTGCATGAACCTTACGGTGAGCAGCAATAATATGCACAAACAATTCAACAAGTCATATAAAAGCTATTGAATGTTAAATTCTTTAGTCTTTCCCAGCTAGATATGTATGGGAAATATCAAGGGAAGAAAGCATTGGTACATTGGTACTCAAGTGAAATAACTGCTGGTGACACAAAGTGGGTGGAACACAGATAAACTTTCAGGTTGCAATGGAAGTGACAAGCAGTGAGAGATACAGGGAGTGCAGAATTATTAGGCAAATAAGTATTTTGTCCACATCATGCTCTTCATGCATGTTGTCTTACTCCAAGCTGTATAGGCTCGAAAGCCTACTACCAATTAAGCATATTAGGTGATGTGCATTTCTGTAATCAGAAGGGGTGTGGTCTCATGACATCAACACCCTATATCAGGTGTGCATAATTATTAGGCAACGTCCTTTCCTTTGGCAAAACTGGTCAAAAGAAGGACTTGACAGGCTCAGAAAAGTCAGAAATAGTGAGATATCCTGCAGAGGGATGCAGCAGTCTCAAAATTGCAAAGCTTCTGAAGCGTGATCATCGAACAATCAAGCGTTTCATTCAAAATAGTCAACAGGGTCGCAAGAAGCGTGTGGAAAAACCAAGGCGCAAAATAACTGCCCATGAACTGAGAAAAGTCAAGCGTGCAGCTGCCAAGATGCCACTTGCCACCAGTTTGGCCATATTTCAGAGCTGCAACATCACTGGAGTGCCCAAAAGCACAAGGTGTGCAATACTCAGAGACATGGCCAAGGTAAGAAAGGCTGAAAGACGACCACCACTGAACAAGACACACAAGCTGAAACGTCAAGACTGGGCCAAGAAATATCTCAAGACTGGTTTTTCTAAGGTTTTATGGACTGATGAAATGAGAGTGAGTCTTGATGGGCCAGATGGATGGGCCCGTGGCTGGATTGGTAAAGGGCAGAGAGCTCCAGTCCGACTCAGACGCCAGCAAGGTGGAGGTGGAGTACTGGTTTGGGCTGGTATCATCAAAGATGAGCTTGTGGGGCCTTTTCGGGTTGAGGATGGAGTCAAGCTCAACTCCCAGTCCTACTGCCAGTTTCTGGAAGACACCTTCTTCAAGCAGTGGTACAGGAAGAAGTCTGCATCCTTCAAGAAAAACATGATTTTCATGCAGGACAATGCTCCATCACACGCGCCCAAGTACTCCACAGCGTGGCTGGCAAGAAAGGGTATAAAAGAAGAACAACTAATGACATGGCCTCCTTGTTCACCTGATCTGAACCCCATTGAGAACCTGTGGTCCATCATCAAATGTGAGATTTACAAGGAGGGAAAACAGTACACCTCTCTGAACAGTGTCTGGGAGGCTGTGGTTGCTGCTGCACGCAATGTTGATGGTGAACAGATCAAAACACTGACAGAATCCATGGATGGCAGGCTTTTGAGTGTCCTTGCAAAGAAAGGTGGCTATATTGGTCGCTGATTTGTTTTTGTTTTGTTTTTGAATGTCAGAAATGTATATTTGTGAATGTGGAGATGTTATATTGGTGTCACTGGTAAAAATAAATAATTGAAATGGGTATATATTTGTTTTTTGTTAAGTTGCCTAATAATTATGCACAGTAATACTCACCTGCACACACAGATATCCCCCTAAAATAGCTAAAACTAAAAACAAACTAAAAACTACTTCCAAAAACATTCAGCTTTGATATTAATGAGCTTTTTGGGTTCATTGAGAACATGGTTGTTGTTCAATAATAAAATTATTCCTCAAAAATACAACTTGCCTAATAATTCTGCACTCCCTGTACACCGCACACTGTCTGTTCAGAATTTTCTCTCATTTTTCTGTCTAAAGAAATAATAGTAAATAATAACTTGTTCATATCATAAATAATAACATAGATACAGGATTTATCCAGCCCAGCTACAGTAACACTGTAGGGTCTGTTGATTCCTGCCAATTTATTAGAAAGTTTGGTCGAGATCAGGTGTAGTTAAAGACGGCAGAATGATCAGTTTGATATTGTCGTATGTAAATGTGCTAATGCACTTTTCAGATTTGATGCAGAAAATGTAAAATGTGGCTTTGTTTACTGTACTGTGTCTGGTATGATGTCATAACATAATGTAAGTCATAAGCCTCATAAAATAGATTTCATTCAGCACAAAAAATACAATCCTTATTCTAGATGATTGTCAAAGAACACCTGCCCATATTAGTAATAGATACAATAAATAATATTATATAATAGATATAAATAAAACAGCCAGCTGTGGTTACTATCCCTGAAAAATGTAGTTCTCACATGGTGCTAATTCTTTTCAGTCTTCAGGCTCAGTGTATATGAAGCATTAGGTATGAAATATATGACTGTTTACCATTGAGTGAGATCAATTTTGGCATACAATTTATTCACTTGTCTCTCTTTTTCTCACTACGTCTGTTATGCATTGAAGCATAGCTTTCTATTTTCTATTTTCAATTTAGGCTGTGGTAATGGGTTCATGGCCTGATCTTGATGGTAACATGAGCATAGCTATAGGTTGTTATAAGCTGTGCCATTAGGGTTTATTAATCAGTGCTTTTTCTATGGAATACATGCTACCTTTGATGAAAATAGTTTTTTCTTTCTGTCTCCAAAAGCTGATGTATCAGAATGAATTACAGAAATTACTGAATTTGATTAAGTGGATGCTGTTCCCTGAAAACAGTTATACATAATTACTCCTGCCAAGAAATAGTACAATTTACAGTAAAGCTGCAGACAGTCTGCAATGGCTACAATTGATGTCAATGCCTTTTTAAACTTTTGATGATTTTGATCTTTGAATAAAGAGTTTCTCTTTTTCTCTGTGTAATTCTTAGATTTGTAGGCTAGTTGCTACTTCGTGCCATGCCAGACGCCCAGCTGATCATCTGTGACTCTGCAGAGAACATCTGTTTCATGGATATTTCTGTTAATGTTGTCCTGAAGCACTCTGAACACGCTCCTCCATTTGCTTCTATATTCTGTGTAAGTTCAAAGGTTTGTATCTGGCTCTTGGGCTCAGTTGCAGGGTCATTTGGGTTTGAATGTATGTAGAATAAATAGTTGAATATAATGCAATTGGTTTTTTTTTCATGTAACACTTTTAACCTATGATAATTTGCAATGTGACTTCTTCCAGAATCTGACTCTTTATCTTCCATAAGCTAAACCCAAATAAAATTTCTTCTAAATGTATTTTGAATGGCTGTCTAATGATTAAATATTAAAAATAAAGTTATTACGTCTAATTATGAGTATAAAAAGAAGGTAGTTCAGTAAAGCTCAGACATTGTTTTATCTGACACATTCATTACGCTGTCATTTTGACTGTATGAAAATACATGGTCACACGGAAATATCTGTATTTAATTCTTAGGGGGGGAAATTAAAAGTGAAATAAATAGCACAAAGTATAAATGTTATCAAAAATGTAGAAATATAAGGATTAACGAATCTATTAAAATACCTCTTTTAAAAATAAGAAAATATAAATATTTTAAAAAGTCTAAAAATAGTCTTGAATTGAATTCAAATGTTTATATCCAAACTGGACTTCTTTGAGAAGTCAGAATTTAACCAGAACAACATTTGACCACTAAAGTATTTTTTTATTCTGTTCAGGAATAAAAATAAATGTGCTTCACTGCTTTTTTCTGTTTTTTAAGTCAGAAACCTTATGCCTTAAGTTAAGCTGTTGAAGAAAAGAAATAAAATACCACAAGGTCTCATATGCTTTTCAGTGGTATATGCACAAACATTTTTTAACCACTTTTCAAGAGAAGTCAGACACACTTCTCGACTTTAAGTGTAAAAGAAACTGCTTGTCTTTTTCTCCTTCTCTCTGTCTTGTTCAGCTCTGATCGATGTCTGACCACAGTGGCCGAATGCATAGATCTAAAGCTTCACAGCTAAAACCTCTTAACTTTATTAAACTGTCACAACACCATTCTTCATGCGCTCACAGTCATCATTGGTTTTAACAGGAAGGTTGATAATGGGAAGAAGCTCCGTCCCGCACCCTCCTTTCTGGTTCATCTTGTCTACTTTTCTATGTTGTATGATCTCTCCCCTGTGGCCTGTTTAGAAGTTATTGGTGGTGTTAAACATTAAAATAACATTAAATGTTCTCTTTGAAATAACTGAACACAATTTTGCAATTTGCAATCTTTTCTGCTTAAGTTCTTGATTCATAAATCTTGAGGTATAGCGAGGGCTGGATATCTAAACTGGATTTCACTGTCAGACATTTGGAGGGTTTGTTAGCCACGGTTTTTTGAATTTTCATAAAGAGTATTAAATTTCCCATCCATCCATCCATCCATTCTCTTCCACTTCTTGTTAGAGTTGCGGGGGTGCTGGAGCCTATCCCAGCTACCATAGGGCAATAGGCAGGGTACGCCCTGGACAGGTGGCCAGTCTGTCGCAGGGCCAAGATCACAGAGACAGACAACCATTCACAATCACATTCACACCTATGGGCAATTTTGAATTACCAATTAACCTAACCCCACTAACTGCATGTCTTTGGACTGTTGGAGGAAGAGACCCCACGCAAACATGGGGAGAACAGGAACACTCAACACAGAAAGTCCCTGGCCAGGACATCCAACACTGCTAATCACAGCACCACTGTGTTTGCCTATATTAAATTCTGTAAACTTTAAATTAGGTAAAAATCTTGCTCAAGTCCTCACACAATATTCATCGTGTGAAATGTGTTCTGAACATACAAGAGGTCTCAGAAGTTTGCATTGGCTCCCTCTTTCTGAATGAGATTTATCAGCGTACTCCGTCTTCACCCCCATAGCCCAAAGACATGCCTGTTAGTTAACTGGTGAGTCTGAACTGACAGTAGGTTCAGACTCACCATGAAAAAGCCCCCAGGGAGTGGACTGAATTTATTCTACTATATATAAAGAAATGCACTGCAGCCTTTAGTTGAAACAACATTTTACATTATGAATATGTTTGTCCCTTAAATCTCACTGTCCTTATACAAAAAAAAAAATAGCAAATAAACAAAAAAATCTTCTATTTCCAGCTTTCAAAGATCTCGTCATGGATCAATAGTTCTGACAAAGAAAAAAACATGTCTAACAGGCCTAAGACCAATTGTCATAAAGACAAAACAGTTAAAGTTAATCCAGAATGTCTCACTGATCTTGGAGATCTGTGTTTCGCTGAACCGCTGCCTTTGATGAGGCTGCTTAGAGGAAAACATTTCGGCACTAGCTGACACAGGAAATCTGACATTTGACAGAACATTTTGTTCATTTTGAGAATTAACATTCGAGGACAGCCTTTAGTTTACTGATAGACAGGCATAAATTGAAGAAAGAAATGCCGTGCAGAAGCTGGCCTGAAGATGTGTAACCTTTGTATCAGTGAGCAAACTGACAAATATTCTGTTCTTTAGCAGTTCCTTCAACATCTTTGCGAGCATAAAATCATAGTTCAACCTTTTATAACATTACCCTCCACCTACGCACGCATTTTGTCTTCCTCGCTCAGCTGGATTCAACCGCATTTCCTGAACTGTCTGAGGAGGAAAAAGGCAGAGTTCAGCTGTTCTCCTGAGGATTCTCCTTTCAGGTCTCTGCTGACTTGTTAGCTTGTTCACTTCCACATCTCCTGTCAGATCGAATCCTCCCTCCAGATTAAGACCACCGACCATGCTGGCCATGTCAGTCATGTCCAGCTTTGTTTCTGATGTGTATCTTCAATGCTTTATCTGGGTCATCATATTGACTCTTGCACAATATAAGTCTGTGTATGTTAAGTATCCACAACTTTCTGATCATAATAAAGTATTTTTAGAGAACATTATTATTTTTTCTAGTGTTGAATAATGTATGTATAGATTATATAGCTCTGAAAGCAAATAGTGGGATAAATTTGGTCTTGTAATGAAGGATGATGCTAATCAGTTCAAGTAATTCAAAGTTAGTATGGAGGTGGATGTCATACAGTATATCCAGCTCCCAGGCAAATGCATCTATTCCCACATTCTGAAGCATTCACACTCAGGTTGAGCAATAACACGACCATGACAGAAAGAATACATCAGTCTCTTTCAATTACACCAACTCTCCCACTACACACCACTTTGCATCTATACACCAGGTTATTATGCATGAGCTAAACTGTTGTGCGGAATTAAATACGCCGCTTGACCAACATTTGAAAAGTCACAGCAGAGCAAAATCTGACGTCTTCTCATGAATACTGACAAGCTACCCCAGTGCTGCTGCCTGAATATCTTTTGACTACCCAGGGCAGGAAAAACAGGACCCTACACATAGACATTTTTAGCACTGTGAGAATGAGGCTGCTGTGCAGCCATTATTTAGATCTTTGGGTTTGTGCTATGAGCTGTTCTCTCTCCAAGGCAGCTGAAACTGATGAATGTAATTCATCACAGAAACCCAAACTCACCATATGGCTGTCACTGCATGAGGTGAAACAACACAAACAAGCAGCAACTGGTCAAAGTCAACACAATCCAATGCTGAAAGTAGCTGTGGGGGCTGGAATGATTCATCGTCCACCCTTCAACATGAAACCATGTAAAGCAGTGAGGGAAACTCTGCCAAGAGTAAGAGGAAGCCATTTTCGCTAGCATATGCACAAGCACACAAAATACACACGCTCATACATTTGTACCTTCAAACATAAGCATAGCCTTATGTGTCGTTTACATAAGAACTAATTGTGCTTTACCTGTATTTCGGGCGCCATGGTTGAAGTCGAAGGTTCAGCGTGGAGAAGAACAGGAGACGGCAAGAAAACAAAACAAAGAAAAAGAACAAATTAGCAAACACTCAATAGCAAGAAGAAAAGCATATAAAAGATGGAAAATAAAAACACGTGTTAACTTTGCAAGTTTAGGAACCAACAGACCTGAAACTACACAGCCAATCAATTATTTCTAGCTTTCCACTTTCCTTTTTTTGTTTACGTCTGAGCACATGTCAGGTTGCGTGCTCTACCAGATACATTTTAGAAATGTTAACTGATCTGCTGCAAAGTTTCATTTTCATAACTGATCTGTGATATGGAAAAGAGACTCAGTTACATGTGATTTCAATTTGACAGTCCCTGAAACTAGGAAATGGAACCACCAGAGCGACTGGTCAGGATAACAATGAAAATCTGAGAAAATTTGTGAATATTTAAAATACAACCTGTTAAGCTGAGGCTGAATTCAGCATACTCACAGCCTGTCTGACTATCCCTTTCATCACCCCATTTTTCTTCTTTGTTGCAACACTACAGTTCTGCCAGGATTAGTTCTATCAGGATTATTTCAGATAAACTAGGACCATTATTCCATCTGCATTTGGCACTGTGGGCTGTGCTTTGGTACCTCATTGTACTTATATGCGCATACTTCAGGAGCCCAAGGCAGGAAGAGCAGCAGCAAGACCCCTGATAATGGACACGACACTGACTTGCAGATAAAAGGTTTCTAGATGAACATTACTCTGTAGGAATCTGAGAACTGAGGTGGTAAAAAAAAATTAAATGTCCCCACGAATAGCTAAACCAGGATAACAATAGTCTGATATGTTCCACAACACGGGTGCATTACCTGCGGAAAAGAAAAAATTGTAGTTTTTGACTGCACAACATCATTCCAGGATGTGTCACTGGATGGTCATTTACTACGGGGATCTGACCTCACCAATTGGTGTCTTGCTAAGGTTTCCAGACGAGCCTGTAGCAATGATGGCAGACGTTACATTTTTTATTAGGTGAGGGTTCTCGAAGAAAATTCCCACCTACTGCAATGTTTGTGGTGGTCAGATGGCAGTCTTAGTGCACAGATGAAAGAATATCAGGTGCCAGCGCACGTTTTCAGATGAAAATCACCTCTTAGTCTTGCTTCTTATACTCTACAAAGAACACCAGGAAGCATGCCACACCTCTACAAGCTGCTGAAATAGTTTAGTGCAACTTCTACATAGTTTAAAAGATGTCTCCCTGGTTAAGAGTCCTTGAGAGTTGTGTATAGAAGGAGGTTTTAATCTCACAAAACAGGTAAACAATAGCCAAAAGATTTTTGTCAGCAATTGCTGCAGAACATAGAGGCAATAACCTAGCAGATCTCATTCATGATGCCTTGCTCACTGAATGAGAAAATACGATGACACATTCACACTCAGTATCAAGCTACAGGGCCAGGACCAGACAATGACCAGTAAAAGCATTCTGCATATTGTTTCCTGCCACCTGTTGTATTTCCTACTAAGGTTCCTCTGAAGGATCTTTGCAAAGAAAAGCACAAATGGGATTTTTTTTAAAGAAAAAAGAAGAAGAAGAAAGAAATCAGTGACTGGTAAACTGAGAAATGGTAGAAATGGTATAAAGAGCTTACTCGTCTTTCAAACTACAAAATTAACAAATGCATTTAACCTGGATTTGTGCACACAACTGCGGCAGGGAAGTTGAGAGTAGGGGTTGGAAGACGCACTCTGATAATGGCCCACATTTTGTTGCTGCAGAGACTGAGTTGAGTGAGGTCATTGAAAACATTAACCAGTCACATACACTGAAAAGGCTATGCAGAAGAAGGGCATAAATTTTTTAACAGCCCAGTCACATCTCATAAAGGAAGTGTCTGGGCACGGCGAGTCCGTACAGACGATCCTAAGCAACCTAGTAAGATTATAGACACTCACACATGACATTCTCCAAACGCATGCATAAGATTCAAAGTATGATTAAATAGGCGAACCACGTGAACCGAGCTCAGCCTTCTCGAAAATTAGCACCTCACCATTTGCTGCTGATAAAGCCCAACATGCTGCCTTCAAAAATGACCTGTATGCTAGGACATGATGGAAACAAGCGCAATAGCTTGCAGATATTTTCTCACCAGATGCACTTGTGAACACTTGCCTCTCCTTCGGGAGTGGCAAAAATGATCAAAAAGAAAAGAAAAAAGTTTGAAATCAAGTCCAGAGATGGGGTGGTAGTCATTGACAGCTCATGAAGAATAGTCCAAAACATTCCAGACTCAAAGGGAATGATATAAGAGACCCATAAATAAACTCTGGACACAAAGAAATCAAATGATAAAGGAATTTAGAAAAGGTGGACTGATGAAAATTGTTATTTTAATTTGTGTACTGTTTTAAATTTTCCCATTTATTATCTAAGTAAATTATTTCTGTGCATAAAATTCATTAGTGACTTGCTTAGAGAACTAGAAGGTGTGACACTACAGTATTCATGTGATCTGAAATATCTTTTTCCCATTTTGAGGCTAACTAGGGCATAGGGATGAATTAGAGAGAAATGCAGGTAGAAAGCCAAAGCTCAATAATGATGAGTAAAAATGCCAAGGCTGATAATAACACAAGGCCTTCTTTTCTAGTACGAAACTTTTTGTAATGTGTAAACACTGAAATCTTTTTCCTTGAACTATCTGACACACTGTAAATGAAGAACTTAACAAGCTCATCTAGTCAAACAGGCCCTCCAGTCACAACCCTGCAACTCTTTGGTGCCAGTGGGGTTCAGTAAATCTTCATCATGCACACAAAAATTCAAATGATAGCGCTAACTCAAGGATAACTATGTGTTATTCACACTTTATACCTTTATACGGGGCATGGCTACTTCATTATCTTCATAAAGATTAAGCATATACAGTATGCTAAAGCTTCATAAGCTGTAAAGCTTTTTCTGAAGAGCTTTTTTAAACATTTCTGCTACAAAAAAACTCAATGGATATTTATTTTGATGTCAAAAACATACATCATTCAAATATATAAAAAAACAGCTCCACTTTCAGTTTATATAAAATGAGCACTTACAGTAAATTATACTTATTAATCAGAGACCAAAGTGCCACACGTATGCAATATATTTCTCAGAAACCCCTTAATAATTCCACATTCACCTTATGCCAGATAGGTGTGGCATAAGATGGTGTTTTATACTCTGTGATTGAATGATGGCCTGGCTTAGAAGCCAATTCTGAAATTAACACTAATAGTAACTGAAATTTAGCTGTGCTGTCTAAATCAGAACAGAAATGGAAGGATCTCAGACTAGCATTTTTAAATTCTTGATCATCCATCCATTCGCTTCCGCTTATCCTTCTCAGGGTCGCGGGGGGCGCTGGAGCCTATCCCAGCTGTCATAGGGCGAAAGGCGGGGTACACCCTGGACAGGTCGCCAGTCTGTGGCAGGGCTAACACACAGGGACAGACAACCATTCACACTCACATTCACACCTAGTGGCAATTTGGATTATCCAATTAACCTATCCCCACAAGCTGCATGTCTTTGGACGGTGAGAGGAAGCCGGAGTACCCGGAGAGAACCCACACGAACACGGGGAGAACATGCAAACTCCACACAGAAAGACTGATGGTGGAATTGAACTCAGGACCTTCTTGCTGTGCGGCAACAGTGCTAACCACCGTGCCACCGTGCTGCCCATTCTTGATCATCTTGGACATTAAAATTGTAGCTGTTGTGTGATTTGTACTGCACTTTAATGTTGTGTGATCTGTCAGATTATGCACTCATTTGATTTCCAGGGAAGAGACTACTATACTTATTTTCTATACAATCAACATTTAATTCATAGAGTCGATAATTCTAATTCTGCTTCAGAGCTTCAATATTTCAGTAGAATCAGATTTAACCTATGAAATCCAAGAAAATTCATGGAGTTGTCCCTGAAAATAAGACTGACAATAAATATAGTAAATAATATAATAAAAATTAATACCACCTTTCAAAAAGCTCCATATCAGCACAGACAATAACAAAAAACGCAGACCAAGACTCTTATTATATTTCAAGCATCACAAAAAGAGTTAGCGAAGAAAGAAACAACAGTGATGCGAAACATTTTTGTAATTTTGCTGCCGTATATCACAACAGTGGATTTTAAATTAAACTTTAAAGATTGATTAATTGAAACTCAGCCTTACGGCTTTAATTCAAGGGTTGTGAGAAAACTGTTGCATTTACTATTTGGGAATAATTACAACATTATATAATTACACTAATTACACAGTTTTCATAAATTTAATAATTTGATAGTGACCTATAAAGACCTACTTGAGACCTATTCACTCTTTATTCCGTTACCAAACATGACTGACAGATAAAACATGGAGATGATTTCAAGCATCCCAACTTCATTTAAAAAAGAATGAATGTGCTCATAAACTCATGAGCATCTCTAATGACAGAAAGCACTTACGTAGAAACAGGATAGACAAAACCTTTCATAGGAATGGATGTGAATGGGTGAATGAGACAAGTTGTATAAAATGCTTTGAGTCAAAAGACAAAATTCCTTCCTTGATGAATAAACTCCTTCACAACATCTAGCCAAGTGTGGAACAGTCTAAAGGTAGGCCTAGCATAGTTAATTTCAACAATCAACAGAGGCCTTAATGAACTGAAATACAGAAGGTTTATGACAAGGTCTCAACCACTGGATTTGTACCAGAATGATGGGAAGAGAACAATTTGTAAACCAAAACTGCAGCTCATAATCCACTGCCTACCACATCAAACTCAAGAAAAGCAGTGATCTAACTTTAGTACAAAGCAACAACTTTCCCAAAACCTTATCTTTTTACACATTACACAGTCATGTAAACACGTATCAGCCAAAGCTTATTTAATTCAGACTATACTGAACAGACTGCTGCTTGAATTCAGCTATTGCGTATCTCCTGGACCTGATGCTGCTGGCCTGCAATTTTAGCTTGTTGTTTACAGTCTCCTTTTTATCCTCTGCTAATTTTGTCTCATTATATCACCGCAATTAAGTGAAGAGATAAGAGTAAAGGTGAACATTAAAGATAATAGAGGATGTCATTACAGAGTCAGGAGAAGAGAGTCATTGATTCCTCACCTGTGAAGGATAAACAAACTATAATATTTAATTACATGTAATATGATCAGCTTGTTTTTAAGTTCTCTCTTAACTCACAGGCATGAAATTCTAGTTACTGGAAATTCTGTTTATTGTCAGCAGTGCATATTACTGGTTTGACTTTGAACCGGGCTCAGTCAACAGCGTAATCACATCCCACTGGGAGCTCTGGGAAGTTACAAGCCATGTTAACAGTGCTGCATCAACTGGCAGGATAAGTGAGAAGGAGTTGCAAGGGGCTGTGTACATGAGAACAAAGTGAAACTTAATAAGAAAAAAAAAGACAGAATAAATCTAAGACGGGGTGAATATCTGTGAAACTGAATTGTGAACTGACTAAAATGTTTCTCCAGTGTTGATGATAGTGGTATGGTGATAGTACCATATCACTATGATTAGAGCACTTTGCTCTCGCTCTGTAGGCTTACTTGTTGTTCCTAGAGTATTTAAAAGTAGAAAGTGAAGGCAGAGCCTATGGAACCGGCTTCCAGATTGTATTTGGGAGACAGACACTGTCTCTGCTGAATCATACTTGTTATTAATCTCTGTCTCTCTTTCACAGCATGGTCTTTTATCCTGTCTTCCTTCTCTCACCCCAACCGGTCACGGCAGATGGCCAGAGGTCTCTTCCTGTTAAAGGGGAGTTTTTCCTTCCCACTTTCACCAAAGTGCTTGCTCATAAGGGGTCATATGGTTGTTAGGTTTTTCTCTGTATGTATTATTGTAGGGTCTACCTTAAAGCACCTTGAGGCGACTATTGTTGTGATTCGGCGTTGTATAAATAAAACGGAATTGAATTGAACTGAACACTACAAACCACCATGTAGGAGTATAATACTCTGTATAATTGTGTATGTGACAAATAAAAAAGGTTGAGGTTGTTGTTGTTCTTTTAAAAGACACACTTTCTTTTCAGCCAAACTACATTTATTCCTCTTAGTTTCAGACAAATTAAGAACAAGCTGAATACAATATAAGTATACGCGGGCTACTGGAAAGTCGAACCTGCTCTAGTGTCTCAACCATTCTCCAAGACGAGGGTGTAGGGAAACAAATCTCTCATATACCGTGGAAGAATCAAATATGTTGTTAAGTTGACCACAGCTATCCCTAGCTGGTATATCTCAAACTGACACACAAAAAAAGTAACGTTTAATTTTATTCCAGCTAGTTTTGCCAAAAAGGGTTTGGATCACCATGGTCGAAACCCCTGACAGCCAACTGAAACAGATCACAATTAGGGGTGCTATAAGGTGCCTGTCTGAATAAGAATTATATTCTAATGCTGGACGGTGAACAGGTGGCTGGGGTGGATGACACAGGCCTGGCATGTCCAAAGGTGTAATGAGGGTCCAATGAATTATCTAGACACAGGCACCCAGTCCAGCTTCCACCACTGACAATATCAAAATTGAGATCCCATCTTTAACAACATTCTGAGGGAGGCTGGGACATTGACCCTGAGAGGACAATGTTCTACACTTCATGGTACACTGACCCAGGTCTCTACCCTCATGAGTATTCTCAAGGATGCGTGGAAGCCCAACTAGTCTATATGTGCATTCTGGACGAGAAGAAGGAACAATACCAGGGTCCTCTGCATTTTATTGTGCTTTAAGGTATGGGCTATCTGGTAGGTTATCACCGAGAGAGCATTTCAAGCTAATGGTGTTGGACTCCTCCGTGGCTGTCCTCTGTCTCCGAGTCTGTTCACAACTTTTGTTAAGAGAATTTCCAGGCATAGAAAGATGGCAGAGAGTTTTTTGGTTCTGTGACCTCAGAATCTCCTCTTTCCTTTTAGCAGATGAACTAGTCCAACTTCAGGTGGTGACCTCCGCCTTTGTATTGGGGCCATTTGCAGATGAGTGTGAAGGTGGAGAGATGAGAATTAGCACCTCCAAGTCTGAGGCCCACTTCATGTTGGAGATGAGTTGCTGCTCCAAGTGAAGGAGTTCAAGTATCTCAGGGTCATGTTCACAAGTGAGGGGAGTGAGAGATTGACAGACAGACTGGTGCAATGTCTGTAGCGATGCAGATGCTATACTGGTGTGCTGTGGTTAAAAGACAGATAGGCATGAAGCCAGCAATATGTTTTTTCAGCTATGTTCTTACTGTCCAATAGAATATGTTCATGGACACAATGGATGCAGTGAATAACCAGATGAGTTCTGATACACGAAATAGGCAATCTAGTTTGCCTATTTTGAGTCTATTTTCAGGGTGCCTTCATGCACATTATGTGATCACATCTTTGAAAACACCATGAATGCTGAGTCACATGGTTTTAGACAAACATATGCCACTATCCAACTGCCAAAACCTCCACAAAGTTATAAATGACCCGAGTCTCTTTTTTCTAGGTTCAGAAAACATGCATGGGCTGTGCTTTAGAAAACATAATTTAATTGATGCTGTGTGGTTCCCTTATTAGCACCACAATATTGGAAGCATTTCTTGCACTTAATTCCTGTACCAATGAAACAGATACATTCCATCTCAAGTTGTTTTCAACATCACGTCTCAGTAATGGACTATCTTTTCAATTTTGGAAAGCTATTATAAATTTGGGGTATAAAACAGATGGAGATTTTACATCGGTTGCTCCCTAAAAGTGCTTTTGGTGTCATATGTATATTAATCTGACCATGATCTTGTAATGGGGACTGTAAAGATATACAATATTTGGACTGAAAATGCAGTAACTATACTGATCAGATGGCTTCTTGGTTGTTTACATTAGTTTCTTACATAAATTATACAGTTTAAAGTACAGATTGTTTTGCCAGCATGATTAAGTACATCAATACACTTACATCTATGCTCACATATGACATATAGAGCTACATTTAAAAAAAAAAATACTGCAAAAAATAAAATGCTTCATTGTAAAATGTAATTATCCCCTAGCCCACCTGGAAAATTAACATGAGCCTCCCACTGCTCAATCTGTTTTTGAATGAGTGACAGGAAGACAATTTGTTCACATTCTTTGGCAACAGGGACAGAGGCTGTTACTTGACCTTGACTCATTAACATTCCTTTAGCAGTAACAGTATACTTACAACTTAAAAACTTACCAGAAACTCAGAATTATGTCATTAAACTAAGTATATTCAAGGCTATTACGAAAGTAGTAGGCAAGACTTTGGGAAGAGGACAATAGCTGAATCTCTTTAAGAAATTACAATGAAGCAAAGTAAAGTAGACCATTTCACATGAATCCAGTGGACACCTTATTTTGTGCACTAAACTGACAGTAGGTAAATTCCCTTCATTCAACTAATGTAGATTAACTTATATCACAGATGAAGATTAATGCATATTAAAGCTTTTCTAGGTGGCCAGATGCCTCAATATCTTTCTGTTGGGAAATACAATAACCCGAAGCATCTGCAGTGCATGAAGCATGGACACTTTCCTCGTCATTCCCACTGAGGTTGAACTATAAATCAGATGAAAAATAAAACAGATTTTACCATTTCTGTGAACAATTTTCTTCACTAAGAAAGAATAACTTTAATCATAACACTCATTGTTGGATGAGGACAAAGAACACTCATTGTTGAATGAGGACAAAGAATGACCAGGCATGCCATTTACACATTTATTTCAAGAACTCACTGCATCCATTCATGAATTTTCTTAACCACTTATCCAACTCAGGGTAATGGGGTTGCTGGAGCCTATTGCGGCAATTTTACTGAATGTAACAGTCATTAAATAATCATTAAATATAAATATTAGTGGTGGGTTATTGAGGGAAAAAAAACCCTATGTGCTCTTGAGATCAGAGTTCTCATAAGAACAGCTGCTGAATTATTATTCTCAGACTGTTGCATGTGTAATATGCGGCTCTGTATTTGTTTTGCTTTTTTCTCTATAATCCAAAAAATTAGACAAGCAATTGGTACATCAACAGCAGATCCAGAATATGTACTGTGTCCACCGAAAAACTGTTTAAACACCATGAAACAGTTTCACACTATTAACAGCAAAGACCTAGAGGACATCTTAGGTCAACTGAACTCCTCCTCCTGCTGTTTAGATGTCCTGCCAACAAGTTTTTTCAAAAAGGTCTCAAAGACTTTAGAGTCAGACCTGTTACAGATCGTCAACTTTTCTTTAATATCAGGCGTGTTTCCAGAACCACTAAAAACTGCTGTAATAAAACCTATACTGAAAAAGGACAATCTTGACAAGACACAAATGAACAACTACAGGCCGATCTCAAATCTCCCATTTTTAAGTAAGATCATTGAAAAAGCAGTTTCTCAACAGCTCAGTTACTTCTTAAAACAGAATAACTGCTACGATGCCTTCCAGTCAGGTTTTAGACAGAATCACAGCACTGAAACCGCTCTGACCAAAGTGTTCAATGATATATGTCTGAATACAGACAGTGGAAAAATGTCAGTCTTAGTTTTACTGGATCTCAGTGCAGCATTTGATACAGTTGACCACAACATATTACTCAAATGACTGGAGAACTGGGCAGGTCTTTCAGGAACTGTACTAAACTGGTTCAAAACATACTTAGAAAACAGGAAATACTTTGTCTCAATAGGTAACTTCACATCTGAGCAGACAAGTATCACATGTGGAGTTCCCCAAGGTTCCATCTTGGGACCCCTTCTGTTTAACATTTACATGCTCCCACTGGCACAGATTATAAAGAACAACAAAATAAACTACCACAGCTATGCAGATGACACACAAATATATATCACAATGTCACCAGGAGACCGAGGCCCTGTACAGGCTCTTGGTAAATGCATTGAGGAAATCAATGACTGGTTGTGCCACAATTTTCTCCAGCTAAACAAAAACAAAACTGAGGTAATAGTCTTTGGCGCCAAAGAAAAACGATTACAGGTCACCAGAGAACTTCAATCTATACACCTAAAAACCACAAACCAGGCGAGAAATTTGGGTGTAGTGATGGATGCAGACCTAAACTTAGAAAAACACATTAAGACAATAACAAAGTCAGCTTATTATCACCTCAAGAATATTTCAAGGATAAAAGATCTGATGTCTCAACAGGACCTGGAAAAACTAGTCCATGCATTCATCTTTAGTAGGCTTAATTACTGTAACAGCATCTTTACAGGTCTACCTAAAAAATCAGTCAGACAACTACAGCTCATTCAGAACTCTGCTGCTCGAGTCCTCACTAAGACCAAAAAAGTGGACCACATCAGTCCAGCTCTGAGGTCTTTATACTGGCTGCCTGTCCATCAGAGGATAGACTTTAAAGTTCTGATGCTGGTCTATAAAGCTCTGAATGGTTTAGGACCAAAATACATCAGTGACCTCCTGACCCAGTATGAACCTTCCAGATCCCTCAGGTCATCTGGATCCGGTCTTTTATCAGTTCCCAGAGTCAGAACCAGACACGGAGAAGCTGCATTCAGCTTTTATGCTCCTTATATCTGGAACAAACTCCCAGAAAGACTCAGATCAGCTGAAACACTCAGTTTATTTAAATCCAGGTTGAAGACTCACCTATTCTCAGCTGCATTTGAATAAAGCACCAAATCCACACTTTTAAGCTTAAATTTCAAAACTTACATTTAACTACTGATTTTATCTATTGTTCTGATTTTATCTGTTTTGATTTTATATACTGTTTTGTTTGTTTGTTAATTAGTTTGTTTGTTTGTTTGCTTGTTTTAATCAATTTTAAATCATGCTTTTTATTTGTTTTTGTTTCTAATGTCTCTGTAAAGCACTTTGAATCACCTTGTTGTTGAATTGTGCTATACAAATAAACTTGCCTTGCCTTGCCTTGCCTATAGTAGCATGTTATTCAACAGGCTTTTTTGGCTGTTTCTAAGAAACAGAAATGCATTTTAAGGTAATGACGTGTTCTAAAAAATTGGAAATAAATAGACACATATTAAAGTAATTATTACAAAATATACTCAAAACTTTAAGTGCAATTATTTCCTTATTACATGGTCCTTTGCTTTCTAGCCACAGGATTCATGGTTATACTTATTATATAACTTGTATAACTTGTATAAAGTACAAGTTATACAAGTACAAATTAGAACTTGTATAAATTGTATAACTTCAGTCAGCAGTGGCTGTGGCAAAGTATCAATTATATTCCTAACACAGAAAAGGCTCCCTGATGGACCAGAACAACCATCATATTTACATTTTATAAGTAAAAGATCATAAGACGACGGAGAAACAATCTTTGAGTCTCAGGGCACAGGTACATGACAGGCAAAGTCGTAGTAACACGCATTAAAAAACCTTTTCAATTTGCCAGAAGATGAATCATCAATTTCACGTTCCTTCAAACATCACAAAAGTATTTAGAAGACCACGCAGACAAACACAGGCATCATCTAACAAAACAGAAAGTATAAAACGACTTATTCAACAACAATTATAACTTAAGACTAGAGCAGGGCGATATGACCAAAAATATTTATGACAATATACATTTGAAAATTTGCGATAACGATATAACTGACGATATAATTGACACTAGACAAAATACTTCACAACTCCACAACTTTATTAGTGCAAAAAAAAAAAACCATCAATGTATTTTCACTTAAACAAGCAGCTGTTTTTTATGTGCATTAAAGTTATATAAAAATGTAACAGTGCAAATGCAAATTCCTTGCTGACAGTTTAACCAAAAGGCATTTCCAGTGGAAATTGGCTGACATATCCTCAGCATAAAAACGTATAATATCCACAAAACTTAAAAAGAGGTTATACACACACAATACGATAATATTATGTTGAAGCACAGTACGTATCACTCCGCGAGGCTCCTATCTACGATAGCCGTAATGCTCCGACAATCCATCCAACGGTGCGGATTCGTAGCTTAGCAAAGTCATGCTAAAACATTTGACTCTTTTTCAAGCGCCATGTACCACATAAAATCGTTTTGAGGTCAGTAAACACAACCAGAATACATACATAAGGCACACGGGATTATAAGGGGCACTGTCGACTTTCAGAAAAATCAAAGGATTGATTTTAAGTGTGCCGTATTTTCCAAAAAACACGGTAATAACGACAGTCCACTAGCATGTGCTACCAAAAATAGTGCTTTGCTGTGTATTTGATGGACGAAAGCTAAACCAGTTCCACACCACTGAAGTTGTAGCATTTTTACAAACCAATTCTGGTTCATCCGTTTCATTCAGCGATCCGCCTTCGCCCACCTCATTCTCCGTCGCCGCCATGCTTTTTCCGCCATGTGCGTGAAAACAAAGGCACTTCACATGCGTGTTTTACCATTATTCTATCGTGATATTTCATTTTCTTATCATTGCCCAACATTATACCGGTGAACGGTATAATATGGCCCAGCCCTACTTGAGACTTTCTCATGAACAAATTACTTTTATTTACTATTATTTTTGATGTTACCATTTCTGTCCCTCATCTAGCCAGCCTCACATAGGCATGGAATGGGGCATAAAAAGAAAAAGAAACACAATTTTAGGTCCCACCACCTCCTTCACTGCCTGTGGCAGTCTTGTATCATAGCTCTGAAACCGATTACTCCCCCATTCTGGATTTGTGCATATACTTAACCTCCATAGTGGATTGTGTTGCTCTGCTCTCCTTGGTATCCCGCAGCCTCTCCTTACACTGCTATTATGAACATGCCGGACAACAAACTAAGATAGCTGCATGTAGAACTGTAGTAATGCTTTGTATGCTATTCTCTGAAAAAAAAAAAAACACAGTTAAGAAATACATGTGAATAAGAAACAAAAATAAAAAATAAAAAGAAAGTGACATCTTTTTTTTCACCAACCATGTTGGTGGTGAACACGTTTCAGATACATAAAGACTATTCGTTTAAATATGAATCACAATGTGGCATATCGTTTCAGTCAAAACAGAAGAGCAAAGGCGCATGCAGAATTTAAATGACAGCAGTTTTATTGGATTATGATTTTCCCCACTTTTTTCTAGAGAAAGCAAATGTAAAATCAGAAGCCTTGGTGTTTAAACGTGCTCACTCTTCATCGCTAAAGCAACAATATGTGAAGCCCTTGGGCTGCTGGAAGCTGTCAATGAGTCGGAAACAATAGGGTGCTGGATGTTTCTCACTGTATGTATTTCACATTAAGCCATTTCATCCCCTCCTACCTCTCAAATGCTTCATTGTGAGTGTGAATTTCTACCTCCTACAATCCCTCTCCCTCTTAGTCTCAATTAGGGAGCTGGCAACTCTGATCAGGTGATGCTGTACTTTACTCATTTCCTGTGGGAATCAATGGCCACATTTAATCAAATGGCTGGAAGCTAATGGCTTTAGTGGAGCTTGGGGTGTAGCATAGGTCAGTATCAGACAGCAGAGATAAATGACAGCTGACATCCCTCCTGGTAAAAAACACTTGAAGGGCATCTTAACAGAAAAGAAAAATAAAGTTTTAGATTTTCATGAACACTAATGTTTAATTACTCCCATGCACCTGGAGCCCCTACAGTGCAGTTACAGTCAGAAATCATTCACTGTTGGAAAGCCAGCTACACCCTGATTAGGGCTAATAGATTATTTTGTGGTTTCCCTGCTTAATACGAAAGTAGTCTATCAGTCTGACTTGGAGACAACTTGATCAATAGCCTTATTGCCCCCCTCACCCCCAGACTGTTTCTTCTATGGAATATGGTATGTCAACAGGTTTTAGCAGATTCCCAAAGTATTCCAAAACTTGTCTATATCCACATCTACAGCTAGTAAGACTCCATCCCACATCTAATGATCGTTTGTAGAGTACTGCTTTCATCTCCTGAGCTTCTTGAGTGACAGAAAGTTTTGTTCCATTGCCCCACCAAATGCAGATCTCAGTTTCTCGCTTCAGGCACTGCCCAAACCACACTCCACTGGGCCTGGCATTAGCTGTCAGCTGAGTCCCAGAAGCTAAGCCAAGATCAATAAGACTCCTTCTGCTTGACAGCTCCCTTCACTTCCGGAGTAAAGCATCTGGCTCAGAGGTTGCTGCCATGAAAAGACACCAGCCACCCTATGATCACTGCCCCCTCAGCAATAAAGGTAGGGAACATAGTTCACTGGAAGTTAATAGCCCAAACCTTCCTTGAACTGCTCACAAAGCCCATTAATGAAGCAGCACTTGGGTTCCTCCCAGTTCAATTCAATTCAATTTTATTTATATAGCACCAAATCACAACAGTAGTCATCTTATTCACTTAATATTTTAAGGTAAACACCATACAATAACACAGAGGAAACCCCTACAATCAAACAACCCTCTTTAAGCAAACACTTAGTGACAGCGGGAACAGAAAACTTCTTTTTAACAGGAAGAAACCTCCTGCATAAATAGGCTCAGTAAGAGGCAGTCATCTGCTGTGACCAGTTGAGGGTAATGGGAGAGGCAGGACGAAAAACACACTTTGGAGGAAAGCCAAAGATCAATAATAACGAATGATTAAATGCAAAACGATGTATAAACACAGAGAATGAGAAGACATGAGTGCACAAGAAACAGTCAGTGAATCACGGAAAGCCCCCGGCAGCCTAGACCTGTCGCAGCATAAGTAAGGGAGGATTCAGGGTCACCTGATCCAGCCAGTATACGTAATCACACCTTTCCAGGTTTTGCTGTCATTAACATGTAAAGGTGATGTACTGACTATAACTAGTTCTGGCAATTGGGGATTAGACCATCATTTTCTTCAATTCCAGTTGTCCCCCAAGCAAGCTAATGGTTGGACCAATTAAAAAAAAATGTGAAAATTAAACTCCCTTCTTGTCCCTGCAGGTGGTCTATGCTATTCCCAGAGCTGTGCTCTTCTCAACCAGTGTTGTTCCTGGGATCTGCTGGAGCCATCTTCCTCATGTACTCATAGGTGTTTGCTGTCTCATCCTGCACAGTGGTTCTGACACTAACTAATCCTTGGCTTTCTTTCTTTCCCTTAGTGGATAGTCTCAGGCTGTTGGATTTAGGGTGAAACTCTCCATGCATGATCAGGAGCTTTTTTGTCTTGATGTCAGTGGCTTCTCCTTTGTCCAACTTATTATCCCAGCAAGGTACCTGATCACAGTCGATCACAGGGTACCTGATCATATGTGTTAATAGCCCGGATCATGTTATTTCCATTTAGCTGACTCCCCAGGACTTGCCTTACGTTCTCCAGGTATTTGGTGGTTGAGGCTTTCCTAGCGACCTCGTCATGGGATTCCCAGATGCTTGTAGCTGTACTCATTGTCTGAAATGTTGCCTCCTGGTAGTGTGATCCTATGAGATTCAGGCCTATGCAGAAAAACAGTGGGGACAGGGCATCTCCTTGGTAGATCCCACACTTGATGGTGACTTGTACTATAGGCTTGAATCATCTGAAGTTGTTCACTACACAGTTTTGTTTTTTGCTATCTTCATACATGTATTATGTATCATGAGTGGAAGATGTTAGCAAGTTTATATTTGGGTTATCTTGTGTTTTCCTATAAACAACTTTGGAAGTGAATATTAAGATGTGTGAGTGGTAATGGACCCTGGAGCAAACACTTGAACTTGAATAATGAACAAAAAAGAGACTCAGAGTGAAAAAACAGAGAAAGTAAAAACATTTGCCCTTTTGCTGACTTGCTCTCAAACGAGTTGAATGGGTAGGTACAATCATTATTCACTCTTTTAGTAATGCCTTCAGTACTGCCATGTTTTGCCACTGGCAGGAGCAAAATTAGCAAAAGTATTTTCTTGCAATGATTAGACTTAATGTTTAATATTCAGAAAAAGAAAGTTGTTTCAGCATCGCAGAAACTGTTTGCTAAAAGAAGGAATAACATTGCCTCTGGGATATTGTTCACTTTTACGGTGCTTGATGTCTTTATTTTGAAAATGACTGTACGTACAGCAGGATAATGAGAGTGACACTGGGATTCAAGGACCATTATTTACCTATTCAAATATGCAGCAGTATGGCGCACTTCATAGGAATATAAATAAAGATTTGCTCCTGTAATGGCTCCTCTGAAGGTTTATTTCCAGGCACTTGTCAAACGACATATTTTCACAACAAAATCCCTAATGTGTTTTTATACAGTCACTTTCAGACTAGGCTGCATAATTAGGTAGCAGAAGCCTGCTGGATGATCAGATATTTAGAAAGTCATATGGCGGAAGTGTCTCGGTGTTGTCACAACCCATAAATCAGAGTTGCAGTTGCATAGTTGTTGATTTAAGTGATACTGTAACAAAATGATCAAAACTTACAGAGCATGTAACCTGAGGGAGACAAAACCCCTATACGCACCTTTCCATTTCTAAAACTGAAGTTTAAATAAAAGACAGTGCAGCGAATAAACACACCCAAAACACTGGCCTTAGAGGGAGCGGGCAGGACTGTAGCTTCAGACTTTGACATGTAGAAAAGCCAGGAGGAGGAAGATTAGAAACCAAAATCAAACAGCGAACAAAGAGACTCTCCAAATACTGATTAATGGGGCAAACAGAAAAAATAACACACTGCTTTCCAGACAAGAAGATGTTTTCTATTGGATGTGACATAATGTTAACTTTCAGGCTCATTGGTATGAGCTCAAGTCCTGCAATTTAAATGTTGGCACCGAATCTCTACAAGTGAAACAAACAGCACTTCAAATTCCTCCACAGACTGATGACTTCAATGAAGTATCGCAGCATCGCATCATTAGCTCTAAACTGAAAGACTAGACGACTCTCACTACACCTCCTCAACACACGTCATAAAACAGACAAGCCTAAAAACAACAAGTCTAAAAAAACAGCGGGACTGGAAAAGAGAAGTTGGAGCAAAACCAACGAAAACAGTCACCTTAATCCATCTGATTCACATCATGTTTATCGTCCAAGCAAATTTAAATGTGTTCTTTTGGTCACCACTCTCTGCCCTTTTGGATAATCAGCACCTGCACCTGATGGCTTGATTCCTTGACATTACTGGGCTGGTGAATAGGTTACACAGAAAGTAGCTACAAAAAGACTGGTTGTGCATGAAAACGGCTTACATCTCAAGTGTTTTTAAGGTTCAGCTTCATTATATCTGGTGATATGTCAGCTGTCTTTAGCTGTGTATACTTGCCCCCCTTGTGCATTGGAGTCACACTGGGTTAAATATGTACACTTGGGTTTTAAGGGGTATTTATTATTTTCTTCTTTTTTTTGGGTTGTATGGAAGCCCCAAACGCAATTTCATTGTTCTTGACAATGACAATAAATAAATAAATACTAAAAAAGAGGACTATAGCGGCAGAAAGGAGACCATGAGGGCATATTAATTCCTGAGGCAGAACTATCTTGCATGTATTTTACATAAGCTTGGCACGAGCTAATGCTCAACATGGAAAACGTGGCCATGATCAGCCACCCTGAAATCCCATATATAAATCCGATCTTATCATATACTGCACGTTTCGATGGTAATAACACACTTATCCTAATAGTTCAGACTGAAGAATCTTTAAATCCTGCGCTTCATAAACTTTTATATCTCTCATTCTACGTACAGAGACGTATCAAAGTCACATACCATAGTAGTAACTGTAATAGATACTGTGTGGAACAACTACAATCAAATCAGTGCTCAGAAAATAATCTGAAGCTGACCCTGAATATATGACTACAACACGGGACTCATGACAGGGGACATGGACCCGTACAAAGCCGCGTCATATAACGTGCGGAGGGCGGTGAAAGAGGCGAAGCAGCGCTACGGGAGGAAACTAGAGTCACAACTCCAACAGAGTGACTCTAGGAGCCTGTGGCGGGGACTAAGGACAATAACGGACTATAAAGCACCAACAACCGGTATGACGACCGGTATGACGAACGCGGCCGTGACTCTGGCAGACGAGCTGAACACTTTCTATGCTCGCTTCGAGGCTGCAGCTAAGGTCTCCAACAATGCTAGTGTTAGCGGCGCTAACGGCTGCAGACAGGAAGATACTGCCAGCACCGGAAACGTGCTCGTCATCTCCGAGCATGAAGTAAGGAGAGCCTTCAAGAGAGTGAACACCAGGAAAGCAGCAGGACCAGACGGCATCCCAGGTCGTATCCTAAGAGACTGCGCATACCAGCTAGCTCCTGTGTTCACTGAGATATTCAACATCTCTTTATCTCAGTCGGTGATCCCCACATGCTTCAAAGAGTCCATCATTGTTCCTGTCCCGAAGAAACCCCACCCTGCTTCTCTCAATGACTATCGCCCTGTAGCCCTCACCTCAGTAGTGATGAAGTGCTTTGAACGCCTGGTCAGAGACTTCATCATTTCTTCACTACCAGACACACTGGACCCACTACAGTTCGCTTACCGTCCAAATCGTTCCACAGACGATGCCATCTCTCATCTCCTCCACACATCACTCACTCACTTGGACACTAGAAGGGGGAATTATGTTAAAATGCTCTTCATAGACTACAGCTCTGCATTTAACACCATAATTCCCTCCACACTCACCACCAAGCTGGAGCATCTGGGACTCAGCTCATCTATGTGTCAGTGGATCTCCAACTTCCTAACTGGCAGACCACAGGCAGTAAGGATGGGCGGACATGTCTCAGCCTCCACCACTCTCAGCACTGGAGCCCCCCAGGGGTGTGTTCTGAGCCCCCTGCTGTACTCTTTGTACACATATGACTGTGTGGCCACTACCAGCTCCACCACCATCATCAAGTTTGCTGACGACACCGTCGTGGTGGGCCTGATCTCTGATAACAACGAGACGGCCTACCTGAAGGAGATTAGGAATCTGGAGAACTGGTGCCAGAGGAACAACCTCCTTCTAAACGTCAGTAAGACAAAGGAGCTGATAGTGGACTTCAGCACTAAGCAGGAGAGGAACTACCAGACCCCCGTCATCAACGAGTGCCCAGTGGAGAGAGTGGACAGCTTCAAATACCTCGGAGTTCACATCACGCAGGACCTGTCATGGTCCTGTCACATCAACACCGTGGTGAAAAAGGCCCGACAGCGTCTCTACCACCTCAGACGCTTGAGAGACTTCCAACTGCCCTCCAAGGTGCTCAGGAACTTTTACTCGTGCACCATAGAGAGCATCCTGGCGGGAAACATCTTAACCTGGTTCGGGAACAGCACCATGCAGGACAGACGAGCTCTACAGAGGGTTGTGCGGTCAGCTGAGCGCACCATCCGCTCCGAGCTCCCTGACCTGCACTCAATCTACAGCAGGCGGTGCTGGACCAAGGCCAGGAAGATCGTGAAGGACCTCAGCCATCCCAACAACAGACTGTTCTCTCTGTTGAGGTCAGGAAAGCGATTCCGCTCCCTGAAGACCAACACAGAGAGACTGAGGAGGAGCTTCTTCCCGCAGGCGATACGGTCTCTCAATCACACCACCACACAGTACTGACCCACACATATGGTTCTTACACACACACTGGACTTTCTGGACTTTGGTTTTGCACAACACTGGTCACTATATTCTTCATTTCCGGTTAATACTTGTACAGCTGCTGTTATTGTGTATATATTTATTTATATTTATATTTAGATTCCTTCATACATTCTTATATAGTTCTATATTGTGTATTGTGTTGTACAGTTATTTTATTTTCAACTTTAATTTATATATTTTATCTTATTCTTTCCCAGTTAAATTTACCCTTCATTCTAATTTGTGTTGTACAGTTATTTCATTTTTAACCTTAATTTTTAACGTTTAATTTATATTTTATTCCTTCCTAGTTAAATTTACCCTTTTTAATTTTTCATATCCTATCTTATTCATAGCCTTTTCCTTTTTTGTTCTCTTTAGGTCACGAGCAGTTGTCCAAGCATTTCACTACATATCGTACTGTGTATGACTGTGTACGTGACAAATACAATTTGAATTTGAATTTGAATTTGACCCTGTGTATGAACATGAATCAGGGTTGATTATTATTGAATGGAGGTCCGGCAGAAATCATTGACTGCTTCATAAGATAGATCTAGTTTTTATTGACTGCAATAACTGAAAGCAGAGGAGCGCTGCCCTGTCAGCATCTTCTGTTTGTTCCTTCACAGGCAGCGTTTCTTTTTTTCTCCCCGTGCTGTTCAATTCCTTTATTAACAAAGCTCTGAAAAAGATCACACAGATAATATAATGGCTTTGGTGCTGGTCCAATGACTACAGAAGCAGGATTTCAAACTAGGTTTAAAACTGTTAAAGCAGTAGAAGGATGGAGGAATGCAATCCAAGCCAAACAGTGCAGCACCTGACCTTCGTATGTTTGGTGGGTCAAAGTATTTTATGAATTGTCAGTAGAACTGGCTTCACAGGTCAGTCACTCAGTCCTTTGCTTATCTGCCCTAGATATGTTTCACCCAGAAAGAAAATTTAAAAAAAGGCCTGAAACTGCCACAATCAAGGGCAAGAATGAAGAGACGATGAACACCACGGATGCTGAATGCTGAGTGACAGTGTTGCCAAAGGATGGACGCTGAGCAGCAGCATTTATTGCCCCATTCTCAACCCAATCACTGCTGAGCCAACTGCTGTGGATTTCAATCTAAGTGGAAACATTTTCAGTTTGATCCAACGATTTATGGAAAAAAATGACCTGTAGCAAAAGGCCAGATCATAGACGGACACAGCTTTTTTTTTCTTCTCTATTTTGCCTGCACACGTTGTGCTTTCTCTGTCACATGGTTATTAAACCTTGCATCTCCTTCTATATTTATCCTTACCTTTCAGTCAAAGTGAGTGAAATGTGTAATTTAGCTTCAGTAGGTGTAACTGCTCAATGGTTATGAAGTGCTACGTGTCAGAAATTATTTTAAAGGACATTTCACAAACACTGATTCCAACAAGCTTTCAGGCAAATTTCTATCAAATGAAAATTAGAACTGTGTCCAAAAGCTGTATTTTAGTGACATTAAGTGAAAGAATCATTTTATCTTCCAGACTCATTGGGTTAGATTTCAAAGCATCTCTTCTTGGTAAAAAGTTCATTCTTTGTATTAACTATTTATTTTGACTGAATGACTTCACAGAGGTCTTTCTGTGGCACATTACATGACATTACATCATTTGAGCTTCAGGATTCTACGTCTTCCTCTCCCCCCTTTATTCATATCTCCCGGTATTTTATCTCTTTTTTCTTTTCTTTTTTTTAATCTTCCATATAGTTAACTAAGACAAATTCTTGTTTTTCTTTTGCACTTTTTGCACCATTCTTTACTCTGAAAAGTAAACATGACATAAAGGGTGGAAAAATGAGACACGCCGTCAGCAAAACTGAAGAACGTAATGGTGCATTCATTCATCTATCCATTGCTGAAGGCAGGGATGTGAAGATGGAGGACATATACATGCACACATATGGCGACATACTACGGAAGCGTAGAGCTGCCACCCAGGCAAAAGAAAAATACAAGTGTATCACGTTATAAGGTGAAAGGTTTATTGTTCTAACAAGATACTTTTCCTGTTTGTACAATATACTATCATGTTTGTACAATATACTTTTCACGTTTGAACAACATAATATCACGTTATTACAATATACATAATTATCACGTTCGTACAATATAATATTTATATTGTACGAACGTGATCCTATATTGTACGAACGTGATCCTATATTGTACGAACGTGATCCTATATTGTACGAACGTGATCCTATATTGTACGAACGTGATAATTATGTATATTGTAATAACGTGATATTATGTTGTTCAAACGTGAAAAGTATATTGTACAAACATGATAGTATATTGTACAAACAGGAAAAGTATCTTGTTAGAACAATAAACCTTTCACGTTATAACGTGATACACTTGTATTTTTCTTTTGCCTGGGTGGCAGCTCTACGCTTCCGTAACATACAGAGAAAATATGATGTTATGTTAAAACTCAGATTGTGCCTGCCATAGTCTCTCAGCTCTTCTTCACCAAGTCTTTCCAAGTAACAAGAGCCAAGAATCACACACACAAGTATTTCTCTCTTCAACTAAAGCCTCATTAATTTGTCCCAAATCATTCAAATGGCCCACACTTTGATGTGTTCACTGGATTCCATCTTATGCGAGGAAAGTAACACACCTGGCTTCAGTGACATCCCAAATTAGTGTCAAAATAATGTGTCAAATAATGTCAAAGTGGCATTAATGTAGTCATTAATCTTTGATTTCTTCTAGGCTTTCTTTTATGGGAACATGTCAAATCCTAGATTATAAGGATTGCATACTCCAAGTTACATCATTCATTTTTTTTGTAGACATTTACATCTATAACTGAGCTTCTCTCTGTTTCTGACTGTGATAAATACTTAAATGCCAGTCTGGTTCTTGCTATAGTGAAAAGCTGTTTTTATTTCTATGTAACTATGTATGTTTAAGCATAGAAACTAATGTACAGTGGGGCAAAAAAGTATTTAGTCAGCCACCGATTGTGCAAGTTCCCCCACTTAAAATGATGACAGAGGTCAGTAATTTGCACCAGAGGTACACTTCAACTGTGAGAGACAGAATTTGAAAAAAAAATCCATGAATTCACATGGTAGGATTTGTAAAGAATTTATTCGTAAATTAGGGTGGAAAATAAGTATTTGGTCACCTCAAACATGGAAAATCTCTGGCTCTCACAGACCTGTAACGTCTTCTGTAAGAAGCTTTTCTGTCCCCCACTCGTTACCTGTATGGATGGCACCTGTTTGAACTCATCATCTGTATAAAAGACACCTGTCCACAGCCTCAAACAGTCAGACTCCAAACTCCGCCATGGCCAAGACCAAAGAGCTTTCGAAGGACACCAGGAAAAGTATTGTAGACCTGCACCAGACTGGGAAGAGTGAATCTACAATAGGCAAGCAGCTTGGTGTGAAAAAAATCAACTGTGGGAGCAATCATCAGAAAATGGAAGACATACAAGACCACTGATAATCTCCCTCGATCTGGGGCTCCATGCAAGATCTCATCCCGTGGGGTCAAAATGATCATGAGAACGGTGAGCAAAGATCCCAGAACCACACGGGGGGACCTGGTGAATGACCTGCAGAGAGCTGGGACCAAAGTAACAAAGGTCACCATCAGTAACACACTACAACGGCAGGGAATCAAATCCCGCAGTGCCAGACGTGTTCCGCTGCTGAAGCCAGTGCATGTCCAGGCCCGTCTGAAGTTTGCCAGAGAGCACATGGATGATACAGCAGAGGATTGGGAGAATGTCATGTGGTCAGATGAAACCAAAGTAGAACTTTTTGGTATAAACTCAACTCGTCGTGTTTGGAGGAAGAAGAATACTGAGTTGCATCCCAAGAACACCATACCTACTGTGAAGCATGGGGGTGGAAACATCATGCTATGGGGCTGTTTTTCTGCCAAGGGGACAGGACGACTGATCCGTGTTAAGGACAGAATGAATGGGGCCATGTATCGTGAGATTTTGAGCCAAAACCTCCTTCCATCAGTGAGAACTTTGAAGATGAAACGAGGCTGGGTCTTCCAACATGACAATGATCCAAAACACACCGCCCGGGCAACAAAGGAGTGGCTCCGTAAGAAGCATTTGAAAGTCCTGGAGTGGCCTAGCCAGTCTCCAGACCTCAACCCCATAGAAAATCTGTGGCGGGAGTTGAAAGTCCGTGTTGCTCGGCGACAGCCCCAAAACATCACTGCTCTCGAGAAGATCTGCATGGAGGAATGGGCCAAAATACCAGCTACTGTGTGTGCAAACCTGGTAAAGACCTATAGTAAACGTTTGACCTCTGTTATTGCCAACAAAGGTTATGTTACAAAGTATTGAGTTGTATTTTTCTTATTGACCAAATACTTATTTTCCACCCTGATTTACGAATAAATTCTTTACAAATCCTACCATGTGGATTCATGGATTTTTTTTTCACATTCTGTCTCTCACAGTTGAAGTGTACCTCTGGTGCAAATTACTGACCTCTGTTATAGCTAACAACAGGGGGCGCATTAAGGATAAAGAGCTGGTCTTAGCTTTGCAACAGTGAGACTTTCTGATGTTCATTTATTATGCTAATCTTGCTGCTGTCATCATTTTAAGTGGGGGAACTTGCACAATCGGTGGCTGACTAAATACTTTTTTGCCCCACTGTATCATCAAAGTCATGCTGGACATTTTCTGTGTTAAAGCAGACCATGGCCCTTCTTTAATTCCTCTATGACCTTCATCCAGATGAGAACTGTTTATTCAGAATATTGAGAATAACATAAAAAAGGATATTATTAATTAACCCCTGTTGTAGGAAAATCTAAAAGTATCATACATATATATAAAATTAATAGAAAATATATAAGAAAAGATTGACAGAGCATGTAATTATAGAAATCATTAAAAACATCTTTCTATTGTATGCTTACACTGCAATCATTGTAAATTTAAATTTAAAAATAAAATTTTAAATTTATGGTAGCAAACCCTTTGCTGGCACACCTTCTGACCAGAACGGATCGAGGTGAGCAGAACCTATATTAAGGAAACGGAAAAGACACCAGAATGGCCCAATCTACAGGTTATTTATAAATGATTAAATGTGTGGAGTAGCACTCGGTCCTACCAAAACATGACACAAGCATTAAATTAAAATCTCAAGTTTAATTTTAACAAGTTTGACAGGATTTAGACCACATTTTTTGTCCAACCTAAAGAAAAGAAAAAAAGAAAAAAAACTTTTACAAACTGTTGACCTAAAGTTTAAGAGGCCTCATGCATGTAGAAGAGCTGGGCTCAATCTACAGAGATTATTTGGCTACTGGTAAAGGGACATGGCTGCTTTGAGTGGCAAATGTGTCAACACAGAGAGCTAACTGATATCTCTATGCTTCATTGTTGCTAAGACACTGAACTAGTTTTATCAGCTGTGTTTATGTTCTTGTGGCATTTGCAGCATTTTTCATTATCTGACAAGTATATGGTTTGCTGTGATGTACATACAGGACAAGAACCTTGTCCTTCTTTTGAGGTGAGTGAAATTCTAATATTTTAACTGTGTTACTTAGAACTTAAGTGGCAGATATGTGTTTGTGTATACAGTCCATTAATGCAGTGGTTCCCAAACTTTTTTTGCTAGGCCCCCCTTTGTTGTACAAGAAAAATGTTCACCGAAAACGGAGATTTTTTTAAAACTCCTTTTTTGCGTTTACGTGTGGACGAGGAATACAGAGTTCATCACGCAACATCAAAGATTTGTGCCTTTTTTCACATCACGCTGTGCGCCACGTTATTGTTTACATGAGATGAATTGCAGAATGGCAGATAGAGACAAAATTTACTGTTACTGTTAATCTGACTATCTGCAGGTTTTACACGCTTACATATACACACGCAGTTACTGTCCCTCCATTTACAAAGGCAGAGGCGTCACGGTGCGATTATTTTAGGTGTAGCTGTTTTTTCCCTGTGTAATAATGTTCAACATTGCTGTCAATACATTTTTCAAAAAGTGCCTCTCTGTGCAAAATGGGTTTAAATCATAAACAACTGTTGGATGCTGTTTGTCCGTGATTTGAACCGAAGGAACAAATCGTGGCAGGATCAGTCTGATGTTATTTGTATCCCACTGTAACTTTATTGTATAAAGAGCTAACATCTCCAAAATGTCAGGAGTAGTTAGTTATTACAACAAGTGTTTGTGAACTAAAAATCAAGAATGTGGGATTCTGCAGGGAGACCTACCTTGGCACTTGTGCAGGTGAAACCAAAGGGAAGATATGCTTCACCATATTTTCTAGTCTTTGGCTTAGAATGATGTTGGTTTGGAAACATATTCAGCGACGCTTCATCTCCTGCTTTGCGTTTGTGTAGGCGCCCCATGCTAGCAGTGTCCAAGCCATTTTATTTTTTTCCCCCTTTTCATACCGCGCCCCCGCTGCAATGGCTCACACTTTGGAAAGCTATGCATTAATGTATGTTGTTATCCAGGGCCACTAGTCTTATAGATTCAAAAATGTACAATGTATTTGGTTTTTTAAAAATACCCTGTTTTTTCTGTGCTGGAAATTATGCAAAGATGCGTATTGCTGTGTTCAGAATGGTCAGCTGTGTTATAGCTAACAACAGGGGGCGCATTAAGGATAAAGAGCTGGTCTTAGCTTTGCAACAGTGAGACTTTCTGATGTTCATTTATTATGCTAATCTTGCTGCTGTATTCCCATAGCTAAACCCCAAAGAGAGGGTATAATGCCAAGAAGTGTATGTGTGTAGGTTGTGTGTGTGAATACCTCAAGTGTATGCAAGATAATTGGATTGTGTGCAATCATTTTCTTATGAAATAAGAAAATATGAGGAAGACAGTGAGGTTGTATTCAGAGATGTAAACAGTAAGGTCCAAAGCTGTGGACTGACACTAATGTTATTCTTACTATCTACTGTATTTCCTAACTGTCACACACAAGCATTAAACTGCTGAACCCTTTCATGAGTGAAAGTGTGTGAAAGAGCATTGACAGCTTGGTACTGAAGAAATGAGCAGATGAAGTTGAAGTTTTGGACTGACAGCTTATAACAACCTGTCTAACATGAGACCGAGAGACCATCAGTCCACTGAGCTCTATTTTAACATCCCAGTACCCGTGCACCATGCCAACTGGTTGCCTCCAATCAGTCAACACAGCAGAAGGATGGCTGTCATTCAGCTGATGTCCGATAAGTCCATTACTGGAGTTGATGATAATGCATCATGTTAGCAAATAGACAGTTTGACCGCCATTGACATTGTTCTAATGTTGCTCATAGCACATTAGATAAACTCTGATGAATGTGGGATTGTTAACAAAGGCTGTGGTGTAGTGTTTTAGTTCTGAGAAACAAGCCGCCATAAAAACATTATTCAGGTTGAGCTAAAATAAGGAAACTGAGCCTAACGCTCAGTCAAGTCTTCATTAATGATGGCCTTCGTTAAAATAAAGTCTAATTAATGTCTCTCTGTTAATCATTCAAGAGCAGCAAATTTTTTGTTCACTAAGGTGTTAAATTTTTTGATATAAATTAATGTGCACGTTGTTGAAAGAAAATAAATAAATCAAAGTCAGAGAAACATGTCACAGGAAGCTGAACCATTTATAGCAACAAAAGCTTACATAAGATGTGTTTGACTGATGAAGCTCTGCTCTCTGGGAAACTCCTAAATCAATCAAAGCATTTGAAAAATGCTGCCAGGGGCAATATGGCTCTGCTTTGAGTAGGTAGGAGAGCTAGAGCACATTTATATCATCCAGATATGATAAACATAATGCAGACAGCAAGAGATGAAAGTATAACAATAATTTAAGGATGACTACAAGAGATCGGCAGCTCAAAAGTCAAAAAGTGAAGCATAAAGAAAGCAATGAAGGTAGAGAAAACAGACACTGATAAGGTTCTATGTGTTTTTCTGTGCTGAAATTAAACATATATTCACTGACACACACACACACACACACACACACACACACACACACTGATCATGTCTGGCAAATTACCAATAAAATCCTCCAGCAGGTGTTGATACACTTCAAATGTGGAACAGATGTTTTACACACACACACACACACACACACACACACACACACACACACACACAAATGAACATCTCAGTAAGCTGTAAGCATTATAATCTTCAGCTCAGAGTGGTTTATAAATTAAATACGGGTGATAATCTTATTCTTATGGAAGCTACATTACCTTAATTTATTCCCCTCTACTATGTCAACCCCCCCCCCCCTCCAAAAAAAAAGAAAATAAATCAAATCAAAGCCCTGATCTGATTCTAAATATGGTTCTTTTTGTTCCCAATGTGTTGGTAATACTACAGAAACAAAACACTGAAAAGCTAGAGAGAATGAGGAATCATCAAGAGAGTCAAGAGAAACAAATCTAAGGCTATAAAGGAACAATTAGCTAAATTTCAAAGCTAAAAGTTGTATGATTAATAACCGGAATAATAAAATTCAGTCCATGTCTTACGGTGGATGTCTGAACCTTTAAAGTTAGTGGAGTAAAAATACCTTCAGCTATATCTCTAACATGATGTGGAACTGCTCTGTGGAGAATATGCGTTAAACATTTTTTCATTAAACAGAAATGGGCCTGAGCTGTTACTGTTACTTCACACATGCTTCTCTGCCTTTTATTTTTACTGTCTTAACAATATTAATAATAACAGCCCAGTTTTTCAGTGTGAGAAGAATGTGTGTGAGGATAAGATAAACAATAATAAGGTCTAGAGTCCTATGAAAAGCTGTTGCATTCGATCACACAGTCTCTTCAGCAAAAATGAGGTTTCAGACAATAAACTGCTCTGGTGAGTCATGTTTAAGCCTTTGTGAGAGGTTTCTCTTTTTTAGTGCAAAAACATATTTAGTTTCTGGTAGTTCACTCACTACTGTTAATATATCATATTAACGTGCTCGAGTGCAAAGACAAATATAAACAAAAAACCCCACAAAAGCACAGCTAAGCGGTATTTCTGTCCCAGACTAAAGGTCTTTACATCAGACACGTAAAGTTTTACACACAATTTTGTGCCTTAAAGCTGTTTTTCATCCCACCTTTTCTTAATGAAGCCATCCACACTGACCGCAATTTCAGGTATTTTGTTCTTACAAATCAACTGCAGTTTTTCAGATTTTTTGCATGCGACTAGACAGATCTGACCAATTAGACCACTGCATTTGGCAAAAAGTGCACTTACAGTTCAAAACGTGCACCAGTCTTGAGCAATATGGAAATTCTAAAAAAAAAAATCCTGTTTTACCTCAGACACAGAGCTAGATGTTGCTCAATCTGCTCCCTGAAATGATTTGTCTGGCTCCTCAGATGTGTTCCAAACTCTACCAACAAGACCTCAAAGTGCTCTACTGACATCCTGAAATATGTACGAAAGCAGCTGTGATACAGCTTTAATTCCTGGATCCAACCATGAAATTCTCCTTGCTGCTGCCTTCTTGTGAGAATAGGATGAACCCAAAATCTCGATTTCGATTCTTTCATGCTTAGAAAACAACAGGACCAACTTATTGTTGACTGATGTGCCTTTTTTGGATGATTTTTTTCAAAAAATTCCAACACTTTCAGTCTGTATATGTGCTACAAAGCAATTTTGCATCTGAAAAATTACAATTTTTGTGCCATTCTTTGCGATGTGCCATAAGTTTCTTTTCCAAACTTTTCAAACACAAAGCAACCACACTAACAAACTCTCTTGTTACAATAGACCAACCTGCCATGACTGTTTATTTATAGAGCAATTGGTTAATCACTAATCCAATTCTATAGAGTTGTCCTTAATGGACTATATTAGGAACAATGTAGTCACACCACAATGATGTGATGGGAGCTGGTGACAGAAAAATACTGTCTAAAAACATCACAGCTAGTTTGGAAAAGACAGAAAAACAGAGATTAGCTTTACCTGCTACTCACACTTCCAAGACTGTATCTTTTGCAAAAGTTTGTGGAGTTCCTGAACTGGTCAAAAACTTTACATCATTCTAAAACTCAGTCAATCTGTCTGAGAGTTTGCAACATTATAAGTCTAAATTTGGCACACTTCCTTCATTAGGCTCTGCAGTTTAGACATTAATGATGGAGGTCAGTACTCAAGGATCTGACAACAACATCAGCATCAACATACAAACCAGTCTTTAAGAAGGCATAGATAAATAGTATACATAGATAAATGTGAGAATATTGCCTTTTTGGCTCAGGGTATAGTCTTGCTGTGATATATATACTCAATCTTTCTCCATCTTTGACTTTTATACTCTCACATAGATTATGTGTAATATACTATTTTACCATTAGCTGAAACAGAGAAGAGGACTGCAAATTATAAAAAAAGACAAACTTTATGTTTCATTTTCCTCAAAAATCCACCAAAGATACAATTTATTTTTAAGCAACAAAATATTTTTCATTATAACCTCTACCTGCCCTCATGTTTTACTGAAAATTCAGTTCGAGAGGACATAAATTTACTGCTATAAACACAGTGTTGAGCCTGAGTCCTTCTGAACTACAGCAACTGAGGTGAAAACCATCAAAAGTAAACGTGACAAATTATTTTCTGCTAAAAGTAGACAATGATTCATTACTGAAGTTTTACTCAACAACTGAGACCATTAAGGCAAAATCAATTGTGTGTTACTCCTCCCAGCTAAATCCATTGGTACATTACTTAGCATTGCCATTAGTATATCATTTACATCAGTGGTTCCCAAATGGCATGGCAAGGCACATGAGTGTTCCTGGAGGCAAGTCCATTTGTACCTTGGGATGTTATTACTGCATTAAAGCCATATGTGCTATGAATTACTATTTTAACTTACTGTATCACTTTTCTAAATGTAGTCTCTCCTTAAAATAAAAAGAAAGTGTTTAAAAACCTTCTGTCAAAGTGAATTTTAATCTTTGTACTAGACAGATGGGGGATGTATGATAGGACCTGTGAAAGGGGGAAACAGATCGCTTTTTTTCTGTGTTGGCCAAGCCAAACAAACACTTAAAGAAAGAAAAAAACTGCATTATGAAAGCTATGGCTTTAGCTGGGCAGAGTTGTAAACAGGCTGAATGTGTCATGTGAAATGCACTCTATGTGAACAAAAGTACAGGGAAAAAAACCCTATACTATAAGCTGCCTTCCCAAGGAAACCCATCCCATGAAGCTCCTGTTACACGTGATTTCGGCTGATGTTAATGCCAGAGAAGGTTTTGAACTCTGCAGTTATTGAGTCAGCTAATGACTTTTACACACTCAGTGTTTGGCAGCTTCACTCTAACCTTACATGGTCTGTCACTTTGCAATAACACCTCTTATAGCTAATTGTGGAATATGAAGGAAAGAAGACATTTCATGAACAGGCTATGGATCTGTGAGACCACATGAAAGTGCCACGTACCGAGAACTCACCATCAGTGAGTCCTTTAGAACTGTCTTTAAAGATTATACTTTTATCTTTTTACTTGTCCAAAGACTCAATAAACGCTCCATTTAAAAAATAAATAAATAAAAAATTTTGTGATATATTTTATGTTTCAGGCTTTAACAGGTTAAAATATGACACTCTGGCTTTTACAATTAGGAGTCTAACATAAGCTGTAGCATTAAGAATAGTATGTAAAGTTGTTTAATATTACACTTTAATGTCATGTCACTGTAATGACGTGAGCAACATTATTAGATTCATCCTTCCAATAGCCATGCAAAATATGCACTTAAGTGTGTTGCAGTGCTTTAACAATAATTGTCTCCAGATTATAAGTAGGTACGATTACTTTAGATCTCTCTTGATGAGTTATAACATATTTAAATTTAAAAAATGAATTTACTAGAACCAATCAGAGACAACCCTGTCCCACTTTTTTTTAAACTAAAAAACCCCAACACACTTCTATTGATAAGGAATGACATTAAGTTACACTACTTCAAGATACAGCAGAGCATGCATCTGCCGTGTTAACAGAGGGCACAGGTGAGGAGGTACCTAAGGCATTTGCTATAATCAAGACAACCCCTGGTGAGTGAGGACAGAATGATGGAAAATAAGATGCAGTTCAGCCAAATTAACATCAACACATCTCTTCACATCATCATGTCAAATCACACACACTCATCAACACCCTCTGTGGGGTGGATCATATCATAATTTCTCCATCCATGTATTTTACCTGATAATTCTCACTGCTGGATAAGAAAAAAATAGGAATCGACTGTTTATGCTGTAGTTTGTACAGCAGTAATACAGTAGACAACAGTATAATCTCTGATATAATCAACAAAAGCTATAAGCATCACTAATAATGAGACCACAGGGTAATCATTTATCTCCCTGCTATTCCCACCTGGCAGGAATTACCAGCATTAAATCTGTTGTTATCACTTCGGAATAATTAATGTGCAGTTTCGCTGGTCTCGACGCAAACATAAAAGCAAGAACACAAATGTTTAAGTGTCTTTCAGTGTGGCACGTGGCTCAATCTCAGGTTAGTCAGACACTGCAGAGTCCTGGAATAAGGTAAGTAAGTAGCACATCTGGGTTAAGCATCATCATTAACAGTAATAACATAAAGCTGCAAAGAGTAGAACAATTGCTCCAATAATGAGACAAATTGACAGAGTGTACAATGTAATGTAAAAATGTAACAAAGAAACTGTTACTACGAGAAGTTTAATCACCACAAGCTGCAATATCAACCAGATTTATTAATCATTTAATTTTTGCTGTACATCATTTCAATTTTCAGATAAACACATATGAGATAAACAAATGCATCACTTCCAGATGAAATGCTGGAACGTGAAAGCCAGTCTGTGTCACACTCATCTGCCACTACAGGCAGGAATGCTGCTTTAGATATGTTCAGCTACCTCCTTTGGTGCAATAATGAGTTCTACAGTTTCAGATGTCCACATACATATACATACTGTGACCATAAGCAACGTTAATGTGATGAAGAGCAACCTGGAAATCGAACAGTGAGTTGAGACAAACCATGAACACAGCAGCACATCAAAGATAAATCACAATTAAAGATTACAGATGCCAAGATTAATGAAAATTATAACATAAAAGTAATTTAATAGATTAGTCATATTGAAAAAATTAGTACTCGTCCAGCTTGTATCTGTTCTCTATGTTGGTGTTCAGTTAGATACAATAAATTGATAAGAACCGAGTCACCTTACAGTTCCAGGAGCTGCTCATCCATGGAAACGCATGCTGTAAAGCTGCTCACCCACAGATTTTTCACTATTGTTAATAACAGAAAGAACTGAACTGAAAGAATATATTTTGATCCCAAACACTCATATGCATCTCATAGCAGGCTCTATTACTTTTTACTGTAAGCTGATAGGTTAGAAGTGTCTAAATCTTGTTGCCTCACTTAGTAAATCTGGCCTTTCAAGTAGCACATGCTCCCTTACAGACATTGTTAAGCAACAGTTAAACCTGCTTATTTGAATCATTCAATCAAACTTCATTTAGACTTCAACTCTAATTTGCAATCAGCTCATCTTAATTGAGAACAAGCTAAGTCTCCATCTATTATAAAATCAGCTTTTGAACATCCTTAGAATATAAACAACTCAAGAGAAACCAGCCTTGTATTTTCTTAGATAATATGAAGTGGATGAATTAGTAAACTCAACATCTTAACATATCCAAAAGGATCCCAAGTACAGTCATGTGAAAAAGAAAGTACATCCTCTTTTTCTCTAAAGAATTTCAACCAGATCGAGGTCTGGGTTATTGCAACTTTTTTTCAGCCACTCTGTTGTGAATTATCTTCATCACGCAGCATAATTACAAGTATGTCACAAAACAAGGGTGATCTGCAGAGCTGTAGTAACTGCAGAGAAATAAAGTTGATCAGCCGTACCAAGAAGGTATGGAAAACGCTTGTTGAAGTTTCGCGAGCACTGTAGTTGTGATGCTTGCTGTGAGAGTCCTGAGAGAGTATATTGTATCTATAATAAAGTATAGAGAAGGTCAAAAGGAATTGCACTGTGTTAGTTGGAAGATGATAAAATAAGGTGGTGGTGAGGTGTGCAGTGGGAGTGATGATTGGGTGGAAGAGAGGAAGAGGACCTAAAGAGGTGCAGGTCGCTCTGGAGAGAAGAGAAAAGTCAGTAAAAGCATGACAGAATACATGTGTGAATAAGAAGAAAGCAGGTGAAGCTGGAAAAAGTAGAAGTAGGAGTTTAAATACCTGTAGTCAGCGATTCAAAGCAGTAGACCATACACAGGAGATGTGAAGAACTGAGAGCAGGGAGGATTGAGCAGGTAGAGACGAGGATAGAAGAAAGAAGATAGAAGTCAGAGTGAAAGGGAACGCTTATAAAATGGAAGTGAGACCTGTTATGATGTATGCTGGAACCACCAACATTTTGATGAGTAGATGAGGCCATCTGCTTTACCTCCTGAGATACAGCCACCCGAAACAATGTCTTCTGCTTGACATCATGCAAACACACGCCTTGATGCTTTATACCAGCAAACGGACAATTGTTCTGGTATTATAGAGGTGCTCATCAAGTAATCAATTACAAGTTTGATTAGCAGTACCTGGCTGCTACTTACACTTTTAATTTCTATAGAATTAGTACGGGTGTATTTAGTTTTACCACAAACTACTTCTGCATTTTGGATTAGTTGTTTTCTTAAAAAAAACATAATGACACGGTATAATATGTTCTGTATGATCAATTTCATGTCTATTTGTATTTTTAACAAAGTACACGGTTAATGCAAAAATAATGTACAGCGGTGGAAATCAACTCCAAACAATCATTAGAAACTCATTTACAAGAACTGTCAGTGGAGTCATGCTAATATGCACGTTATAAAGTGAATTTGAATTTACAAATAGATTTTTTTAAAAGTCCAGCAATTATTTATGGCAGTATAAATTATCCATGAATGGCTATGTAAAGTAGATGAGGAGATCAGATGGAAAAAAATGTGCATTATAAAAAGAGGGAAACCACTAAAGACACCCTGTGAAAGCAGACGTACATACATTTGGTTTTCAGCACAAAAAAAGCCTTTCTTCTCTCAGGCTGGATGGCTACACAGGGTTGCTCATGCCTCCTGTGCAGCATTTCAACCTTCTGAATTTTTGGAGGAACTAATGACAAATTGGAATCAAAGAAACAGAAGTCGGCTGTCAATCTCCATCTATCCCTTGTTCTTCTTCTCTACTTCAATGTGGACATGGAAAAGCAGCAAGACTGTCTGAGAGAGATCACCCTCTTTTAACAGCTGAGACATTGTTATCTGTGGGTAGAGCTGATAGCCTAAGATGAGCTGTTAGGCGATGTGAAAATGTTAAAGATCTGCAACTGAGAGTCTGTTACAAAGCTAATGAATACCTGAGCTAATGAGTGTCTGAGGCTGTGCTCAGAGTTTCACCAAGCCCAAACATGTGGCTTAAAGTGTCTGGCTAAAATCACATCAAGGCTATTTTGTGGTATTGTAAATACAAGACTCTGAAAATAAAATACACCCCCTGAAACTTAATCTTACATTATGATTTTGTCTAATCTAAATGAAGGCTACCATTTAAATTCTTCACAAAATACCTTTGTTGTCATTGCTAATGTCATTACTAATTTTGTTGCAGGACAGGGTCAAAATGATGCCCACTAGCTGTTGTAGAGGATTTAGAAAGTGTCTCGTGTTTGTGTATACCCCAAATTAATGCAAAATTACATGTGCAGAAAGCAATGTGCAAATTCATTGAATACAATATTTTACATTTTTTTTTATTGTTTTATACTTATTCGTGCTTGATAATGCCTGAAGTCAAATACTGCTACTCCTACAGAGAAGTCAGGATTTAATCACAGCACAACAGCAGTTGCATTTTTTTGTTCTCAGGTACGGGGATTTGGATTTTCACACAAAAATAAATCTTTTTTTTGCTTCTACTAGCAGCACGAAAAAAGAAACCTAATAAGTTACATTCTCCTTTTTCATGAAAATGTTTTATTTAAGTATCAATCTTGCAGAGGTTATTTATAATTCTGAAAATGTATAATGGATTTTCATATTATCTGTCTATAATTGCGCTCTAATTGTCTCTCCTGAAAAATGAAACCCAATCCTAATGAGACTTCCTTCCGTATCTTTCTGACATGAATGTCATATTTTGTGAAAGCTCCACACCTGTTTTCCCCCGCTTGTCGTAAACAATGTGATAATGTTACAAATAATTAAATGTGTCCATTTTATTTACTGATGAATAGGATAAAGAAAAGCTAATTATCACTAATGTGGTTTGTGTCTTGTCAAAAAATTGCAAGACCATGTTTATGTAGAAAGAACCTGGCTTATGTAAATTTACTGCAGCACGCAAGACGAACAAAGATGCCCACCTGTGTTGATATGGCCTACTACCACCAGTTTCTGAAGCCTATTCAGAACTGGAACAATGGAAATAATGAATCATATGCTTGCACGGGGTCATGTTGTTCAGAACTCTATGAGGTTTATCTTCACAGACATCTGGTAAATGAATCAGTTCAATTTGATTTAAATGTTATTTATATACCGACAAATCACAACAACAGCATTCTTCTCGAGGTGATAAATTATCCCAGTTAAACTTAAACTCTTCTGTTAGTCTTAACAGCTCTTAGACATTATTAAACCTTAAGCACGCTTAATGGAAAAACTGATAAGTTTTCTGATTAAAGGCTCCTATGTGATCTAAGTGATATGAACTCACGTTTCATCCCAGAGCTGATTTTTTTTTTATAGTAACTGCTGAGTAACTAGTATTAGATTCACCCTAATAGTAACAGTAGTAACACATATCTACAATGCAATTCTCCTTTTCTACGGTACTGCAGGTTCCTGCTCTTCTGTTTCACATAAGTGTGAATGTATATGTGTGACTCTGCATGCAGAGTGCTGCTCAACAGCATCATTAAGCTTCTTGACTGTATAAATCTAGTCTGTTATAACACCCACACATCATGTAGGATGGCTATAAAAGACGCCTTACCTCGCATGCAGCACGGAGTGACACACATCCATTTATTTCCTCTTCCTCAGTGTATGATCCTCTCTGCTGAAAGTATTTTCTCGTTTTTTCCTTTCCATCTACAAATTATGGTATTCGGCATCCTGACATGTGCTAAAATACTGGCTGAAAGCTAAGTGTGTTTTCAGACTTGCTTAGTGTGTTATCTGAATCTGTTTGTTCCAGTCATGTAGGTCCACTAACTATGCTCTCACTGTCATCCAGACTGAGCTACTGTAGAATCTCTGTTTGTCAGCCCAGTACGATTGGCATTACACCGCAGGCAAAATCCAATCGGGCATGTTTGGACAGAGGAAACGTCAGGATTGCAACTGAAACTAATCACTGCATTTGGCTTTGATCACAACAGCGTGTGCAGAGTGTCCAGCAGAATTTGCAGCAATTTTCACACAGACTTGTTCACAAATGTGACCAGTTTATGTCCAGCTCTTACTTCTGGGCTTTATAAGCCACTGTTAGGCATCATTAAGACCTGTTATTATGGTGCTACATATTCAACCAGATTTATTTCTTCGTTTTTGATTAACCAAATGTTTCATTTAAAAACGACTTTTGGCCTAAGTGATGTACTATAAAGCACGTTTCACGGAGCAGATTTTCTTTCTGTTAACACCTAAAATCCCACTCACAGATAATGGCTATCATGACTTTAGTTACTGAATCTCTTTGATAACATTTTTTAAAATCAGGTGCGCTCAGTGCGCTCTCTGCCAGAGAGGCATGTGATACATCATTTGTTTCTTCTGTTGAAAATGTGCTGATCAAGTGACACCTACTTCAGTCAAGAGGAGCAGTTCAAGTATAACTATGAAGAAAAAAAAACATTACGGAAACATTGATGCTGAAAAAAGCTCGAGAAATAATAGCAATTAAAAAATTCGTTGAAACTCAAAGTATATATCCTCAGTGCTTCTGATTATTTCTAAATTTGATGGCTGCACATTAGAGCTCTTGAAATTGAAATGGTATCCAGACAAAGTACATGTTTTGAGGATTTTTTCAGTAGGATGGTATAAGATTAACTGGTGGGCTGGAGGAAACTGCAAATCAGGACATTTTATGAGAAATAGAGAGTAGAAAAATGGTTTATAAAAGATTTAGTTTCCGGCTCATGTACAGCCCCATGCCCTAATACAGATAGATGGCATCAAAAAAAAATCACATTAAACAGTTTAAAAATCGTTTTCCATTCACTCTGAAACGAGCAAAAAACTGACAAAACAATTAGATTTTAAATGGTTCACCAGTCCATTAATCTTGCCCAATGGTAGAACTGTCTGCACTCTGGTAAACTGCTTGAATCCATCAGCTGAACACAGTATTAGGGTTGTTTTCATGAAGAGGATTAACCAGTTTGAAAGTAGGATTAATAGGAAATAAATGCATGTATATATTTAATGGGTAAACACTTAATTCAGAAATAATGCTATAAAAATCAGTACAGCTGTTTATTGTGAGGAACCAAAGAGATAACAGTCTCAGTAAAATGTTACAGTATTTTGGTAAAGTCATTTTTTTAGCCTATTTTTTAGCCCAAAATGTTTGCTGTTCATTAAATGTTGTATATTTCTATTTACTTTCAGAGCACTTTACTTTATTTTTCATTAATTAAATAAAGAATCGACTAAATAAAATTTTTAATTGCCTTACACTGACAGATTCAGTTGAAGTCACCATAATGAAAGAATTAATCATTTTTAAATGATTTCTGACAGAGTAGTTTTGGATTCCTAGAAAACACAGCATGTTTATTTTATCAGATCTTACAAGATTTCATAACATCTTTAGCATTAGCAGTTAAACTGTAAATTACAGGCAGCAGGTGTGTGTAGGAAACATTGAAAACAAACACTGCTTCTGCTGGCAGTCTGTCATGTATAGAGGCAGGTTTTATTTATGCATGTGTAATATTAATGTAATATTGTGTTAGGTATTCACCAGATACATCAGTGTTACTGTTTTGTACATGAGTGTTAAACACAGTCAGTACAACAATGCAGAAAAAACATTCTTGCTAAACGACCGGGACACATGCTGCACATAATGGATGGATTTTTGCTTTGTTGGGACCTCAATGTACATCAGAACTGCCTTATTAAACAGGCATGGTGGTGGCAGACCATTTATTTACAATGTGAAAATTAAATTTTGTTGTCAGAACACGGGCTAAAATGTTAGGATGATTTCTGAGTAGCCTACTAACATTACTATGAGGTATAACATTCCTTAAATTGCGATTGTGTGAGCATTTATAATGTTAGGCAGCAGTTTACAAGTTTCAAATAAAAAAAAAAGGAAAATACTTTGCAAGTAGTTCGAAGTCAATTAAACTCAAACTATTTGCCCAATTCCTGATACGTGTGAACATTGGCATCCTTTAGATGCAGATGAACAGCTGAGACTCATGTCAAGGTGGTCAGGATTCAGCTTTTCATCTGCTTTTAAAGGACAAAGGTCTTTCGAGGATGCCAATGTTCACATTTTGGACAGAGAAAACAAATGGTTTGAAAGAGAAGTGAAAGAAGCCATCTATGTCCACTGTGAACAACCATCTTTGAACAGAAGTGGTATTATTATTATTATTAACCTTTATTTTACCAGGAAAAGTCCCATTGAGATTAAAAACCTCTTTTTCAAGGGAGTCCTGGCCAAGAGGCGACAACATGTTAAAATTAGTTGTGGTGGTGGCTTACGACACCAACTATCTGGCATCTATAATCCACTTTTGAGATCCCTTCCCAGACGCCTTAATGCCCACTCAGATCCTGGGCCATTTGACTTCAGGAAATCAGATGATAGGGTGGGGCTAGGTTTCACAATGAGCTCACCCGAAACCCTGGCTGATTGTGACCCACAACCGTTTTCACACCTTGGCTCGTGTGATTAGGTAGAGGATCAATAAGAGGTCCATGACCCTCCTGGGGACACTCCCATAGGGCTTAAAATCTGTGACTCTCCACCAATTGCTCTTAGAACTGAAGAAGCTTCTCGGATTAGAGGTGAAACGTCTTCAAGGAAACTTAAAGAAGTCCAGACGCTTTTCTTTCCAAGCTCCTTAGACCATCTACAGCTTGTTTTTTGAATTTGTAATGTTACAAGATCTCAATTCCGTGTGACTTTATGCCACAAAGAACTAGGGCGGTTCTGAAGGTAAAAAGGGGTCCAAGCCCATACAAGCCCATGACTTAATAAACCGTGTGGTGTCTGTATACACATCAAGTCCTTTCAGAGCTTACTCTTGTTTGATGAGTACTGATACGCAGTATCAGCATTGATTTGATATAAATACAAATCAATGCTGTATTTGTTTGTATTTGTTGAATATGTGATGTCCATTTTCCTGAGCATTGGTTCCACAGGTTTAAAGTATGCCAGGATATGTTACTTCCTGTTAGTCTTTTTCAAAAACTCCAACCATGGCAGATATGTTATGTCAGAACTAGCAACCTCCTAGCAACAGTTGACTTACTTAAGGTCAGCTCATTTGATAGCTTTGTTAATGCAGATGAAACGAAATGAAATCATAATGTAACTTTGCATAAATGATCTAACACTAATCAAGTGCGTTCACCCAAATAAACAAAATACACAGGGTCGCAAACTATGAATCACACAAGCTACGCTACAGACCTGCAGGCATTCATAATTACATTTGACATTAAAAAGTACTTATTAGAGTGTACATGCAGTGAGGCAAGGAAAACAGAAGCTGCACTTTTTGTTATCTATATATGTCATATACATGCAAGTGATTGATATGGTATGGGTGTTATAAATGGTTAAAAGGTCTTAATTAGGAAAAAATAAAGAGAATTCATGCTTGATGATTGCCTAAAGTCAAAGGGCTTTGATCACTGGAGTGATTATCTACTTTTTACATCTCAAGAGACTTCATTGGAATTAGATATCACAACTAGTTTTGGCCACACAACAAGGCAAAAACAGACATTCCTTATCTTATTTTAATAGGACAGATAAAGTCCACTTTTAGACAGCAAATGGATCTTATCAATAAAGCAGTGACCAAAACACTTATTTTTAAAAGTTGAGAAAAGAATACTTTTCAAAAGATTTATTTCCCTTTTGAAATGATAGAAATTTGTTTTGGCTAGTTAGAGAGAAGATAACAGCTGAAGAGCCTGAAACTTTGTTTGAGTATATTATCTAGAAACCACCGACAGTCAGAGGAAGTGCAGCAATCTTCATCTTCATCTCCAATGACAGATCCACTTCTCTCCCTGTAAACCGTCCATGAAGTCGTCTGCTGGCTAAGAAAACAAATGCGTGTTTGCATGATTCTAATGTCAGTGATTCCCAAGTCACAAAGCCTGGGCCACCAATGATGAAAATATGTCATAATCACTGAAGCACAACTTTTTGCAGCAAATTAAAACTCAGAGAGGAAGAAAATGGTTCTCCCAGCTGTAGACTAGAAAACCTAACAGACAAGATGACATATCAGTGACAGGTACTCTTCAGTGAAGCAAATTTGGGATTACAAGCACCAACGTGAAATCCACTAAACTCGTTTTGGTCACATCGTCAATGATTTAAACAGTCTGTCTGATCTCTGTTCTTTCATTAAAAAATACAATGATGCTAAAGCATCATTAAAGCTCATGAAAGCCAAGAGCTTTGTTTCATACTGCCAAGGGAATAATGAATGAGCTCTTACTGCATTGTCTCACTTTATTAAACAGGACCACTTATAACTCCTCAGTTATCCTGTTTGCGGCTTTTGATAAATGCAGTATTTTTCAATTTAACTACTTAATATAGTGTAAATATAAACGAGAATCCATACACCGCGCTGGTGATGAATTATTACTCACATTTTAGCAGCTGGCCTTGTTAGAGGGAGACAGAGTAGGTGGAACACAAATCTACCTGAGTGATTAAAATTGATGCTCAGCAGAAGATAAATAAGGCTAAGACGAAACAAGATGGTGGATGTAGCAGGTGGTGGTGCAGACGTAGCTCCGACTTTTCAAACGGTCACAAGCGGTAAAACCAGAGATATATAAAACAACTGATGGAAGGGTAATTGTAGAGGAGGAACTACTTAATTTCATTGCTGTAAAAAACTTTAAGTCAGGATGAAATTGTGTTGTTGGCCACGAACACATTTGAATCCGAGGGGATTGAAGCCTCCAAGAAAGTTTTAATAATAATAATAATAATAATGGATTGGATTTATATAGCGCTTTTCAAGGCACCCAAAGCGCTTTACAATGCCACTATTCATTCACACACTGGTGGAGGCAAGCTACGGTTGTAGCCACAGCTGCCCTGGGGCAGACTGACAGAAGCGAGGCTGCCATATCGCGCCATCGGCCCCTCTGGCCCACACCAGTAGGCGGCAGGGTAAAGTGTCTTGCCCAAGGACACAACGACCAGGGCAGAGAGCCCGGGGATCGAACCGGCGACCTTCCGGTTACAGATACGCTTCCCAACCCCCTGAGCCACAGTCGCCCCCCTGAGCTCTGCCCCAGTACCTCACAGCGGTGCGTTGGATATAAAGGACAGCATAAAGACGCCAACAATATTAGACTCCGTCTTAAAGTGCTGAATGAGTGTGGGGAGAATATCCCAAGATTTGTCTTTCATCATCTGGATGATTTGCCGCCTGTTACATACTCCAGCATGGATGTGTGTTGTCTACTACGGCGAATGGACCAGCTGTATGCTGAGGTGGGTGCTTTAAA